>NC_092709.1:356907669-357207669 GCF_047496885.1 Scyliorhinus torazame | reverse complement strand
GTACTGCAGAAAAAGGAATGTGTTGGGAGGTCAGGTGACTGATCCAAAACTGACTGTCCCAAACGGATACAAGACCGAATTGAAATAAACTGCATTCGGACGGCACGGTAACACAGTGGTTAGCACAGTTGCTTCACAGCTCCAGGGTCCCGGGTTCGATTCCCGGCTTGGGTCACTGTCTGTGCGGAGTCTGCACGTCCTCCCCGTGTCTGCGTGGGTTTCCTCCGGGTGCTCCGGTTTCCTCCCACAGTCCAAAGATGTGCAGGTTGGGTGGATTGGCCGCGGTAAATTGCCCCTTAGTGTCCAAAAAGGTTAGGTGGGGTTACTGGGTTACGGGGATAGGGTGGAGGCGTAACGTTAAGTAGGGTGCTCTTTCCAAGGGCTGGTGCAGACTCGATGGGCCGAATGGCCTCCTTCTGCACTGTAAATTCTATGAATGTTGCAATAGCACCAAATGCACAATAGCGGCAGAGAAAGAGGAGCCACGTTTGTTGCAATGAGCTCAGCAGTACAGTGCACGGCCCTGCCAGCGAGGGTTGGCTATCACAGCACAATGTAATCTTGCTGGATGTCTCTGCGACAGGTTAAAGTTTCAACATCTGTCAAAGGTGGGAGTACGGGATTGGGATGCACTGGGAGATATTGCACATCTGGCAGGTGCACAAAGCACAGAGCAGGGAGGTTATGATGGAGCTGTATAAAACACTCGTTCAGTCACAGCTCGAGCACCGAGTGCTGTTCTGGTCGCCGCACTATCGGAAAGAGATAGGAAAGAACTTTTCCCCATAGTTGCGGAGAAATAACCAGGGAGGAAGGATCGAAGTTAAGGAGCAGGAGGGTTAGAGGGGATTGGAGGAAAAAGCTTCTCACCGGGAGGGTATTGGGAGTCTGCAACTCGCTGCCTGAAAGGGTGGGAGAGGCGGGAACCCTCACAACATTTAAGAAGCATTTAGATAATCGCTTGACACAGCACAGCGTACAAGGCCAGGGACCAAGTGCTGGACAATGGGATTCAAATCGGTAGGTGCTTGATGGTCAGTATACACACACTGGGCCGAAGGGCCTCTTTCTGCCACGTAAATCACTCTGACTCTGAGGGAGCAGTGCAGAGCAGGAGAGGGAGAGAGAGCACAGCGCAGAGAGAGAGAGACAACACAGTGCAGAGAGAGCGAGAGAGAGAGACAGCACAGTGCGGAGAGAGAGAGAGACAGCACAGTGCGTAGAGAGAGAGCACAGCGCAGAGAGAGCGAGAGAGACAGCGCAGAGAGAGAGAGACAGCACAGTGCAGAGAGAGAGAGACAGCACAGTGCAGAGAGAGAGACAGCACAGTGCAGAGAGAGAGAGACAGCACAGCGCAGAGAGAGAGAGACAGCACAGCGCAGAGAGAGAGAGACAGCACAGCGCAGAGAGAGAGAGACAGCACAGCGCAGAGAGAGAGAGACAGCACAGCGCAGAGAGAGAGAGACAGCACAGCGCAGAGAGAGAGACAGCACAGCGCAGAGAGAGAGAGACAGCACAGCGCAGAGAGAGAGACAGCACAGCGCAGAGAGAGAGAGACAGCACAGCGCAGAGAGAGCGAGACAGCACAGTGCAGAGAGAGAGACAGCACAGCGCGGAGAGAGAGAGACAGCACAGCGCGGAGAGAGAGAGAGACAGCACAGTGCGGAGAGAGAGAGACAGCACAGTGCAGAGAGAGAGACAGCACAGCGCAGAGAGAGCGAGACAGCACAGTGCAGAGAGAGAGACAGCACAGTGCAGAGAGAGAGAGACAGCACAGCGCAGAGAGAGAGACAGCACAGTGCGGAGAGAGAGAGACAGCACAGCGCAGAGAGAGAGAGACAGCACAGTGCGGAGAGAGCGAGAGAGCACAGCGCAGAGAGAGAGAGACAGCACAGTGCAGAGAGAGAGAGACAGCACAGCGCAGAGAGAGAGAGACAGCACAGCGCAGAGAGAGAGAGACAGCACAGTGCGGAGAGAGCGAGAGAGCACAGCGCAGAGAGAGAGACAGCACAGTGCAGAGAGAGCGAGAGAGCACAGCGCAGAGAGAGAGACAGCACAGTGCAGAGAGAGAGAGACAGCACAGTGCAGAGAGAGAGAGACAGCACAGTGCAGAGAGAGAGAGACAGCACAGCGCAGAGAGAGAGAGACAGCACAGTGCAGAGAGAGCAGGAGAGAGAGAGACAGCACAGTGCAGAGAGAGAGAGACAGCACAGTGCAGAGAGAGCGAGAGAGCACAGCGCAGAGAGAGAGACAGCACAGTGCGGAGAGAGAGAGACAGCACAGTGCGGGGAGAGAGAGACAGCACAGTGCGGAGAGAGAGAGACAGCACCGTGCGGAGAGAGAGACAGCACAGCGCGGAGAGAGAGAGACAGCACAACGCGGAGAGAGAGAGACAGCACAGCGCGGAGAGAGAGAGACAGCACAACGCGGAGAGAGAGTGACAGCACAGTGCAGAGAGAGAGACAGCACAGCGCGGAGAGAGAGAGACAGCACAGCGCGGAGAGAGAGAGACAGCACCGTGCGGAGAGAGAGAGACAGCACCGTGCGGAGAGAGAGACAGCACAGTGCGGAGAGAGAGAGACAGCACAATGCGGAGAGAGAGAGACAGCACAGTGCGGAGAGAGATAGACAGCACCGTGCGGAGAGAGAGACAGCACAGTGCGGAGAGAGAGACAGCACAGTGCGGAGAGAGAGAGACAGCACCGTGCGGAGAGAGAGACAGCACAGTGCGGAGAGAGAGAGACAGCACAGTGCAGAAATAGAGAGACAGCACAGTGCGGAGAGACAGCACAGTGCCTAGAGAGAGAGACAGCACCGTGCGGAGAGAGAGACAGCACAGTGCGGAGAGAGAGAGACAGCACAGTGCAGAGAGAGAGAGACAGCACAGTGCGGAGAGAGTAGGAGAGAGACAGCACAGCGCGGAGAGAGAGAGACAGCACAGTGCGGAGAGATAGAGACAGCACAGCGCGGAGAGAGAGAGACAGCACAGCGCGGAGAGAGAGAGACAGCACAGTGCGGAGAGAGAGACAGACAGAGCACAGTGCGGAGAGAGAGACACAGCACAGTGTGGAGCTAGAGAGAGACAGAGCACAGTGCGCAGAGAGAGAGACAGCACAGCGCGGAGAGAGAGAGACAGCACAGTGCAGAGAAGAGAGACAGCACAGTGAGGAGAGACAGAGACAGCACAGCGCGGAGAGAGAGACAGCACAGTGCGGAAACAGAGAGACAGCACAGCGCGGAGAGAGAGACAGACAGAGCACAGTGCAGAGAAGAGAGAGAGCACAGTGCGGAGAGACAGAGACAGCACAGCGCGGAGAGAGACAGCACAGTGCGGAGAGAGAGAGACAGCACAGCGCGGAGAGAGAGAGACAGCACAGTGCGGAGAGAGAGAGACAGCACAGTGCGGAGAGAGAGAGACAGCACAGCGCGCAGAGAGAGAGACAGCAGAGTGCGGAGAGAGAGAGACAGCACAGTGCAGAGAGAGAGACAGCACAGCGCGCAGAGAGAGAGAGACAGCACAGCGCAGAGAGAGAGACAGCACAGCGCAGAGAGAGAGAGACAGCACAGCGCAGAGAGAGAGACAGCACAGTGCGGAGAGAGAGAGACAGCACAGTGCGGAGAGAGAGACAGCACAGTGCGGAGAGAGAGACAGCACAGTGCGGAGAGAGCAGGAGAGAGACAGCACAGTGCGGAGAGAGAGAAAGCACAGCGCGGAGAGAGAGAGACAGCACAGTGCAGAGAGAGAGACAGCACAGCGCGGAGAGAGAGAGACAGCACAGTGCAGAGAGAGGGACAGCACAGCGCGGAGAGAGAGAGACAGCACCGTGCAGAGAGAGAGAGACAGCACAGTGCGGAGAGAGAGACAGCACAGTGCGGAGAGAGCAGGAGAGAGACAGCACAGTGCGGAGAGAGAGACAGCACAGCGCGGAGAGAGAGAGACAGCACAGTGCAGAGAGAGAGACAGCACAGCGCGGAGAGAGAGAGACAGCACAGTGCAGAGAGAGGGACAGCACAGCGCGGAGAGAGAGAGACAGCACCGTGCAGAGAGAGAGAGACAGCACAGTGCGGAGAGAGCAGGAGAGAGACTGCACAGTGCGGAGAGAGAGAGACAGCACAGTGCAGAGAGAGAGAGACAGCACAGTGCGGAGAGAGAGAGACAGCACAGCGCGGAGAGAGAGAGACAGCACAGTGCGGAGAGAGAGAGACAGCACAGTGCGGAGAGAGAGAGACAGCACAGCGCGCAGAGAGAGAGACAGCACAGTGCGGAGAGAGAGAGACAGCACAGTGCAGAGAGAGAGACAGCACAGCGCGCAGAGAGAGAGACAGCACAGTGCGGAGAGAGAGACAGCACAGTGCGGAGAGAGAGACAGCACAGTGCGGAGAGAGCAGGAGAGAGACAGCACAGTGCGGAGAGAGAGACAGCACAGCGCGGAGAGAGGGAGACAGCACAGTGCAGAGAGAGAGACAGCACAGCGCGGAGAGAGAGAGACAGCACAGTGCAGAGAGAGGGACAGCACAGCGCGGAGAGAGAGAGACAGCACAGCGCGGAGAGAGCAGGAGAGAGAGACAGCACAGTGCGGAGAGAGAGAAAGAAAGCCCAGCGCGGAGAGAGAGAGACAGCACAGCGCGGAGAGAGCAGGAGAGAGACAGAACAGTGCGGAGAGAGAGAGACAGCACAGCGCGGAGAGAGCAGGAGAGAGACAGCACAGTGCGGAGAGAGAGAGACAGAGCACAGTGCGGAGAGAGCAGGAGAGAGAGACAGCACAGTGCGGAGAGAGAGACAGAGCACAGTCCGGAGAGAGCAGGAGAGAGAGACAGCACAGTGCGGAGAGACAGAGACAGCACAGCGCGGAGAGAGAGACAGCACAGTGCGGAGAGAGAGAGACAGCACAGCGCGGAGAGAGAGAGACAGCACAGTGCGGAGAGAGAGAGACAGCACAGTGCGGAGAGAGAGAGACAGCACAGTGCGGGGAGAGAGAGACAGCACAGTGCGGAGAGAGAGAGACAGCACCGTGCGGAGAGAGAGACAGCACAGCGCGGAGAGAGAGAGACAGCACAACGCGGAGAGAGAGAGACAGCACAGCGCGGAGAGAGAGAGACAGCACAACGCGGAGAGAGAGTGACAGCACAGTGCAGAGATAGAGACAGCACAGCGCGGAGAGAGAGAGACAGCACAGCGCGGAGAGAGAGAGACAGCACCGTGCGGAGAGAGAGAGACAGCACCGTGCGGAGAGAGAGACAGCACAGTGCGGAGAGAGAGAGACAGCACAATGCGGAGAGAGAGAGACAGCACAGTGCGGAGAGAGATAGACAGCACCGTGCGGAGAGAGAGACAGCACAGTGCGGAGAGAGAGACAGCACAGTGCGGAGAGAGAGAGACAGCACCGTGCGGAGAGAGAGACAGCACAGTGCGGAGAGAGAGAGACAGCACAGTGCAGAAAGAGAGAGACAGCACAGTGCGGAGAGACAGCACAGTGCCGAGAGAGAGAGACAGCACCGTGCGGAGAGAGAGACAGCACAGTGCGGAGAGAGAGAGACAGCACAGTGCAGAGAGAGAGAGACAGCACAGTGCGGAGAGAGTAGGAGAGAGACAGCACAGCGCGGAGAGAGAGAGACAGCACAGTGCGGAGAGATAGAGACAGCACAGCGCGGAGAGAGAGAGACAGCACAGCGCGGAGAGAGAGAGACAGCACAGTGCGGAGAGAGAGACAGACAGAGCACAGTGCGGAGAGAGAGACACAGCACAGTGTGGAGCTAGAGAGAGACAGAGCACAGTGCGCAGAGAGAGAGACAGCACAGCGCGGAGAGAGAGAGACAGCACAGTGCAGAGAAGAGAGACAGCACAGTGCGGAGAGAGAGACAGCACAGTGCGGAGAGAGCAGGAGAGAGACAGCACAGTGCGGAGAGAGAGACAGCACAGCGCGGAGAGAGAGAGACAGCACAGTGCAGAGAGAGAGACAGCACAGCGCGGAGAGAGAGAGACAGCACAGTGCAGAGAGAGGGACAGCACAGCGCGGAGAGAGAGAGACAGCACCGTGCAGAGAGAGAGAGACAGCACAGTGCGGAGAGAGCAGGAGAGAGACTGCACAGTGCGGAGAGAGAGAGACAGCACAGTGCAGAGAGAGAGAGACAGCACAGTGCGGAGAGAGAGAGACAGCACAGCGCGGAGAGAGAGAGACAGCACAGTGCGGAGAGAGAGAGACAGCACAGTGCGGAGAGAGAGAGACAGCACAGCGCGCAGAGAGAGAGACAGCACAGTGCGGAGAGAGAGAGACAGCACAGTGCAGAGAGAGAGACAGCACAGCGCGCAGAGAGAGAGACAGCACAGTGCGGAGAGAGAGACAGCACAGTGCGGAGAGAGAGACAGCACAGTGCGGAGAGAGCAGGAGAGAGACAGCACAGTGCGGAGAGAGAGACAGCACAGCGCGGAGAGAGGGAGACAGCACAGTGCAGAGAGAGAGACAGCACAGCGCGGAGAGAGAGAGACAGCACAGTGCAGAGAGAGGGACAGCACAGCGCGGAGAGAGAGAGACAGCACAGCGCGGAGAGAGCAGGAGAGAGAGACAGCACAGTGCGGAGAGAGAGAAAGAAAGCCCAGCGCGGAGAGAGAGAGACAGCACAGCGCGGAGAGAGCAGGAGAGAGACAGAACAGTGCGGAGAGAGAGAGACAGCACAGCGCGGAGAGAGCAGGAGAGAGACAGCACAGTGCGGAGAGAGAGAGACAGAGCACAGTGCGGAGAGAGCAGGAGAGAGAGACAGCACAGTGCGGAGAGAGAGACAGAGCACAGTCCGGAGAGAGCAGGAGAGAGAGACAGCACAGTGCGGAGAGACAGAGACAGCACAGCGCGGAGAGAGAGACAGCACAGTGCGGAGAGAGAGAGACAGCACAGCGCGGAGAGAGAGAGACAGCACAGTGCGGAGAGAGAGAGACAGCACAGTGCGGAGAGAGAGAGACAGCACAGTGCGGGGAGAGAGAGACAGCACAGTGCGGAGAGAGAGAGACAGCACCGTGCGGAGAGAGAGACAGCACAGCGCGGAGAGAGAGAGACAGCACAACGCGGAGAGAGAGAGACAGCACAGCGCGGAGAGAGAGAGACAGCACAACGCGGAGAGAGAGTGACAGCACAGTGCAGAGATAGAGACAGCACAGCGCGGAGAGAGAGAGACAGCACAGCGCGGAGAGAGAGAGACAGCACCGTGCGGAGAGAGAGAGACAGCACCGTGCGGAGAGAGAGACAGCACAGTGCGGAGAGAGAGAGACAGCACAATGCGGAGAGAGAGAGACAGCACAGTGCGGAGAGAGATAGACAGCACCGTGCGGAGAGAGAGACAGCACAGTGCGGAGAGAGAGACAGCACAGTGCGGAGAGAGAGAGACAGCACCGTGCGGAGAGAGAGACAGCACAGTGCGGAGAGAGAGAGACAGCACAGTGCAGAAAGAGAGAGACAGCACAGTGCGGAGAGACAGCACAGTGCCGAGAGAGAGAGACAGCACCGTGCGGAGAGAGAGACAGCACAGTGCGGAGAGAGAGAGACAGCACAGTGCAGAGAGAGAGAGACAGCACAGTGCGGAGAGAGTAGGAGAGAGACAGCACAGCGCGGAGAGAGAGAGACAGCACAGTGCGGAGAGATAGAGACAGCACAGCGCGGAGAGAGAGAGACAGCACAGCGCGGAGAGAGAGAGACAGCACAGTGCGGAGAGAGAGACAGACAGAGCACAGTGCGGAGAGAGAGACACAGCACAGTGTGGAGCTAGAGAGAGACAGAGCACAGTGCGCAGAGAGAGAGACAGCACAGCGCGGAGAGAGAGAGACAGCACAGTGCGGAGAGAGAGAGACAGCACAGTGCGGAGAGAGAGAGACAGCACAGCGCGCAGAGAGAGAGACAGCACAGTGCGGAGAGAGAGAGACAGCACAGTGCAGAGAGAGAGACAGCACAGCGCGCAGAGAGAGAGACAGCACAGTGCGGAGAGAGAGACAGCACAGTGCGGAGAGAGAGACAGCACAGTGCGGAGAGAGCAGGAGAGAGACAGCACAGTGCGGAGAGAGAGACAGCACAGCGCGGAGAGAGGGAGACAGCACAGTGCAGAGAGAGAGACAGCACAGCGCGGAGAGAGAGAGACAGCACAGTGCAGAGAGAGGGACAGCACAGCGCGGAGAGAGAGAGACAGCACAGCGCGGAGAGAGCAGGAGAGAGAGACAGCACAGTGCGGAGAGAGAGAAAGAAAGCCCAGCGCGCAGAGAGAGAGACAGCACAGTGCGGAGAGAGAGACAGCACAGTGCGGAGAGAGAGACAGCACAGTGCGGAGAGAGCAGGAGAGAGACAGCACAGTGCGGAGAGAGAGACAGCACAGCGCGGAGAGAGGGAGACAGCACAGTGCAGAGAGAGAGACAGCACAGCGCGGAGAGAGAGAGACAGCACAGTGCAGAGAGAGGGACAGCACAGCGCGGAGAGAGAGAGACAGCACAGCGCGGAGAGAGCAGGAGAGAGACAGCACAGTGCGGAGAGAGAGAGACAGAGCACAGTGCGGAGAGAGCAGGAGAGAGAGACAGCACAGTGCGGAGAGAGAGACAGAGCACAGTCCGGAGAGAGCAGGAGAGAGAGACAGCACAGTGCGGAGAGACAGAGACAGCACAGCGCGGAGAGAGAGACAGCACAGTGCGGAGAGAGAGAGACAGCACAGCGCGGAGAGAGAGAGACAGCACAGTGCGGAGAGAGAGAGACAGCACAGTGCGGAGAGAGAGAGACAGCACAGTGCGGGGAGAGAGAGACAGCACAGTGCGGAGAGAGAGAGACAGCACCGTGCGGAGAGAGAGACAGCACAGCGCGGAGAGAGAGAGACAGCACAACGCGGAGAGAGAGAGACAGCACAGCGCGGAGAGAGAGAGACAGCACAACGCGGAGAGAGAGTGACAGCACAGTGCAGAGATAGAGACAGCACAGCGCGGAGAGAGAGAGACAGCACAGCGCGGAGAGAGAGAGACAGCACCGTGCGGAGAGAGAGAGACAGCACCGTGCGGAGAGAGAGACAGCACAGTGCGGAGAGAGAGAGACAGCACAATGCGGAGAGAGAGAGACAGCACAGTGCGGAGAGAGATAGACAGCACCGTGCGGAGAGAGAGACAGCACAGTGCGGAGAGAGAGACAGCACAGTGCGGAGAGAGAGAGACAGCACCGTGCGGAGAGAGAGACAGCACAGTGCGGAGAGAGAGAGACAGCACAGTGCAGAAAGAGAGAGACAGCACAGTGCGGAGAGACAGCACAGTGCCGAGAGAGAGAGACAGCACCGTGCGGAGAGAGAGACAGCACAGTGCGGAGAGAGAGAGACAGCACAGTGCAGAGAGAGAGAGACAGCACAGTGCGGAGAGAGTAGGAGAGAGACAGCACAGCGCGGAGAGAGAGAGACAGCACAGTGCGGAGAGATAGAGACAGCACAGCGCGGAGAGAGAGAGACAGCACAGCGCGGAGAGAGAGAGACAGCACAGTGCGGAGAGAGAGACAGACAGAGCACAGTGCGGAGAGAGAGACACAGCACAGTGTGGAGCTAGAGAGAGACAGAGCACAGTGCGCAGAGAGAGAGACAGCACAGCGCGGAGAGAGAGAGACAGCACAGTGCAGAGAAGAGAGACAGCACAGTGCGGAGAGAGAGACAGCACAGTGCGGAGAGAGCAGGAGAGAGACAGCACAGTGCGGAGAGAGAGACAGCACAGCGCGGAGAGAGAGAGACAGCACAGTGCAGAGAGAGAGACAGCACAGCGCGGAGAGAGAGAGACAGCACAGTGCAGAGAGAGGGACAGCACAGCGCGGAGAGAGAGAGACAGCACCGTGCAGAGAGAGAGAGACAGCACAGTGCGGAGAGAGCAGGAGAGAGACTGCACAGTGCGGAGAGAGAGAGACAGCACAGTGCAGAGAGAGAGAGACAGCACAGTGCGGAGAGAGAGAGACAGCACAGCGCGGAGAGAGAGAGACAGCACAGTGCGGAGAGAGAGAGACAGCACAGTGCGGAGAGAGAGAGACAGCACAGCGCGCAGAGAGAGAGACAGCACAGTGCGGAGAGAGAGAGACAGCACAGTGCAGAGAGAGAGACAGCACAGCGCGCAGAGAGAGAGACAGCACAGTGCGGAGAGAGAGACAGCACAGTGCGGAGAGAGAGACAGCACAGTGCGGAGAGAGCAGGAGAGAGACAGCACAGTGCGGAGAGAGAGACAGCACAGCGCGGAGAGAGGGAGACAGCACAGTGCAGAGAGAGAGACAGCACAGCGCGGAGAGAGAGAGACAGCACAGTGCAGAGAGAGGGACAGCACAGCGCGGAGAGAGAGAGACAGCACAGCGCGGAGAGAGCAGGAGAGAGAGACAGCACAGTGCGGAGAGAGAGAAAGAAAGCCCAGCGCGGAGAGAGAGAGACAGCACAGCGCGGAGAGAGCAGGAGAGAGACAGAACAGTGCGGAGAGAGAGAGACAGCACAGCGCGGAGAGAGCAGGAGAGAGACAGCACAGTGCGGAGAGAGAGAGACAGAGCACAGTGCGGAGAGAGCAGGAGAGAGAGACAGCACAGTGCGGAGAGAGAGACAGAGCACAGTCCGGAGAGAGCAGGAGAGAGAGACAGCACAGTGCGGAGAGACAGAGACAGCACAGCGCGGAGAGAGAGACAGCACAGTGCGGAGAGAGAGAGACAGCACAGCGCGGAGAGAGAGAGACAGCACAGTGCGGAGAGAGAGAGACAGCACAGTGCGGAGAGAGAGAGACAGCACAGTGCGGGGAGAGAGAGACAGCACAGTGCGGAGAGAGAGAGACAGCACCGTGCGGAGAGAGAGACAGCACAGCGCGGAGAGAGAGAGACAGCACAACGCGGAGAGAGAGAGACAGCACAGCGCGGAGAGAGAGAGACAGCACAACGCGGAGAGAGAGTGACAGCACAGTGCAGAGATAGAGACAGCACAGCGCGGAGAGAGAGAGACAGCACAGCGCGGAGAGAGAGAGACAGCACCGTGCGGAGAGAGAGAGACAGCACCGTGCGGAGAGAGAGACAGCACAGTGCGGAGAGAGAGAGACAGCACAATGCGGAGAGAGAGAGACAGCACAGTGCGGAGAGAGATAGACAGCACCGTGCGGAGAGAGAGACAGCACAGTGCGGAGAGAGAGACAGCACAGTGCGGAGAGAGAGAGACAGCACCGTGCGGAGAGAGAGACAGCACAGTGCGGAGAGAGAGAGACAGCACAGTGCAGAAAGAGAGAGACAGCACAGTGCGGAGAGACAGCACAGTGCCGAGAGAGAGAGACAGCACCGTGCGGAGAGAGAGACAGCACAGTGCGGAGAGAGAGAGACAGCACAGTGCAGAGAGAGAGAGACAGCACAGTGCGGAGAGAGTAGGAGAGAGACAGCACAGCGCGGAGAGAGAGAGACAGCACAGTGCGGAGAGATAGAGACAGCACAGCGCGGAGAGAGAGAGACAGCACAGCGCGGAGAGAGAGAGACAGCACAGTGCGGAGAGAGAGACAGACAGAGCACAGTGCGGAGAGAGAGACACAGCACAGTGTGGAGCTAGAGAGAGACAGAGCACAGTGCGCAGAGAGAGAGACAGCACAGCGCGGAGAGAGAGAGACAGCACAGTGCAGAGAAGAGAGACAGCACAGTGAGGAGAGACAGAGACAGCACAGCGCGGAGAGAGAGACAGCACAGTGCGGAAACAGAGAGACAGCACAGCGCGGAGAGAGAGACAGACAGAGCACAGTGCAGAGAAGAGAGAGAGCACAGTGCGGAGAGACAGAGACAGCACAGCGCGGAGAGAGACAGCACAGTGCGGAGAGAGAGAGACAGCACAGCGCGGAGAGAGAGAGACAGCACAGTGCGGAGAGAGAGAGACAGCACAGAGCGGAGAGAGAGAGACAGCACAGCGCGCAGAGAGAGAGACAGCACAGTGCGGAGAGAGAGAGACAGCACAGTGCAGAGAGAGAGACAGCACAGCGCGCAGAGAGAGAGACAGCACAGTGCGGAGAGAGAGACAGCACAGTGCGGAGAGAGAGGCAGCACAGTGCGGAGAGAGCAGGAGAGAGACAGCACAGTGCGGAGAGAGAGACAGCACAGCGCGGAGAGAGAGAGACAGCACAGTGCAGAGAGAGAGACAGCACAGCGCGGAGAGAGAGAGACAGCACAGTGCAGAGAGAGGGACAGCACAGCGCGGAGAGAGAGAGACAGCACCGTGCAGAGAGAGAGAGACAGCACAGTGCGGAGAGAGAGACAGCACAGTGCGGAGAGAGCAGGAGAGAGACAGCACAGTGCGGAGAGAGAGACAGCACAGCGCGGAGAGAGAGAGACAGCACAGTGCAGAGAGAGAGACAGCACAGCGCGGAGAGAGAGAGACAGCACAGTGCAGAGAGAGGGACAGCACAGCGCGGAGAGAGAGAGACAGCACCGTGCAGAGAGAGAGAGACAGCACAGTGCGGAGAGACAGAGACAGCACAGCGCGGAGAGAGAGACAGCACAGCGCGGAGAGAGAGACAGCACAGCGTGGCGAGAGAGAGAGACACCACAGTGCGGAGAGAGAGAGACAGCACAGTGCAGAGAAGAGAGACAGCACAGTGCGGAGAGACAGAGACAGCACAGCGCGGAAAGAGCAGGAGAGAGAGACAGCACAGCGCGGAGAAAGAGAGACAGCACAGCGGGGAGAGAGAGACAGCACAGTGCGGAGAGAGAGAGACTGCACAGTGCGGAGAGAGAGAGACAGCACAGTGCGGAGAGAGAGAGACAGCACCGTGTGGAGAGAGAGACAGCACTGCGCGGAGAGAGAGAGACAGCACAGCGAGGAGAGAGAGAGACAGCACCGTGCAGAGAGAGAGAGTCAGCAAAGTGCGGAGAGAGCAGGAGAGAGACAGCACAGTGCGGAGAGAGAGAGACAGCACAGTGCGGAGAGAGAGAGACAGCACAGCGCGGAAGAGAGAGACAGCACAGTGCGGAGAGAGAGAGACAGCACAGTGCAGAGAGAGAGAGACAGCACAGTGCGGAGAGAGCGAGAGAGCACAGTGCGGAGAGAGAGAGACAACACAGCGCGGAGAGAGAGAGACAGCACAGTGCGGAGAGAGAGAGACAGCACAGTGCGGAGAGAGAGAGCCAGCACAGTGCGGAGAGAGAGGGACAGCACAGAGCGGAGAGAGAGAGACAGCACAGTGCGGAGAGAGAGAGACAGCACAGTGCGGAGAGAGAGAGACAGCACAGTGCGGAGAGAGAGAGACAGCACAGTGCGGAGAGCGAGAGACAGCACAGTGCGGAGAGAGAGAGACAGCACAGTGCGGAGAGAGAGAGACAGCACAGTGCGGAGAGAGAGAGACAGCACAGTGCGGAGAGAGAGAGACAGCATAGTGCAGAGAGAGAGAGACAGCACAGCGCGGAGAGAGAGAGACAGCACAGCGCGGAGAGAGAGAGAGACAGCACAGCGCGGAGAGAGAGAAGCACCGTGCAGAGAGAGAGAAACAGTACAGTGCGGAGAGAGCAGGAGAGAGACAGCACAGTGCGGAGAGAGAGAGACAGCACAGTGCGGAGAGAGAGAGACAGCACCGTGCAGAGAGAGAGAGACAGCACAGTGCGGAGAGAGAGACAGCACAGTGCGGAGAGAGCAGGAGAGAGACAGCACAGTGCGGAGAGAGAGACAGCACAGCGCGGAGAGAGAGAGACAGCACAGTGCAGAGAGAGAGACAGCACAGCGCGGAGAGAGAGAGACAGCACAGTGCAGAGAGAGGGACAGCAGAGCGCGGAGAGAGAGAGACAGCACCGTGCAGAGAGAGAGAGACAGCACAGTGCGGAGAGAGCAGGAGAGAGACTGCACAGTGCGGAGAGAGAGAGACAGCACAGTGCAGAGAGAGAGAGAGACAGCACAGTGCGGAGAGAGAGAGACAGCACAGCGCGGAGAGAGAGAGACAGCACAGTGCGGAGAGAGAGAGACAGCACAGTGCGGAGAGAGAGAGACAGCACAGCGCGCAGAGAGAGAGACAGCACAGTGCGGAGAGAGAGAGACAGCACAGTGCAGAGAGAGAGACAGCACAGCGCGCAGAGAGAGAGACAGCACAGTGCGGAGAGAGAGACAGCACAGTGCGGAGAGAGAGACAGCACAGTGCGGAGAGAGCAGGAGAGAGACAGCACAGTGCGGAGAGAGAGAGACAGCACAGTGCAGAGAGAGGGACAGCACAGCGCGGAGAGAGAGAGACAGCACAGCGCGGAGAGAGCAGGAGAGAGAGACAGCACAGTGCGGAGAGAGAGAAAGAAAGCCCAGCGCGGAGAGAGAGAGACAGCACAGCGCGGAGAGAGCAGGAGAGAGACAGAACAGTGCGGAGAGAGAGAGACAGCACAGCGCGGAGAGAGCAGGAGAGAGACAGCACAGTGCGGAGAGAGAGAGACAGAGCACAGTGCGGAGAGAGCAGGAGAGAGAGACAGCACAGTGCGGAGAGAGAGACAGAGCACAGTCCGGAGAGAGCAGGAGAGAGAGACAGCACAGTGCGGAGAGACAGAGACAGCACAGCGCGGAGAGAGAGACAGCACAGTGCGGAGAGAGAGAGACAGCACAGCGCGGAGAGAGAGAGACAGCACAGTGCGGAGAGAGAGAGACAGCACAGTGCGGAGAGAGAGAGACAGCACAGTGCGGGGAGAGAGAGACAGCACAGTGCGGAGAGAGAGAGACAGCACCGTGCGGAGAGAGAGACAGCACAGCGCGGAGAGAGAGAGACAGCACAACGCGGAGAGAGAGAGACAGCACAGCGCGGAGAGAGAGAGACAGCACAACGCGGAGAGAGAGTGACAGCACAGTGCAGAGATAGAGACAGCACAGCGCGGAGAGAGAGAGACAGCACAGCGCGGAGAGAGAGAGACAGCACAGTGCGGAGAGAGAGAGACAGCACCGTGTGGAGAGAGAGACAGCACTGCGCGGAGAGAGAGAGACAGCACAGCGAGGAGAGAGAGAGACAGCACCGTGCAGAGAGAGAGAGTCAGCAAAGTGCGGAGAGAGCAGGAGAGAGACAGCACAGTGCGGAGAGAGAGAGACAGCACAGTGCGGAGAGAGAGAGACAGCACAGCGCGGAAGAGAGAGACAGCACAGTGCGGAGAGAGAGAGACAGCACAGTGCAGAGAGAGAGAGACAGCACAGTGCGGAGAGAGCGAGAGAGCACAGTGCGGAGAGAGAGAGACAACACAGCGCGGAGAGAGAGAGACAGCACAGTGCGGAGAGAGAGAGACAGCACAGTGCGGAGAGAGAGAGCCAGCACAGTGCGGAGAGAGAGGGACAGCACAGAGCGGAGAGAGAGAGACAGCACAGTGCGGAGAGAGAGAGACAGCACAGTGCGGAGAGAGAGAGACAGCACAGTGCGGAGAGAGAGAGACAGCACAGTGCGGAGAGCGAGAGACAGCACAGTGCGGAGAGAGAGAGACAGCACAGTGCGGAGAGAGAGAGACAGCACAGTGCGGAGAGAGAGAGACAGCACAGTGCGGAGAGAGAGAGACAGCATAGTGCAGAGAGAGAGAGACAGCACAGCGCGGAGAGAGAGAGACAGCACAGCGCGGAGAGAGAGAGAGACAGCACAGCGCGGAGAGAGAGAAGCACCGTGCAGAGAGAGAGAAACAGTACAGTGCGGAGAGAGCAGGAGAGAGACAGCACAGTGCGGAGAGAGAGAGACAGCACAGTGCGGAGAGAGAGAGACAGCACCGTGCAGAGAGAGAGAGACAGCACAGTGCGGAGAGAGAGACAGCACAGTGCGGAGAGAGCAGGAGAGAGACAGCACAGTGCGGAGAGAGAGACAGTACAGCGCGGAGAGAGAGAGACAGCACAGTGCAGAGAGAGAGACAGCACAGCGCGGAGAGAGAGAGACAGCACAGTGCAGAGAGAGGGACAGCACAGCGCGGAGAGAGAGAGACAGCACCGTGCAGAGAGAGAGAGACAGCACAGTGCGGAGAGAGCAGGAGAGAGACTGCACAGTGCGGAGAGAGAGAGACAGCACAGTGCAGAGAGAGAGAGACAGCACAGTGCGGAGAGAGAGAGACAGCACAGCGCGGAGAGAGAGAGACAGCACAGTGCGGAGAGAGAGAGACAGCACAGTGCGGAGAGAGAGAGACAGCACAGCGCGCAGAGAGAGAGACAGCACAGTGCGGAGAGAGAGAGACAGCACAGTGCAGAGAGAGAGACAGCACAGCGCGCAGAGAGAGAGACAGCACAGTGCGGAGAGAGAGACAGCACAGTGCGGAGAGAGAGACAGCACAGTGCGGAGAGAGCAGGAGAGAGACAGCACAGTGCGGAGAGAGAGAGACAGCACAGTGCAGAGAGAGGGACAGCACAGCGCGGAGAGAGAGAGACAGCACAGCGCGGAGAGAGCAGGAGAGAGAGACAGCACAGTGCGGAGAGAGAGAAAGAAAGCCCAGCGCGGAGAGAGAGAGACAGCACAGCGCGGAGAGAGCAGGAGAGAGACAGAACAGTGCGGAGAGAGAGAGACAGCACAGCGCGGAGAGAGCAGGAGAGAGACAGCACAGTGCGGAGAGAGAGAGACAGAGCACAGTGCGGAGAGAGCAGGAGAGAGAGACAGCACAGTGCGGAGAGAGAGACAGAGCACAGTCCGGAGAGAGCAGGAGAGAGAGACAGCACAGTGCGGAGAGACAGAGACAGCACAGCGCGGAGAGAGAGACAGCACAGTGCGGAGAGAGAGAGACAGCACAGCGCGGAGAGAGAGAGACAGCACAGTGCGGAGAGAGAGAGACAGCACAGTGCGGAGAGAGAGAGACAGCACAGTGCGGGGAGAGAGAGACAGCACAGTGCGGAGAGAGAGAGACAGCACCGTGCGGAGAGAGAGACAGCACAGCGCGGAGAGAGAGAGACAGCACAACGCGGAGAGAGAGAGACAGCACAGCGCGGAGAGAGAGAGACAGCACAACGCGGAGAGAGAGTGACAGCACAGTGCAGAGATAGAGACAGCACAGCGCGGAGAGAGAGAGACAGCACAGCGCGGAGAGAGAGAGACAGCACCGTGCGGAGAGAGAGAGACAGCACCGTGCGGAGAGAGAGACAGCACAGTGCGGAGAGAGAGAGACAGCACAATGCGGAGAGAGAGAGACAGCACAGTGCGGAGAGAGATAGACAGCACCGTGCGGAGAGAGAGACAGCACAGTGCGGAGAGAGAGACAGCACAGTGCGGAGAGAGAGAGACAGCACCGTGCGGAGAGAGAGACAGCACAGTGCGGAGAGAGAGAGACAGCACAGTGCAGAAAGAGAGAGACAGCACAGTGCGGAGAGACAGCACAGTGCCGAGAGAGAGAGACAGCACCGTGCGGAGAGAGAGACAGCACAGTGCGGAGAGAGAGAGACAGCACAGTGCAGAGAGAGAGAGACAGCACAGTGCGGAGAGAGTAGGAGAGAGACAGCACAGCGCGGAGAGAGAGAGACAGCACAGTGCGGAGAGATAGAGACAGCACAGCGCGGAGAGAGAGAGACAGCACAGCGCGGAGAGAGAGAGACAGCACAGTGCGGAGAGAGAGACAGACAGAGCACAGTGCGGAGAGAGAGACACAGCACAGTGTGGAGCTAGAGAGAGACAGAGCACAGTGCGCAGAGAGAGAGACAGCACAGCGCGGAGAGAGAGAGACAGCACAGTGCAGAGAAGAGAGACAGCACAGTGAGGAGAGACAGAGACAGCACAGCGCGGAGAGAGAGACAGCACAGTGCGGAAACAGAGAGACAGCACAGCGCGGAGAGAGAGACAGACAGAGCACAGTGCAGAGAAGAGAGAGAGCACAGTGCGGAGAGACAGAGACAGCACAGCGCGGAGAGAGACAGCACAGTGCGGAGAGAGAGAGACAGCACAGCGCGGAGAGAGAGAGACAGCACAGTGCGGAGAGAGAGAGACAGCACAGAGCGGAGAGAGAGAGACAGCACAGCGCGCAGAGAGAGAGACAGCACAGTGCGGAGAGAGAGAGACAGCACAGTGCAGAGAGAGAGACAGCACAGCGCGCAGAGAGAGAGACAGCACAGTGCGGAGAGAGAGACAGCACAGTGCAGAGAGAGAGACAGCACAGTGCGGAGAGAGCAGGAGAGAGACAGCACAGTGCGGAGAGAGAGACAGCACAGTGCGGAGAGAGAGAGACAGCACAGTGCAGAGAGAGAGACAGCACAGCGCGGAGAGAGAGAGACAGCACAGTGCAGAGAGAGGGACAGCACAGCGCGGAGAGAGAGAGACAGCACCGTGCAGAGAGAGAGAGACAGCACAGTGCGGAGAGAGAGACAGCACAGTGCGGAGAGAGCAGGAGAGAGACAGCACAGTGCGGAGAGAGAGACAGCACAGCGCGGAGAGAGAGAGACAGCACAGTGCAGAGAGAGAGACAGCACAGCGCGGAGAGAGAGAGACAGCACAGTGCAGAGAGAGGGACAGCACAGCGCGGAGAGAGAGAGACAGCACCGTGCAGAGAGAGAGAGACAGCACAGTGCGGAGAGACAGAGACAGCACAGCGCGGAGAGAGAGACAGCACAGCGCGGAGAGAGAGACAGCACAGCGCGGCGAGAGAGAGAGACACCACAGTGCGGAGAGAGAGAGACAGCACAGTGCAGAGAAGAGAGACAGCACAGTGCGGAGAGACAGAGACAGCACAGCGCGGAAAGAGCAGGAGAGAGAGACAGCACAGCGCGGAGAAAGAGAGACAGCACAGCGGGGAGAGAGAGACAGCACAGCGCGGAGGAAGAGAGACAGCACAGTGCGGAGAGAGAGAGGCAGCACAGTGCGGAGAGAGAGACAGCACAGTGCGGAGAGAGAGACAGCACAGCGTGGAGAGAGAGAGACAGCACAGTGCGGAGAGAGAGAGACTGCACAGTGCGGAGAGAGAGAGACAGCACAGTGCGGAGAGAGAGAGACAGCACCGTGTGGAGAGAGAGACAGCACTGCGCGGAGAGAGAGAGACAGCACAGCGAGGAGAGAGAGAGACAGCACCGTGCAGAGAGAGAGAGTCAGCAAAGTGCGGAGAGAGCAGGAGAGAGACAGCACAGTGCGGAGAGAGAGAGACCGCACAGTGCGGAGAGAGAGAGACAGCACAGCGCGGAAGAGATAGACAGCACAGTGCGGAGAGAGAGAGACAGCACAGTGCAGAGAGAGAGAGACAGCACAGTGCGGAGAGAGCGAGAGAGCACAGTGCGGAGAGAGAGAGACAACACAGCGCGGAGAGAGAGAGACAGCACAGTGCGGAGAGAGAGAGACAGCACAGTGCGGAGAGAGAGAGCCAGCACAGTGCGGAGAGAGAGGGACAGCACAGAGCGGAGAGAGAGAGACAGCACAGTGCGGAGAGAGAGAGACAGCACAGTGCGGAGAGAGAGAGACAGCACAGTGCGGAGAGAGAGAGACAGCACAGTGCGGAGAGCGAGAGACAGCACAGTGCGGAGAGAGAGAGACAGCACAGTGCGGAGAGAGAGAGACAGCACAGTGCGGAGAGAGAGAGACAGCACAGTGCGGAGAGAGAGAGACAGCATAGTGCAGAGAGAGAGAGACAGCACAGCGCGGAGAGAGAGAGACAGCACAGCGCGGAGAGAGAGAGAGACAGCACAGCGCGGAGAGAGAAAAGCACCGTGCAGAGAGAGAGAAACAGTACAGTGCGGAGAGAGCAGGAGAGAGACAGCACAGTGCGGAGAGAGAGAGACAGCACAGTGCGGAGAGAGAGAGACAGGACAGCACGGAGAGAGAGACAGCACAGTGCGGAGAGGGAGAGAAAGCACAGTGTGGAGAGAGAGAGACAACACAGTGCGGAGAGAGCTAGAGAGCACAGTGCGGAGAGAGAGAGACAGCACAGTGCGGAGAGAGAGAGACAGCACAGTGCGGAGAGAGAGACAGCACAGTGCGGAGAGAGAGAGACAGTACAGTGCAGAAAGAGAGAGACAGCACAGTGCGGAGAGACAGCACAGTGCCTAGAGAGAGAGACAGCACCGTGCGGAGAGAGAGACAGCACAGTGCGGAGAGAGAGAGACAGCACAGTGCAGAGAGAGAGAGACAGCACAGTGCGGAGAGAGTAGGAGAGAGACAGCACAGCGCGGAGAGAGAGAGACAGCACAGTGCGGAGAGATAGAGACAGCACAGCGCGGAGAGAGAGAGACAGCACAGCGCGGAGAGAGAGAGACAGCACAGTGCGGAGAGAGAGACAGACAGAGCACAGTGCGGAGAGAGAGACACAGCACAGTGTGGAGCTAGAGAGAGACAGAGCACAGTGCGCAGAGAGAGAGACAGCACAGCGCGGAGAGAGAGAGACAGCACAGTGCAGAGAAGAGAGACAGCACAGTGAGGAGAGACAGAGACAGCACAGCGCGGAGAGAGAGACAGCACAGTGCGGAAACAGAGAGACAGCACAGCGCGGAGAGAGAGACAGACAGAGCACAGTGCAGAGAAGAGAGAGAGCACAGTGCGGAGAGACAGAGACAGCACAGCGCGGAGAGAGACAGCACATTGCGGAGAGAGAGAGACAGCACAGCGCGGAGAGAGAGAGACAGCACAGTGCGGAGAGAGAGAGACAGCACAGAGCGGAGAGAGAGAGACAGCACAGCGCGCAGAGAGAGAGAGACAGCACAGTGCGGAGAGAGAGAGACAGCACAGTGCAGAGAGAGAGACAGCACAGCGCGCAGAGAGAGAGACAGCACAGTGCGGAGAGAGAGACAGCACAGTGCGGAGAGAGAGACAGCACAGTGCGGAGAGAGCAGGAGAGAGACAGCACAGTGCGGAGAGAGAGACAGCACAGCGCGGAGAGAGAGAGACAGCACAGTGCAGAGAGAGAGAGACAGCACAGCACGGAGAGAGAGAGACAGCACAGTGCAGAGAGAGGGACAGCACAGCGCGGAGAGAGAGAGACAGCACCGTGCAGAGAGAGAGAGACAGCACAGTGCGGAGAGAGAGACAGCACAGTGCGGAGAGAGCAGGAGAGAGACAGCACAGTGCGGAGAGAGAGACAGCACAGCGCGGAGAGAGAGAGACAGCACAGTGCAGAGAGAGAGACAGCACAGCGCGGAGAGAGAGAGACAGCACAGTGCAGAGAGAGGGACAGCACAGCGCGGAGAGAGAGAGACAGCACCGTGCAGAGAGAGAGAGACAGCACAGTGCGGAGAGACAGAGACAGCACAGCGCGGAGAGAGAGACAGCACAGCGCGGAGAGAGAGACAGCACAGCGCGGCGAGAGAGAGAGACACCACAGTGCGGAGAGAGAGAGACAGCACAGTGCAGAGAAGAGAGACAGCACAGTGCGGAGAGACAGAGACAGCACAGCGCGGAAAGAGCAGGAGAGAGAGACAGCACAGCGCGGAGAAAGAGAGACAGCACAGCGGGGAGAGAGAGACAGCACAGCGCGGAGGAAGAGAGACAGCACAGTGCGGAGAGAGAGAGGCAGCACAGTGCGGAGAGAGAGACAGCACAGTGCGGAGAGAGAGACAGCACAGCGTGGAGAGAGAGAGACAGCACAGTGCGGAGAGAGAGAGACTGCACAGTGCGGAGAGAGAGAGACAGCACAGTGCGGAGAGAGAGAGAGACAGCACCGTGTGGAGAGAGAGACAGCACTGCGCGGAGAGAGAGAGACAGCACAGCGAGGAGAGAGAGAGACAGCACCGTGCAGAGAGAGAGAGTCAGCAAAGTGCGGAGAGAGCAGGAGAGAGACAGCACAGTGCGGAGAGAGAGAGACAGCACAGTGCGGAGAGAGAGAGACAGCACAGCGCGGAAGAGAGAGACAGCACAGTGCGGAGAGAGAGAGACAGCACAATGCAGAGAGAGAGAGACAGCACAGTGCGGAGAGAGCGAGAGAGCACAGTGCGGAGAGAGAGAGACAACACAGCGCGGAGAGAGAGAGACAGCACAGTGCGGAGAGAGAGAGACAGCACAGTGCGGAGAGAGAGAGCCAGCACAGTGCGGAGAGAGAGGGACAGCACAGAGCGGAGAGAGAGAGACAGCACAGTGCGGAGAGAGAGAGACAGCACAGTGCGGAGAGAGAGAGACAGCACAGTGCGGAGAGAGAGAGACAGCACAGTGCGGAGAGCGAGAGACAGCACAGTGCGGAGAGAGAGAGACAGCACAGTGCGGAGAGAGAGAGACAGCACAGTGCGGAGAGAGAGAGACAGCACAGTGCGGAGAGAGAGAGACAGCATAGTGCAGAGAGAGAGAGACAGCACAGCGCGGAGAGAGAGAGACAGCACAGCGCCGAGAGAGAGAGAGACAGCACAGCGCGGAGAGAGAGAAGCACCGTGCAGAGAGAGAGGAACAGTACAGTGCGGAGAGAGCAGGAGAGAGACAGCACAGTGCGGAGAGAGAGACAGCACAGCGCGGAGAGAGAGAGACAGCACAGTGCAGAGAGAGAGACAGCACAGCGCGGAGAGAGAGAGACAGCACAGTGCAGAGAGAGGGACAGCACAGCGCGGAGAGAGAGAGACAGCACCGTGCAGAGAGAGAGAGACAGCACAGTGCGGAGAGACAGAGACAGCACAGCGCGGAGAGAGAGACAGCACAGCGCGGAGAGAGAGACAGCACAGCGCGGCGAGAGAGAGAGACACCACAGTGCGGAGAGAGAGAGACAGCACAGTGCAGAGAAGAGAGACAGCACAGTGCGGAGAGACAGAGACAGCACAGCGCGGAAAGAGCAGGAGAGAGAGACAGCACAGCGCGGAGAAAGAGAGACAGCACAGCGGGGAGAGAGAGACAGCACAGCGCGGAGGAAGAGAGACAGCACAGTGCGGAGAGAGAGAGGCAGCACAGTGCGGAGAGAGAGACAGCACAGTGCGGAGAGAGAGACAGCACAGCGTGGAGAGAGAGAGACAGCACAGTGCGGAGAGAGAGAGACTGCACAGTGCGGAGAGAGAGAGACAGCACAGTGCGGAGAGAGAGAGAGACAGCACCGTGTGGAGAGAGAGACAGCACTGCGCGGAGAGAGAGAGACAGCACAGCGAGGAGAGAGAGAGACAGCACCGTGCAGAGAGAGAGAGTCAGCAAAGTGCGGAAGGAGCAGGAGAGAGACAGCACAGTGCGGAGAGAGAGAGACAGCACAGTGCGGAGAGAGAGAGACAGCACAGCGCGGAAGAGAGAGACAGCACAGTGCGGAGAGAGAGAGACAGCACAATGCAGAGAGAGAGAGACAGCACAGTGCGGAGAGAGCGAGAGAGCACAGTGCGGAGAGAGAGAGACAACACAGCGCGGAGAGAGAGAGACAGCACAGTGCGGAGAGAGAGAGACAGCACAGTGCGGAGAGAGAGAGCCAGCACAGTGCGGAGAGAGAGGGACAGCACAGAGCGGAGAGAGAGAGACAGCACAGTGCGGAGAGAGAGAGACAGCACAGTGCGGAGAGAGAGAGACAGCACAGTGCGGAGAGAGAGAGACAGCACAGTGCGGAGAGCGAGAGACAGCACAGTGCGGAGAGAGAGAGACAGCACAGTGCGGAGAGAGAGAGACAGCACAGTGCGGAGAGAGAGAGACAGCACAGTGCGGAGAGAGAGAGACAGCATAGTGCAGAGAGAGAGAGACAGCACAGCGCGGAGAGAGAGAGACAGCACAGCGCGGAGAGAGAGAGAGACAGCACAGCGCGGAGAGAGAGAAGCACCGTGCAGAGAGAGAGGAACAGTACAGTGCGGAGAGAGCAGGAGAGAGACAGCACAGTGCGGAGAGAGAGAGACAGCACAGTGCGGAGAGAGAGAGACAGGACAGCACGGAGAGAGAGAGACAGCACAGTGCGGAGAGGGAGAGAAAGCACAGTGTGGAGAGAGAGAGACAGCACAGTGCGGAGAGAGCTAGAGAGCACAGTGCGGAGAGAGAGAGACAGCACAGTGCGGAGAGAGAGAGACAGCACAGTGCGGAGAGAGAGACAGACAGAACACAGTGCGGAGAGAGAGAGACAGCACAGTGTGGAGAGAGAGACAGACAGAGCACAGTGCGGAGAGAGAGAGACAGCACAGCGCGGAGAGAGAGAGACAGCACAGTGCGGAGAGAGAGAGACAGCACAGTGCGGAGAGAGAGAGACAGCACAGTGCGGAGAGAGAGAGAGACAACACAGCGCAGAGAGAGAGAGACAGCACAGCGCGGTGAGAGAGAGACAGCACAGTGCGGAGAGAGAGAGACAGCATAGTGCGGAGAGAGAGAGACAGCACAGAACGGAGCGAGCAGGAGAGAGACAGCACAGTGCAGAGAGAGAGGGACAGCACAGTGCGGAGAGAGCAGGAAAGAGAGAGACAGAGCACAGTGCGGAGAGAGCAGGAGAGAGAGACAGCACAGTGCGGAGAGAGAGAGAGACAGCACATTGCGGAGAGAGTGGGAGACAGCACAGCGCAGAGAGGGAGAGAGAGCACAGTGCGGAGAGAGAGACACAGCACCGTGCAGAGAGAGAGAGACAGCACAGTGCGGAGAGACAGAGACAGCACAGTGCAGAGAGAGAGACAGCACAGTGCGGAGAGAGAGACAGCACAGTGCGGAGAGAGAGAGACAGAGCACAGTGCGGAGAGAGCAGGAGAGAGACAGCACAGTGCGGAGAGAGAGAGACAGAGCACAGTGCGGAGAGAGCAGGAGAGAGAGACAGCACAGTGCGGAGAGACAGAGACAGCACAGCGCGGAGAGAGAGACAGCACAGCGCGGAGAGAGAGAGAGACACCACAGTGCGGAGAGTGAGAGACAGCACAGTGCGGAGAGAGAGAGACAGCACAGTGCAGAGAAGAGAGACAGCACAGTGCGGAGAGACAGAGACAGCACAGCGCGGAGAGAGACAGCACAGTGCGGAGAGAGAGAGACAGCACAGCGCGGAGAGAGAGAGACAGCACAGTGCGGAGAGAGAGAGACAGCACAGTGCGGAGAGAGAGAGACAGCACAGTGCGGAGAGAGAGAGACAGCACAGCGCGGAGAGAGAGAGACAGCACAGTGCGGAGAGAGAGAGACAGCACAGTGCAGAGAGAGAGACAGCACAGCGCGCAGAGAGAGAGACAGCACAGTGCGGAGAGAGAGACAGCACAGTGCGGAGAGAGAGAGACAGCACAGTGCGGAGAGAGCAGGAGAGAGACAGCACAGTGCGGAGAGAGAGACAGCACAGCGCGGAGAGAGAGAGACAGCACAGTGAAGAGAGAGAGACAGCACAGCGCGGAGAGAGAGAGACAGCACAGTGCAGAGAGAGGGACAGCACAGCGCGGAGAGAGAGACAGCACCATGCAGAGAGAGAGAGACAGCACAGTGCAGAGAGAGCAGGCGAGAGACTGCACAGTGCGGAGAGAGAGAGACAGCACAGTGCAGAGAGAGAGAGACAGCACAGCGTGGAGAGAGAGAGACAGCACAGTGCGGAGAGAGAGAGACAGCAAAGTGCAGAGAGAGAGAGACAGCGCAGTGCGGAGAGAGAGAGAGAGAACAGTGCGGAGAGAGAGAGACAGCACAGTGCGGAGAGAGGGAGACAGCACAGTGCGGAGAGAGAGAGACAGCACAGTGCGGAGAGAGAGAGACAGCACCGGTCGGAGAGAGGGAGACAGCACAGTGCAGAGAGAGAGAGACAGCACAGTGCGGAGAGAGAGAGACAGCACAGCGCGGAGAGAGACAGCAGAGGGCGGAAGAGAGAGAGACACCACAGCGCGGAGAAAGAGAGACAGCACAGTGCGGAGAGAGAGAGCCTGCACAGTGAGGAGAGAGAGAGACAGCACAGCGCGGAGAGAGAGAGAGACAGCACAGTGCACAGAGAGAGAGAGCGCACAGTGCGGAGAGAGAGAGACAGCACAGCGCGGAGAGAGAGAGACAGCATAGTGCGGAGAGAGAGAGACAGCACAGTGCGGAGAGAGAGACAGACAGAGCACAGTGCGGAGAGAGAGAAACAGCACAGCGCGGAGAGAGAGAGACAGCACAGTGCGGAGAGAGAGACAGACAGAGCACAGTGCAGAGAGAGAGAGACAGCACAGCGCGGAGAGAGAGAGACAGCACAGTGCAGAGGGAGAGACAGCACAGTGCAGAGAGAGAGAGACAGCACAGTGCGGAGAGAGTAGGAGAGAGACAGCACAGCGCGGAGAGAGAGAGACAGCACAGTGTGGAGAGAGAGAGACAGCACAGCGCGGAGAGAGAGAGACAGCACAGTGTGGAGAGAGAGACAGACAGAGCACAGTGCGGGGAGAGAGACACAGCACAGTGTGGAGCGAGAGAGAGACAGAGCACAGTGCGCAGAGAGAGAGACAGCACAGCGCGGAGAGAGAGAGACAGCACAGCGCGGAAGAGAGAGACAGCACAGTGCGGAGAGAGAGAGACAGCACAGTGCGGAGAGAGAGAGATAGCACAGTGCGGAGAGAGCGAGAGAGCACAGTGCGGAGAGAGAGAGACAACACAGCGCAGAGAGAGAGAGACAGCACAGTGCGGAGAGAGAGAGACAGCACAGTGCGGAGAGAGAGAGCCAGCACAGTGCGGAGAGAGAGGGACAGCACAGAGCGGAGAGAGAGAGACAGCACAGTGCGGAGAGAGAGAGACAGCACAGTGCGGAGAGAGAGAGACAGCACAGTGCGGAGAGAGAGAGACAGCACAGTGCGGAGAGCGAGAGACAGCACAGTGCGGAGAGAGAGAGACAGCACAGTGCGGAGAGAGAGAGACAGCACAGTGCGGAGAGAGAGAGACAGCACAGTGCGGAGAGAGAGAGACAGCATAGTGCAGAGAGAGAGAGACAGCACAGCGCGGAGAGAGAGAGACAGCACAGCGCGGAGAGAGAGAGAGACAGCACAGCGCGGAGAGAGAGAAGCACCGTGCAGAGAGAGAGAAACAGTACAGCGCGGAGAGAGCAGGAGAGAGACAGCACAGTGCGGAGAGAGAGAGACAGCACAGTGCGGAGAGAGAGAGACAGGACAGCACGGAGAGAGAGAGACAGCACAGTGCGGAGAGGGAGAGAAAGCACAGTATGGAGAGAGAGAGACAGCACAATGCGGAGAGAGCTAGAGAGCACAGTGCGGAGAGAGAGAGACAGCACAGTGCGGAGAGAGAGAGACAGCACAGTGCGGAGAGAGAGACAGCACAGTGCGGAGAGAGAGAGACAGCACAGTGCAGAAAGAGAGAGACAGCACAGTGCGGAGAGACAGCACAGTGCCTAGAGAGAGAGACAGCACCGTGCGGAGAGAGAGACAGCACAGTGCGGAGAGAGAGAGACAGCACAGTGCAGAGAGAGAGAGACAGCACAGTGCGGAGAGAGCAGGCGAGAGACTGCACAGTGCGGAGAGAGAGAGACAGCACAGTGCAGAGAGAGAGAGACAGCACAGCGTGGAGAGAGAGAGACAGCACAGTGCGGAGAGAGAGAGACAGCAAAGTGCAGAGAGAGAGAGACAGCGCAGTGCGGAGAGAGAGAGAGAGAACAGTGCGGAGAGAGAGAGACAGCACAGTGCGGAGAGAGGGAGACAGCACAGTGCGGAGAGAGAGAGACAGCACAGTGCGGAGAGAGAGAGACAGCACCGGTCGGAGAGAGGGAGACAGCACAGTGCAGAGAGAGAGAGACAGCACAGTGCGGAGAGAGAGAGACAGCACAGCGCGGAGAGAGACAGCAGAGGGCGGAAGAGAGAGAGACACCACAGCGCGGAGTAAGAGAGACAGCACAGTGCGGAGAGAGAGAGCCTGCACAGTGAGGAGAGAGAGAGACAGCACAGCGCGGAGAGAGAGAGAGACAGCACCGTGCACAGAGAGAGAGAGCGCACAGTGCGGAGAGAGAGAGACAGCACAGCGCGGAGAGAGAGAGACAGCATAGTGCGGAGAGAGAGAGACAGCACAGTGCGGAGAGAGAGACAGAAAGAGCACAGTGCGGAGAGAGAGAAACAGCACAGTGCGGAGAGAGAGACAGACAGAGCACAGTGCAGAGAGAGAGAGACAGCACAGCGCGGAGAGAGAGAGACAGCACAGTGCAGAGGGAGAGACAGCACAGTGCAGAGAGAGAGAGACAGCACAGTGCGGAGAGAGTAGGAGAGAGACAGCACAGCGCGGAGAGAGAGAGACAGCACAGTGTGGAGAGAGAGAGACAGCACAGCGCGGAGAGAGAGAGACAGCACAGTGTGGAGAGAGAGACAGACAGAGCACAGTGCGGGGAGAGAGACACAGCACAGTGTGGAGCGAGAGAGAGATAGAGCACAGTGCGCAGAGAGAGAGACAGCACAGCGCGGAGAGAGAGAGACAGCACAGCGCGGAAGAGAGAGACAGCACAGTGCGGAGAGAGAGAGACAGCACAGTGCGGAGAGAGAGAGATAGCACAGTGCGGAGAGAGCGAGAGAGCACAGTGCGGAGAGAGAGAGACAACACAGCGCAGAGAGAGAGAGACAGCACAGTGCGGAGAGAGAGAGACAGCACAGTGCGGAGAGAGAGAGCCAGCACAGTGCGGAGAGAGAGGGACAGCACAGAGCGGAGAGAGAGAGACAGCACAGTGCGGAGAGAGAGAGACAGCACAGTGCGGAGAGAGAGAGACAGCACAGTGCGGAGAGAGAGAGACAGCACAGTGCGGAGAGCGAGAGACAGCACAGTGCGGAGAGAGAGAGACAGCACAGTGCGGAGAGAGAGAGACAGCACAGTGCGGAGAGAGAGAGACAGCACAGTGCGGAGAGAGAGAGACAGCATAGTGCAGAGAGAGAGAGACAGCACAGCGCGGAGAGAGAGAGACAGCACAGCGCGGAGAGAGAGAGAGACAGCACAGCGCGGAGAGAGAGAAGCACCGTGCAGAGAGAGAGAAACAGTACAGCGCGGAGAGAGCAGGAGAGAGACAGCACAGTGCGGAGAGAGAGAGACAGCACAGTGCGGAGAGAGAGAGACAGGACAGCACGGAGAGAGAGAGACAGCACAGTGCGGAGAGGGAGAGAAAGCACAGTGTGGAGAGAGAGAGACAGCACAATGCGGAGAGAGCTAGAGAGCACAGTGCGGAGAGAGAGAGACAGCACAGTGCGGAGAGAGAGAGACAGCACAGTGCGGAGAGAGAGACAGCACAGTGCGGAGAGAGAGAGACAGCACAGTGCAGAAAGAGAGAGACAGCACAGTGCGGAGAGACAGCACAGTGCCTAGAGAGAGAGACAGCACCGTGCGGAGAGAGAGACAGCACAGTGCGGAGAGAGAGAGACAGCACAGTGCAGAGAGAGAGAGACAGCACAGTGCGGAGAGAGTAGGAGAGAGACAGCACAGCGCGGAGAGAGAGAGACAGCACAGTGCGGAGAGATAGAGACAGCACAGCGCGGAGAGAGAGAGACAGCACAGCGCGGAGAGAGAGAGACAGCTCAGTGCGGAGAGAGAGACAGACAGAGCACAGTGCGGAGAGAGAGACACAGCACAGTGTGGAGCTAGAGAGAGACAGAGCACAGTGCGCAGAGAGAGAGACAGCACAGCGCGGAGAGAGAGAGACAGCACAGTGCAGAGAAGAGAGACAGCACAGTGAGGAGAGACAGAGACAGCACAGCGCGGAGAGAGAGACAGCACAGTGCGGAAACAGAGAGACAGCACAGCGCGGAGAGAGAGACAGACAGAGCACAGTGCAGAGAAGAGAGAGAGCACAGTGCGGAGAGACAGAGACAGCACAGCGCGGAGAGAGACAGCACATTGCGGAGAGAGAGAGACAGCACAGCGCGGAGAGAGAGAGACAGCACAGTGCGGAGAGAGAGAGACAGCACAGAGCGGAGAGAGAGAGACAGCACAGCGCGCAGAGAGAGAGAGACAGCACAGTGCGGAGAGAGAGAGACAGCACAGTGCAGAGAGAGAGACAGCACAGCGCGCAGAGAGAGAGACAGCACAGTGCGGAGAGAGAGACAGCACAGTGCGGAGAGAGAGACAGCACAGTGCGGAGAGAGCAGGAGAGAGACAGCACAGTGCGGAGAGAGAGACAGCACAGCGCGGAGAGAGAGAGACAGCACAGTGCAGAGAGAGAGACAGCACAGCGCGGAGAGAGAGAGACAGCACAGTGCAGAGAGAGGGACAGCACAGCGCGGAGAGAGAGAGACAGCACCGTGCAGAGAGAGAGAGACAGCACAGTGCGGAGAGAGAGACAGCACAGTGCGGAGAGAGCAGGAGAGAGACAGCACAGTGCGGAGAGAGAGACAGCACAGCGCGGAGAGAGAGAGACAGCACAGTGCAGAGAGAGAGACAGCACAGCGCGGAGAGAGAGAGACAGCACAGTGCAGAGAGAGGGACAGCACAGCGCGGAGAGAGAGAGACAGCACCGTGCAGAGAGAGAGAGACAGCACAGTGCGGAGAGACAGAGACAGCACAGCGCGGAGAGAGAGACAGCACAGCGCGGAGAGAGAGACAGCACAGCGCGGCGAGAGAGAGAGACACCACAGTGCGGAGAGAGAGAGACAGCACAGTGCAGAGAAGAGAGACAGCACAGTGCGGAGAGACAGAGACAGCACGGCGCGGAAAGAGCAGGAGAGAGAGACAGCACAGCGCGGAGAAAGAGAGACAGCACAGCGGGGAGAGAGAGACAGCACAGCGCGGAGGAAGAGAGACAGCACAGTGCGGAGAGAGCGAGGCAGCACAGTGCGGAGAGAGAGACAGCACAGTGCGGAGAGAGAGACAGCACAGCGTGGAGAGAGAGAGACAGCACAGTGCGGAGAGAGAGAGACTGCACAGTGCGGAGAGAGAGAGACAGCACAGTGCGGAGAGAGAGAGAGACAGCACCGTGTGGAGAGAGAGACAGCACTGCGCGGAGAGAGAGAGAGACAGCACAGCGAGGAGAGAGAGAGACAGCACCGTGCAGAGAGAGAGAGTCAGCAAAGTGCGGAGAGAGCAGGAGAGAGACAGCACAGTGCGGAGAGAGAGAGACAGCACAGTGCGGAGAGAGAGAGACAGCACAGCGCGGAAGAGAGAGACAGCACAGTGCGGAGAGAGAGAGACAGCACAGTGCAGAGAGAGAGAGACAGCACAGTGCGGAGAGAGCGAGAGAGCACAGTGCGGAGAGAGAGAGACAACACAGCGCGGAGAGAGAGAGACAGCACAGTGCGGAGAGAGAGAGACAGCACAGTGCGGAGAGAGAGAGCCAGCACAGTGCGGAGAGAGAGGGACAGCACAGAGCGGAGAGAGAGAGACAGCACAGTGCGGAGAGAGAGAGACAGCACAGTGCGGAGAGAGAGAGACAGCACAGTGCGGAGAGAGAGAGACAGCACAGTGCGGAGAGCGAGAGACAGCACAGTGCGGAGAGAGAGAGACAGCATAGTGCAGAGAGAGAGAGACAGCACAGCGCGGAGAGAGAGAGACAGCACAGCGCGGAGAGAGAGAGAGACAGCACAGCGCGGAGAGAGAGAAGCACCGTGCAGAGAGAGAGAAACAGTACAGTGCGGAGAGAGCAGGAGAGAGACAGCACAGTGCGGAGAGAGAGAGACAGCACAGTGCGGAGAGAGAGAGACAGGACAGCAGGGAGAGAGAGAGAGACAGCACAGTGCGGAGAGGGAGAGAAAGCACAGTGTGGAGAGAGAGAGACAGCACAGTGCGGAGAGAGCTAGAGAGCACAGTGCGGAGAGAGAGAGACAGCACAGTGCGGAGAGAGAGAGACAGCACAGTGCGGAGAGAGAGACAGACAGAGCACAGTGCGGAGAGAGAGAGACAGCACAGCGCGGAGAGAGAGAGACAGCACAGTGCGGAGAGAGAGAGACAGCACAGTGCGGAGAGAGAGAGACAGCACAGTGCGGAGAGAGAGAGAGACAACACAGCGCAGAGAGAGAGAGACAGCACAGCGCGGTGAGAAAGAGACAGCACAGTGCGGAGAGAGAGAGACAGCACAGTGCGGAGAGAGAGAGACAGCACAGAACGGAGCGAGCAGGAGAGAGACAGCACAGTGCAGAGAGAGAGGGACAGCACAGTGCGGAGAGAGCAGGAAAGAGAGAGACAGAGCACAGTGCGGAGAGAGCAGGAGAGAGAGACAGCACAGTGCGGAGAGAGAGAGAGACAGCACATTGCGGAGAGAGAGGGAGACAGCACAGCGCAGAGAGGGAGAGAGAGCACAGTGCGGAGAGAGAGACACAGCACCGTGGAGAGAGAGAGAGACAGCACAGTGCGGAGAAACAGAGACAGCACAGTGCAGAGAGAGAGACAGCACAGTGCGGAGAGAGAGACAGCACAGTGCGGAGAGAGAGAGACAGAGCACAGTGCGGAGAGAGCAGGAGAGAGACAGCACAGTGCGGAGAGAGAGAGACAGAGCACAGTGCGGAGAGAGCAGGAGAGAGAGACAGCACAGTGCGGAGAGACAGAGACAGCACAGCGCGGAGAGAGAGACAGCACAGCGCGGAGAGGGAGAGAGACACCACAGTGCGGAGAGAGAGAGACAGCACAGTGCGGAGAGAGAGAGACAGCACAGTGCAGAGAAGAGAGACAGCACAGTGCGGAGAGACAGAGACAGCACAGCGCGGAGAGAGACAGCACAGTGCGGAGAGAGAGAGACAGCACAGCGCGGAGAGAGAGAGACAGCACAGTGCGGAGAGAGAGAGACAGCACAGTGCGGAGAGAGAGAGACAGCACAGTGCGGAGAGAGAGAGACAGCACAGCGCGGAGAGAGAGAGACAGCACAGTGCGGAGAGAGAGAGACAGCACAGTGCAGAGAGAGAGACAGCACAGCGCGCAGAGAGAGAGACAGCACAGTGCGGAGAGAGAGACAGCACAGTGCGGAGAGAGAGAGACAGCACAGTGCGGAGAGAGCAGGAGAGAGACAGCACAGTGCGGAGAGAGAGACAGCACAGCGCGGAGAGAGAGAGACAGCACAGTGAAGAGAGAGAGACAGCACAGCGCGGAGAGAGAGAGACAGCACAGTGCAGAGAGAGGGACAGCACAGCGCGGAGAGAGAGACAGCACCATGCAGAGAGAGAGAGACAGCACAGTGCGGAGAGAGCAGGCGAGAGACTGCACAGTGCGGAGAGAGAGAGACAGCACAGTGCAGAGAGAGAGAGACAGCACAGCGTGGAGAGAGAGAGACAGCACAGTGCGGAGAGAGAGAGACAGCAAAGTGCAGAGAGAGAGAGACAGCGCAGTGCGGAGAGAGAGAGAGAGCACAGTGCGGAGAGAGAGAGACAGCACAGTGCGGAGAGAGGGAGACAGCACAGTGCGGAGAGAGAGAGACAGCACAGTGCGGAGAGAGAGAGACAGCACCGGTCGGAGAGAGGGAGACAGCACAGTGCAGAGAGAGAGAGACAGCACAGTGCGGAGAGAGAGAGACAGCACAGCGCGGAGAGAGACAGCAGAGGGCGGAAGAGAGAGAGACACCACAGCGCGGAGAAAGAGAGACAGCACAGTGCGGAGAGAGAGAGCCTGCACAGTGAGGAGAGAGAGAGACAGCACAGCGCGGAGAGAGAGAGAGACAGCACAGTGCACAGAGAGAGAGAGCGCACAGTGCGGAGAGAGAGAGACAGCACAGCGTGGAGAGAGAGAGACAGCATAGTGCGGAGAGAGAGAGACAGCACAGTGCGGAGAGAGAGACAGGCAGAGCACAGTGCGGAGAGAGAGAAACAGCACAGCGCGGAGAGAGAGAGACAGCACAGTGCGGAGAGAGAGACAGACAGAGCACAGTGCAGAGAGAGAGAGACAGCACAGCGCGGAGAGAGAGAGACAGCACAGTGCAGAGAGAGAGACAGACAGAGCACAGTGCAGAGAGAGAGAGACAGCACAGCGCGGAGAGAGAGAGACAGCACAGTGCAGAGGGAGAGACAGCACAGTGCAGAGAGAGAGAGACAGCACAGTGCGGAGAGAGTAGGAGAGAGACAGCACAGCGCGGAGAGAGAGAAACAGCACAGCGCGGAGAGAGAGAGACAGCACAGTGCGGAGAGAGAGACAGACAGAGCACAGTGCAGAGAGAGAGAGACAGCACAGCGCGGAGAGAGAGAGACAGCACAGTGCAGAGGGAGAGACAGCACAGTGCAGAGAGAGAGAGACAGCACAGTGCGGAGAGAGTAGGAGAGAGACAGCACAGCGCGGAGAGAGAGAGACAGCACAGTGTGGAGAGAGAGAGACAGCACAGCGCGGAGAGAGAGAGACAGCACAGTGTGGAGAGAGAGACAGACAGAGCACAGTGCGGGGAGAGAGACACAGCACAGTGTGGAGCGAGAGAGAGACAGAGCACAGTGCGCAGAGAGAGAGACAGCACAGCGCGGAGAGAGAGAGACAGCACATTGCGGAGAGAGAGAGACAGCACAGTGCGGAGAGAGAGAGACAGCACAGTGCGGAGAGAGAGAGATAGCACAGCGCGGAGAGAGAGAGATAGCACAGCGCGGAGAGAGAGAGACAGCACAGTGCGGAGAGAGAGAGACAGCACAGTGCGGAGAGAGAGAGACAGCACAGTGCGGAGAGAGAGAGAGAGCACAGCGTGGAGAGAGAGAGAGACAGCACAGTGCGGAGAGAGAGACAGCACAGCGTGGAGAGAGAGACAGCACAGCGCGGAGAGAGCAGGAGAGAGACAGCACAGTGCGGAGAGAGAGAGACAGAGCACAGTGCGGAGAGAGCAGGAGGGAGAGACAGCACAGTGCGGAGAGAGAGAGAGACAGCACATTGCGGAGAGAGAGGGAGACAGCACAGCGCGGAGAGGGAGAGAGAGCACAGTGCGGAGAGAAAGAGACAGCACAGTGCAGAGAGAGAGAGACAGCACAGTGCAGAGAGAGACAGCACAGCGCGGAGAGAGAGAGACAGCACAGTGCGGAGAGAGAGACAGCACAGTGCAGAGAGAGAGAGACAGCACAGTGCGGAGAGAGCAGGAGAGAGACAGCACAGTGCGGAGAGAGAGACAGCACAGCGCGGAGAGAGAGAGACAGCACAGTGCGGAGAGAGCAGGAGAGAGACAGCACAGTGCGGAGAGAGAGACAGCACAGCGCGGAGAGAGAGAGGCAGCACAGTGCAGAGAGAGAGACAGCACAGCGCGGAGAGAGGGAGACAGCACAGTGCAGAGAGAGAGACAGCACAGCGCGGAGAGAGAGAGACAGCACCGTGCAGAGAGAGAGAGACAGCACAGTGCGGAGAGAGCAGGAGAGAGACAGCACAGTGCGGAGAGAGAGAGACAGCACAATGCAGAGAGATAGACACAGCACAGTGCAGAGAGAGAGAGACAGCACAGCGTGGAGAGAGAGAGACAGCACAGTGCGGAGAGAGAGAGACAGCACAGTGCTGAGAGAGAGAGACAGAACAGTGCGGAGAGAGAGAGAGAGCACAGTGCGGATAGAGAGAGAGAGCACAGTGCGGAGAGAGAGAGACAGCACAGTGCGGAGAGAGAGAGACAGCACAGCGCGGAGAGAGAGAGACAGCACAGTGCGGAGAGAGAGAGACAGCACAGTGCGGAGAGAGAGAGACAGCACAGTGCGGAGAGAGAGAGAGACAACACAGCGCAGAGAGAGAGAGACAGCACAGCGCGGTGAGAGAGAGACAGCACAGTGCGGAGAGAGAGAGACAGCACAGTGCGGAGAGAGAAAGACAGCACAGAACGGAGCGAGCAGGAGAGAGACAGCACAGTGCAGAGAGAGAGGGACAGCACAGTGCGGAGAGAGCAGGAAAGAGAGAGACAGAGCACAGTGCGGAGAGAGCAGGAGAGAGAGACAGCACAGTGCGGAGAGAGAGAGAGACAGCACATTGCGGAGAGAGAGGGAGACAGCACAGCGCAGAGAGGGAGAGAGAGCACAGTGCGGAGAGAGAGACACAGCACCGTGCAGAGAGAGAGAGACAGCACAGTGCGGAGAGACAGAGACAGCACAGTGCAGAGAGAGAGACAGCACAGTGTGGAGAGAGAGACAGCACAGTGCGGAGAGAGAGAGACAGAGCACAGTGCGGAGAGAGCAGGAGAGAGACAGCACAGTGCAGAGAGAGAGAGACAGAGCACAGTGCGGAGAGAGCAGGAGAGAGAGACAGCACAGTGCGGAGAGACAGAGACAGCACAGCGCGGAGAGAGAGACAGCACAGCGCGGAGAGAGAGAGAGACACCACAGTGCGGAGAGAGAGAGACAGCACAGTGCGGAGAGAGAGAGACAGCACAGTGCAGAGAAGAGAGACAGCACAGTGCGGAGAGACAGAGACAGCACAGCGCGGAGAGAGACAGCACAGTGCGGAGAGAGAGAGACAGCACAGCGCGGAGAGAGAGAGACAGCACAGTGCGGAGAGAGAGAGACAGCACAGTGCGGAGAGAGAGAGACAGCACAGTGCGGAGAGAGAGAGACAGCACAGCGCGGAGAGAGAGAGAGACAGCACAGTGCACAGAGAGAGAGAGCGCACAGTGCGGAGAGAGAGAGACAGCACAGCGCGGAGAGAGAGAGACAGCATAGTGCGGAGAGAGAGAGACAGCACAGTGCGGAGAGAGAGACAGACAGAGCACAGTGCGGAGAGAGAGAAACAGCACAGCGCGGAGAGAGAGAGACAGCACAGTGCGGAGAGAGAGACAGACAGAGCACAGTGCAGAGAGAGAGAGACAGCACAGCGCGGAGAGAGAGAGACAGCACAGTGCAGAGGGAGAGACAGCACAGTGCAGAGAGAGAGAGACAGCACAGTGCGGAGAGAGTAGGAGAGAGACAGCACAGCGCGGAGAGAGAGAGACAGCACAGTGTGGAGAGAGAGAGACAGCACAGCGCGGAGAGAGAGAGACAGCACAGTGTGGAGAGAGAGACAGACAGAGCACAGTGCGGGGAGAGAGACACAGCACAGTGTGGAGCGAGAGAGAGACAGAGCACAGTGCGCAGAGAGAGAGACAGCACAGCGCGGAGAGAGAGAGACAGCACATTGCGGAGAGAGAGAGACAGCACAGTGCGGAGAGAGAGAGACAGCACAGTGCGGAGAGAGAGAGATAGCACAGCGCGGAGAGAGAGAGATAGCACAGCGCGGAGAGAGAGAGACAGCACAGTGCGGAGAGAGAGAGACAGCACAGTGCGGAGAGAGAGAGACAGCACAGTGCGGAGAGAGAGAGAGAGCACAGCGTGGAGAGAGAGAGAGACAGCACAGTGCGGAGAGAGAGACAGCACAGCGTGGAGAGAGAGACAGCACAGCGCGGAGAGAGCAGGAGAGAGACAGCACAGTGCGGAGAGAGAGAGACAGAGCACAGTGCGGAGAGAGCAGGAGGGAGAGACAGCACAGTGCGGAGAGAGAGAGAGACAGCACATTGCGGAGAGAGAGGGAGACAGCACAGCGCGGAGAGGGAGAGAGAGCACAGTGCGGAGAGAAAGAGACAGCACAGTGCAGAGAGAGAGAGACAGCACAGTGCAGAGAGAGACAGCACAGCGCGGAGAGAGAGAGACAGCACAGTGCGGAGAGAGAGACAGCACAGTGCAGAGAGAGAGAGACAGCACAGTGCGGAGAGAGCAGGAGAGAGACAGCACAGTGCGGAGAGAGAGACAGCACAGCGCAGAGAGAGAGACACAGCACAGTGCGGAGAGAGCAGGAGAGAGACAGCACAGTGCGGAGAGAGAGACAGCACAGCGCGGAGAGAGAGAGGCAGCACAGTGCAGAGAGAGAGACAGCACAGCGCGGAGAGAGGGAGACAGCACAGTGCAGAGAGAGAGACAGCACAGCGCGGAGAGAGAGAGACAGCACCGTGCAGAGAGAGAGAGACAGCACAGTGCGGAGAGAGCAGGAGAGAGACAGCACAGTGCGGAGAGAGAGAGACAGCACAATGCAGAGAGATAGACACAGCACAGTGCAGAGAGAGAGAGACAGCACAGCGTGGAGAGAGAGAGACAGCACAGTGCGGAGAGAGAGAGACAGCACAGTGCTGAGAGAGAGAGACAGAACAGTGCGGAGAGAGAGAGAGAGCACAGTGCGGATAGAGAGAGAGAGCACAGTGCGGAGAGAGAGAGACAGCACAGTGCGGAGAGAGAGAGACAGCACAGCGCGGAGAGAGAGAGACAGCACAGTGCGGAGAGAGAGAGACAGCACAGTGCGGAGAGAGAGAGACAGCACAGTGCGGAGAGAGAGAGAGACAACACAGCGCAGAGAGAGAGAGACAGCACAGCGCGGTGAGAGAGAGACAGCACAGTGCGGAGAGAGAGAGACAGCACAGTGCGGAGAGAGAGAGACAGCACAGAACGGAGCGAGCAGGAGAGAGACAGCACAGTGCAGAGAGAGAGGGACAGCACAGTGCGGAGAGAGCAGGAAAGAGAGAGACAGAGCACAGTGCGGAGAGAGCAGGAGAGAGAGACAGCACAGTGCGGAGAGAGAGAGAGACAGCACATTGCGGAGAGAGAGGGAGACAGCACAGCGCAGAGAGGGAGAGAGAGCACAGTGCGGAGAGAGAGACACAGCACCGTGCAGAGAGAGAGAGACAGCACAGTGCGGAGAGACAGAGACAGCACAGTGCAGAGAGAGAGACAGCACAGTGTGGAGAGAGAGACAGCACAGTGCGGAGAGAGAGAGACAGAGCACAGTGCGGAGAGAGCAGGAGAGAGACAGCACAGTGCAGAGAGAGAGAGACAGAGCACAGTGCGGAGAGAGCAGGAGAGAGAGACAGCACAGTGCGGAGAGACAGAGACAGCACAGCGCGGAGAGAGAGACAGCACAGCGCGGAGAGAGAGAGAGACACCACAGTGCGGAGAGAGAGAGACAGCACAGTGCGGAGAGAGAGAGACAGCACAGTGCAGAGAAGAGAGACAGCACAGTGCGGAGAGACAGAGACAGCACAGCGCGGAGAGAGACAGCACAGTGCGGAGAGTGAGAGACAGCACAGCGCGGAGAGAGAGAGACAGCACAGTGCGGAGAGAGAGAGACAGCACAGTGCGGAGAGAGAGAGACAGCACAGTGCGGAGAGAGAGAGACAGCACAGCGCGGAGAGAGAGAGAGACAGCACAGTGCACAGAGAGAGAGAGCGCACAGTGCGGAGAGAGAGAGACAGCACAGCGCGGAGAGAGAGAGACAGCATAGTGCGGAGAGAGAGAGACAGCACAGTGCGGAGAGAGAGACAGACAGAGCACAGTGCGGAGAGAGAGAAACAGCACAGCGCGGAGAGAGAGAGACAGCACAGTGCGGAGAGAGAGACAGACAGAGCACAGTGCAGAGAGAGAGAGACAGCACAGCGCGGAGAGAGAGAGACAGCACAGTGCAGAGGGAGAGACAGCACAGTGCAGAGAGAGAGAGACAGCACAGTGCGGAGAGAGTAGGAGAGAGACAGCACAGCGCGGAGAGAGAGAGACAGCACAGTGTGGAGAGAGAGAGACAGCACAGCGCGGAGAGAGAGAGACAGCACAGTGTGGAGAGAGAGACAGACAGAGCACAGTGCGGGGAGAGAGACACAGCACAGTGTGGAGCGAGAGAGAGACAGAGCACAGTGCGCAGAGAGAGAGACAGCACAGCGCGGAGAGAGAGAGACAGCACATTGCGGAGAGAGAGAGACAGCACAGTGCGGAGAGAGAGAGACAGCACAGTGCGGAGAGAGAGAGATAGCACAGCGCGGAGAGAGAGAGATAGCACAGCGCGGAGAGAGAGAGACAGCACAGTGCGGAGAGAGAGAGACAGCACAGTGCGGAGAGAGAGAGACAGCACAGCGCGCAGAGAGAGAGACAGCACAGCGTGGAGAGAGAGAGAGACAGCACAGTGCGGAGAGAGAGACAGCACAGCGTGGAGAGAGAGACAGCACAGCGCGGAGAGAGCAGGAGAGAGACAGCACAGTGCGGAGAGAGAGAGACAGAGCACAGTGCGGAGAGAGCAGGAGGGAGAGACAGCACAGTGCGGAGAGAGAGAGAGACAGCACATTGCGGAGAGAGAGGGAGACAGCACAGCGCGGAGAGGGAGAGAGAGCACAGTGCGGAGAGAAAGAGACAGCACAGTGCAGAGAGAGAGAGACAGCACAGTGCAGAGAGAGACAGCACAGCGCGGAGAGAGAGAGACAGCACAGTGCGGAGAGAGAGACAGCACAGTGCAGAGAGAGAGAGACAGCACAGTGCGGAGAGAGAGACAGCACAGCGCGGAGAGAGAGAGACAGCACAGTGCGGAGAGAGCAGGAGAGAGACAGCACAGTGCGGAGAGAGAGACAGCACAGCGCGGAGAGAGAGAGGCAGCACAGTGCAGAGAGAGAGACAGCACAGCGCGGAGAGAGGGAGACAGCACAGTGCAGAGAGAGAGACAGCACAGCGCGGAGAGAGAGAGACAGCACCGTGCAGAGAGAGAGAGACAGCACAGTGCGGAGAGAGCAGGAGAGAGACAGCACAGTGCGGAGAGAGAGAGACAGCACAATGCAGAGAGATAGACACAGCACAGTGCAGAGAGAGAGAGACAGCACAGCGTGGAGAGAGAGAGACAGCACAGTGCGGAGAGAGAGAGACAGCACAGTGCTGAGAGAGAGAGACAGAACAGTGCGGAGAGAGAGAGAGAGCACAGTGCGGATAGAGAGAGAGAGCACAGTGCGGAGAGAGAGAGACAGCACAGTGCGGAGAGAGAGAGACAGCACAGCGCGGAGAGAGAGAGACAGCACAGTGCGGAGAGAGAGAGACAGCACAGTGCGGAGAGAGAGAGACAGCACAGTGCGGAGAGAGAGAGAGACAACACAGCGCAGAGAGAGAGAGACAGCACAGCGCGGTGAGAGAGAGACAGCACAGTGCGGAGAGAGAGAGACAGCACAGTGCGGAGAGAGAGAGACAGCACAGAACGGAGCGAGCAGGAGAGAGACAGCACAGTGCAGAGAGAGAGGGACAGCACAGTGCGGAGAGAGCAGGAAAGAGAGAGACAGAGCACAGTGCGGAGAGAGCAGGAGAGAGAGACAGCACAGTGCGGAGAGAGAGAGAGACAGCACATTGCGGAGAGAGAGGGAGACAGCACAGCGCAGAGAGGGAGAGAGAGCACAGTGCGGAGAGAGAGACACAGCACCGTGCAGAGAGAGAGAGACAGCACAGTGCGGAGAGACAGAGACAGCACAGTGCAGAGAGAGAGACAGCACAGTGTGGAGAGAGAGACAGCACAGTGCGGAGAGAGAGAGACAGAGCACAGTGCGGAGAGAGCAGGAGAGAGACAGCACAGTGCAGAGAGAGAGAGACAGAGCACAGTGCGGAGAGAGCAGGAGAGAGAGACAGCACAGTGCGGAGAGACAGAGACAGCACAGCGCGGAGAGAGAGACAGCACAGCGCGGAGAGAGAGAGAGACACCACAGTGCGGAGAGAGAGAGACAGCACAGTGCGGAGAGAGAGAGACAGCACAGTGCAGAGAAGAGAGACAGCACAGTGCGGAGAGACAGAGACAGCACAGCGCGGAGAGAGACAGCACAGTGCGGAGAGAGAGAGACAGCACAGCGCGGAGAGAGAGAGACAGCACAGTGCGGAGAGAGAGAGACAGCACAGTGCGGAGAGAGAGAGACAGCACAGTGCGGAGAGAGAGAGAGACAACACAGCGCAGAGAGAGAGAGACAGCACAGCGCGGTGAGAGAGAGACAGCACAGTGCGGAGAGAGAGAGACAGCACAGTGCGGAGAGAGAGAGACAGCACAGAACAGAGCGAGCAGGAGAGAGACAGCACAGTGCAGAGAGAGAGGGACAGCACAGTGCGGAGAGAGCAGGAAAGAGAGAGACAGAGCACAGTGCGGAGAGAGCAGGAGAGAGAGACAGCACAGTGCGGAGAGAGAGAGAGACAGCACATTGCGGAGAGAGAGGGAGACAGCACAGCGCAGAGAGGGAGAGAGAGCACAGTGCGGAGAGAGAGACACAGCACCGTGCAGAGAGAGAGAGACAGCACAGTGCGGAGAGACAGAGACAGCACAGTGCAGAGAGAGAGACAGCACAGTGTGGAGAGAGAGACAGCACAGTGCGGAGAGAGAGAGACAGAGCACAGTGCGGAGAGAGCAGGAGAGAGACAGCACAGTGCAGAGAGAGAGAGACAGAGCACAGTGCGGAGAGAGCAGGAGAGAGAGACAGCACAGTGCGGAGAGACAGAGACAGCACAGCGCGGAGAGAGAGACAGCACAGCGCGGAGAGAGAGAGAGACACCACAGTGCGGAGAGAGAGAGACAGCACAGTGCGGAGAGAGAGAGACAGCACAGTGCAGAGAAGAGAGACAGCACAGTGCGGAGAGACAGAGACAGCACAGCGCGGAGAGAGACAGCACAGTGCGGAGAGAGAGAGACAGCACAGCGCGGAGAGAGAGAGACAGCACAGTGCGGAGAGAGAGAGACAGCACAGTGCGGAGAGAGAGAGACAGCACAGTGCGGAGAGAGAGAGACAGCACAGCGCGGAGAGAGAGAGACAGCACAGTGCGGAGAGAGAGAGACAGCACAGTGCAGAGAGAGAGACAGCACAGCGCGCAGAGAGAGAGACAGCACAGTGCGGAGAGAGAGACAGCACAGTGCGGAGAGAGAGAGACAGCACAGTGCGGAGAGAGCAGGAGAGAGACAGCACAGTGCGGAGAGAGAGACAGCACAGCGCGGAGAGAGAGAGACAGCACAGTGAAGAGAGAGAGACAGCACAGCGCGGAGAGAGAGAGACAGCACAGTGCAGAGAGAGGGACAGCACAGCGCGGAGAGAGAGACAGCACCATGCAGAGAGAGAGAGACAGCACAGTGCGGAGAGAGCAGGCGAGAGACTGCACAGTGCGGAGAGAGAGAGACAGCACAGTGCAGAGAGAGAGAGACAGCACAGCGTGGAGAGAGAGAGACAGCACAGTGCGGAGAGAGAGAGACAGCAAAGTGCAGAGAGAGAGAGACAGCGCAGTGCGGAGAGAGAGAGAGAGCACAGTGCGGAGAGAGAGAGACAGCACAGTGCGGAGAGAGGGAGACAGCACAGTGCGGAGAGAGAGAGACAGCACAGTGCGGAGAGAGAGAGACAGCACCGGTCGGAGAGAGGGAGACAGCACAGTGCAGAGAGAGAGAGACAGCACAGTGCGGAGAGAGAGAGACAGCACAGCGCGGAGAGAGACAGCAGAGGGCGGAAGAGAGAGAGACACCACAGCGCGGAGAAAGAGAGACAGCACAGTGCGGAGAGAGAGAGCCTGCACAGTGAGGAGAGAGAGAGACAGCACAGCGCGGAGAGAGAGAGAGACAGCACAGTGCACAGAGAGAGAGAGCGCACAGTGCGGAGAGAGAGAGACAGCACAGCGCGGAGAGAGAGAGACAGCATAGTGCGGAGAGAGAGAGACAGCACAGTGCGGAGAGAGAGACAGACAGAGCACAGTGCGGAGAGAGAGAAACAGCACAGCGCGGAGAGAGAGAGACAGCACAGTGCGGAGAGAGAGACAGACAGAGCACAGTGCAGAGAGAGAGAGACAGCACAGCGCGGAGAGAGAGAGACAGCACAGTGCAGAGGGAGAGACAGCACAGTGCAGAGAGAGAGAGACAGCACAGTGCGGAGAGAGTAGGAGAGAGACAGCACAGCGCGGAGAGAGAGAGACAGCACAGTGTGGAGAGAGAGAGACAGCACAGCGCGGAGAGAGAGAGACAGCACAGTGTGGAGAGAGAGACAGACAGAGCACAGTGCGGGGAGAGAGACACAGCACAGTGTGGAGCGAGAGAGAGACAGAGCACAGTGCGCAGAGAGAGAGACAGCACAGCGCGGAGAGAGAGAGACAGCACAGCGCGGAAGAGAGAGACAGCACAGTGCGGAGAGAGAGAGACAGCACAGTGCGGAGAGAGAGAGATAGCACAGTGCGGAGAGAGCGAGAGAGCACAGTGCGGAGAGAGAGAGACAACACAGCGCGGAGAGAGAGAGACAGCACAGTGCGGAGAGAGAGAGACAGCACAGTGCGGAGAGAGAGAGCCAGCACAGTGCGGAGAGAGAGGGACAGCACAGAGCGGAGAGAGAGAGACAGCACAGTGCGGAGAGAGAGAGACAGCACAGTGCGGAGAGAGAGAGACAGCACAGTGCGGAGAGAGAGAGACAGCACAGTGCGGAGAGCGAGAGACAGCACAGTGCGGAGAGAGAGAGACAGCACAGTGCGGAGAGAGAGAGACAGCACAGTGCGGAGAGAGAGAGACAGCACAGTGCGGAGAGAGAGAGACAGCATAGTGCAGAGAGAGAGAGACAGCACAGCGCGGAGAGAGAGAGACAGCACAGCGCGGAGAGAGAGAGAGACAGCACAGCGCGGAGAGAGAGAAGCACCGTGCAGAGAGAGAGAAACAGTACAGTGCGGAGAGAGCAGGAGAGAGACAGCACAGTGCGGAGAGAGAGAGACAGCACAGTGCGGAGAGAGAGAGACAGGACAGCACGGAGAGAGAGAGACAGCACAGTGCGGAGAGGGAGAGAAAGCACAGTGTGGAGAGAGAGAGACAGCACAATGCGGAGAGAGCTAGAGAGCACAGTGCGGAGAGAGAGAGACAGCACAGTGCGGAGAGAGAGAGACAGCACAGTGCGGAGAGAGAGACAGCACAGTGCGGAGAGAGAGAGACAGCACAGTGCAGAAAGAGAGAGACAGCACAGTGCGGAGAGACAGCACAGTGCCTAGAGAGAGAGACAGCACCGTGCGGAGAGAGAGACAGCACAGTGCGGAGAGAGAGAGACAGCACAGTGCAGAGAGAGAGAGACAGCACAGTGCGGAGAGAGTAGGAGAGAGACAGCACAGCGCGGAGAGAGAGAGACAGCACAGTGCGGAGAGATAGAGACAGCACAGCGCGGAGAGAGAGAGACAGCACAGCGCGGAGAGAGAGAGACAGCACAGTGCGGAGAGAGAGACAGACAGAGCACAGTGCGGAGAGAGAGACACAGCACAGTGTGGAGCTAGAGAGAGACAGAGCACAGTGCGCAGAGAGAGAGACAGCACAGCGCGGAGAGAGAGAGACAGCACAGTGCAGAGAAGAGAGACAGCACAGTGAGGAGAGACAGAGACAGCACAGCGCGGAGAGAGACAGCACATTGCGGAGAGAGAGAGACAGCACAGCGCGGAGAGAGAGAGACAGCACAGTGCGGAGAGAGAGAGACAGCACAGAGCGGAGAGAGAGAGACAGCACAGCGCGGAGAGAGACAGCACATTGCGGAGAGAGAGAGACAGCACAGCGCGGAGAGAGAGAGACAGCACAGTGCGGAGAGAGAGAGACAGCACAGAGCGGAGAGAGAGAGACAGCACAGCGCGCAGAGAGAGAGAGACAGCACAGTGCGGAGAGAGAGAGACAGCACAGTGCAGAGAGAGAGACAGCACAGCGCGCAGAGAGAGAGACAGCACAGTGCGGAGAGAGAGACAGCACAGTGCGGAGAGAGAGACAGCACAGTGCGGAGAGAGCAGGAGAGAGACAGCACAGTGCGGAGAGAGAGACAGCACAGCGCGGAGAGAGAGAGACAGCACAGTGCAGAGAGAGAGACAGCACAGCGCGGAGAGAGAGAGACAGCACAGTGCAGAGAGAGGGACAGCACAGCGCGGAGAGAGAGAGACAGCACCGTGCAGAGAGAGAGAGACAGCACAGTGCGGAGAGAGAGACAGCACAGTGCGGAGAGAGCAGGAGAGAGACAGCACAGTGCGGAGAGAGAGACAGCACAGCGCGGAGAGAGAGAGACAGCACAGTGCAGAGAGAGAGACAGCACAGCGCGGAGAGAGTGAGACAGCACAGTGCAGAGAGAGGGACAGCACAGCGCGGAGAGAGAGAGACAGCACCGTGCAGAGAGAGAGAGACAGCACAGTGCGGAGAGACAGAGACAGCACAGCGCGGAGAGAGAGACAGCACAGCGCGGAGAGAGAGACAGCACAGCGCGGCGAGAGAGAGAGACACCACAGTGCGGAGAGAGAGAGACAGCACAGTGCAGAGAAGAGAGACAGCACAGTGCGGAGAGACAGAGACAGCACAGCGCGGAAAGAGCAGGAGAGAGAGACAGCACAGCGCGGAGAAAGAGAGACAGCACAGCGGGGAGAGAGAGACAGCACAGCGCGGAGGAAGAGAGACAGCACAGTGCGGAGAGAGAGAGGCAGCACAGTGCGGAGAGAGAGACAGCACAGTGCGGAGAGAGAGACAGCACAGCGTGGAGAGAGAGAGACAGCACAGTGCGGAGAGAGAGAGACTGCACAGTGCGGAGAGAGAGAGACAGCACAGTGCGGAGAGAGAGAGAGACAGCACCGTGTGGAGAGAGAGACAGCACTGCGCGGAGAGAGAGAGAGACAGCACAGCGAGGAGAGAGAGAGACAGCACCGTGCAGAGAGAGAGAGTCAGCAAAGTGCGGAGAGAGCAGGAGAGAGACAGCACAGTGCGGAGAGAGAGAGACAGCACAGTGCGGAGAGAGAGAGACAGCACAGCGCGGAAGAGAGAGACAGCACAGTGCGGAGAGAGAGAGACAGCACAGTGCAGAGAGAGAGAGACAGCACAGTGCGGAGAGAGCGAGAGAGCACAGTGCGGAGAGAGAGAGACAACACAGCGCGGAGAGAGAGAGACAGCACAGTGCGGAGAGAGAGAGACAGCACAGTGCGGAGAGAGAGAGCCAGCACAGTGCGGAGAGAGAGGGACAGCACAGAGCGGAGAGAGAGAGACAGCACAGTGCGGAGAGAGAGAGACAGCACAGTGCGGAGAGAGAGAGACAGCACAGTGCGGAGAGAGAGAGACAGCACAGTGCGGAGAGCGAGAGACAGCACAGTGCGGAGAGAGAGAGACAGCACAGTGCGGAGAGAGAGAGACAGCACAGTGCGGAGAGAGAGAGACAGCACAGTGCGGAGAGAGAGAGACAGCATAGTGCAGAGAGAGAGAGACAGCACAGCGCGGAGAGAGAGAGACAGCACAGCGCGGAGAGAGAGAGAGACAGCACAGCGCGGAGAGAGAGAAGCACCGTGCAGAGAGAGAGAAACAGTACAGTGCGGAGAGAGCAGGAGAGAGACAGCACAGTGCGGAGAGAGAGAGACAGCACAGTGCGGAGAGAGAGAGACAGGACAGCACGGAGAGAGAGAGACAGCACAGTGCGGAGAGGGAGAGAAAGCACAGTGTGGAGAGAGAGAGACAGCACAGTGTGGAGAGAGCTAGAGAGCACAGTGCGGAGAGAGAGAGACAGCACAGTGCGGAGAGAGAGAGACAGCACAGTGCGGAGAGAGAGACAGACAGAGCACAGTGCGGAGAGAGAGAGACAGCACAGCGCGGAGAGAGAGAGACAGCACAGTGCGGAGAGAGAGAGACAGCACAGTGCGGAGAGAGAGAGACAGCACAGTGCGGAGAGAGAGAGAGACAACACAGCGCAGAGAGAGAGAGACAGCACAGCGCGGTGAGAGAGAGACAGCACAGTGCGGAGAGAGAGAGACAGCACAGTGCGGAGAGAGAGAGACAGCACAGAACGGAGCGAGCAGGAGAGAGACAGCACAGTGCAGAGAGAGAGGGACAGCACAGTGCGGAGAGAGCAGGAAAGAGAGAGACAGAGCACAGTGCGGAGAGAGCAGGAGAGAGAGACAGCACAGTGCGGAGAGAGAGAGAGACAGCACATTGCGGAGAGAGAGGGAGACAGCACAGCGCAGAGAGGGAGAGAGAGCACAGTGCGGAGAGAGAGACACAGCACCGTGGAGAGAGAGAGAGACAGCACAGTGCGGAGAAACAGAGACAGCACAGTGCAGAGAGAGAGACAGCACAGTGCGGAGAGAGAGACAGCACAGTGCGGAGAGAGAGAGACAGAGCACAGTGCGGAGAGAGCAGGAGAGAGACAGCACAGTGCGGAGAGAGAGAGACAGAGCACAGTGCGGAGAGAGCAGGAGAGAGAGACAGCACAGTGCGGAGAGACAGAGACAGCACAGCGCGGAGAGAGAGACAGCACAGCGCGGAGAGAGAGAGAGACACCACAGTGCGGAGAGAGAGAGACAGCACAGTGCGGAGAGAGAGAGACAGCACAGTGCAGAGAAGAGAGACAGCACAGTGCGGAGAGACAGAGACAGCACAGCGCGGAGAGAGACAGCACAGTGCGGAGAGAGAGAGACAGCACAGCGCGGAGAGAGAGAGACAGCACAGTGCGGAGAGAGAGAGACAGCACAGTGCGGAGAGAGAGAGACAGCACAGTGCGGAGAGAGAGAGACAGCACAGCGCGGAGAGAGAGAGACAGCACAGTGCGGAGAGAGAGAGACAGCACAGTGCAGAGAGAGAGACAGCACAGCGCGCAGAGAGAGAGACAGCACAGTGCGGAGAGAGAGACAGCACAGTGCGGAGAGAGAGAGACAGCACAGTGCGGAGAGAGCAGGAGAGAGACAGCACAGTGCGGAGAGAGAGACAGCACAGCGCGGAGAGAGAGAGACAGCACAGTGAAGAGAGAGAGACAGCACAGCGCGGAGAGAGAGAGACAGCACAGTGCAGAGAGAGGGACAGCACAGCGCGGAGAGAGAGACAGCACCATGCAGAGAGAGAGAGACAGCACAGTGCGGAGAGAGCAGGCGAGAGACTGCACAGTGCGGAGAGAGAGAGACAGCACAGTGCAGAGAGAGAGAGACAGCACAGCGTGGAGAGAGAGAGACAGCACAGTGCGGAGAGAGAGAGACAGCAAAGTGCAGAGAGAGAGAGACAGCGCAGTGCGGAGAGAGAGAGAGAGCACAGTGCGGAGAGAGAGAGACAGCACAGTGCGGAGAGAGGGAGACAGCACAGTGCGGAGAGAGAGAGACAGCACAGTGCGGATAGAGAGAGACAGCACCGGTCGGAGAGAGGGAGACAGCACAGTGCAGAGAGAGAGAGACAGCACAGTGCGGAGAGAGAGAGACAGCACAGCGCGGAGAGAGACAGCAGAGGGCGGAAGAGAGAGAGACACCACAGCGCGGAGAAAGAGAGACAGCACAGTGCGGAGAGAGAGAGCCTGCACAGTGAGGAGAGAGAGAGACAGCACAGCGCGGAGAGAGAGAGAGACAGCACAGTGCACAGAGAGAGAGAGCGCACAGTGCGGAGAGAGAGAGACAGCACAGCGCGGAGAGAGAGAGACAGCATAGTGCGGAGAGAGAGAGACAGCACAGTGCGGAGAGAGAGACAGACAGAGCACAGTGCGGAGAGAGAGAAACAGCACAGCGCGGAGAGAGAGAGACAGCACAGTGCGGAGAGAGAGACAGACAGAGCACAGTGCAGAGAGAGAGAGACAGCACAGCGCGGAGAGAGAGAGACAGCACAGTGCAGAGGGAGAGACAGCACAGTGCAGAGAGAGAGAGACAGCACAGTGCGGAGAGAGTAGGAGAGAGACAGCACAGCGCGGAGAGAGAGAGACAGCACAGTGTGGAGAGAGAGAGACAGCACAGCGCGGAGAGAGAGAGACAGCACAGTGTGGAGAGAGAGACAGACAGAGCACAGTGCGGGGAGAGAGACACAGCACAGTGTGGAGCGAGAGAGAGACAGAGCACAGTGCGCAGAGAGAGAGACAGCACAGCGCGGAGAGAGAGAGACAGCACATTGCGGAGAGAGAGAGACAGCACAGTGCGGAGAGAGAGAGACAGCACAGTGCGGAGAGAGAGAGACAGCACAGTGCGGAGAGAGAGAGACAGCACAGTGCGGAGAGAGAGAGACAGCACAGTGCGGAGAGAGAGAGAGAGCACAGCGTGGAGAGAGAGAGAGACAGCACAGTGCGGAGAGAGAGACAGCACAGCGTGGAGAGAGAGACAGCACAGCGCGGAGAGAGCAGGAGAGAGACAGCACAGTGCGGAGAGAGAGAGACAGAGCACAGTGCGGAGAGAGCAGGAGGGAGAGACAGCACAGTGCGGAGAGAGAGAGAGACAGCACATTGCGGAGAAAGAGGGAGACAGCACAGCGCGGAGAGGGAGAGAGAGCACAGTGCGGAGAGAAAGAGACAGCACAGTGCAGAGAGAGAGAGACAGCACAGTGCAGAGAGAGACAGCACAGCGCGGAGAGAGAGAGACAGCACAGTGCGGAGAGAGAGACAGCACAGTGCAGAGAGAGAGAGACAGCACAGTGCGGAGAGAGCAGGAGAGAGACAGCACAGTGCGGAGAGAGAGACAGCACAGCGCGGAGAGAGAGAGACAGCACAGTGCGGAGAGAGCAGGAGAGAGACAGCACAGTGCGGAGAGAGAGACAGCACAGCGCGGAGAGAGAGAGGCAGCACAGTGCAGAGAGAGAGACAGCACAGCGCGGAGAGAGGAAGACAGCACAGTGCAGAGAGAGAGACAGCACAGCGCGGAGAGAGAGAGACAGCACCGTGCAGAGAGAGAGAGACAGCACAGTGCGGAGAGAGCAGGAGAGAGACAGCACAGTGCGGAGAGAGAGAGACAGCACAATGCAGAGAGATAGACACAGCACAGTGCAGAGAGAGAGAGACAGCACAGCGTGGAGAGAGAGAGACAGCACAGTGCGGAGAGAGAGAGACAGCACAGTGCTGAGAGAGAGAGACAGAACAGTGCGGAGAGAGAGAGAGAGCACAGTGCGGATAGAGAGAGAGAGCACAGTGCGGAGAGAGAGAGACAGCACAGTGCGGAGAGAGAGAGACAGCACAGCGCGGAGAGAGAGAGACAGCACAGTGCGGAGAGAGAGAGACAGCACAGTGCGGAGAGAGAGAGACAGCACAGTGCGGAGAGAGAGAGAGACAACACAGCGCAGAGAGAGAGAGACAGCACAGCGCGGTGAGAGAGAGACAGCACAGTGCGGAGAGAGAGAGACAGCACAGTGCGGAGAGAGAGAGACAGCACAGAACGGAGCGAGCAGGAGAGAGACAGCACAGTGCAGAGAGAGAGGGACAGCACAGTGCGGAGAGAGCAGGAAAGAAAGAGACAGAGCACAGTGCGGAGAGAGCAGGAGAGAGAGACAGCACAGTGCGGAGAGAGAGAGAGACAGCACATTGCGGAGAGAGAGGGAGACAGCACAGCGCAGAGAGGGAGAGAGAGCACAGTGCGGAGAGAGAGACACAGCACCGTGCAGAGAGAGAGAGACAGCACAGTGCGGAGAGACAGAGACAGCACAGTGCAGAGAGAGAGACAGCACAGTGTGGAGAGAGAGACAGCACAGTGCGGAGAGAGAGAGACAGAGCACAGTGCGGAGAGAGCAGGAGAGAGACAGCACAGTGCGGAGAGAGAGAGACAGAGCACAGTGCGGAGAGAGCAGGAGAGAGAGACAGCACAGTGCGGAGAGACAGAGACAGCACAGCGCGGAGAGAGAGACAGCACAGCGCGGAGAGAGAGAGAGACACCACAGTGCGGAGAGAGAGAGACAGCACAGTGCGGAGAGAGAGAGACAGCACAGTGCAGAGAAGAGAGACAGCACAGTGCGGAGAGACAGAGACAGCACAGCGCGGAGAGAGACAGCACAGTGCGGAGAGAGAGAGACAGCACAGCGCGGAGAGAGAGAGACAGCACAGTGCGGAGAGAGAGAGACAGCACAGTGCGGAGAGAGAGAGACAGCACAGTGCGGAGAGAGAGAGACAGCACAGCGCGGAGAGAGAGAGACAGCACAGTGCGGAGAGAGAGAGACAGCACAGTGCAGAGAGAGAGACAGCACAGCGCGCAGAGAGAGAGACAGCACAGTGCGGAGAGAGAGACAGCACAGTGCGGAGAGAGAGAGACAGCACAGTGCGGAGAGAGCAGGAGAGAGACAGCACAGTGCGGAGAGAGAGACAGCACAGCGCGGAGAGAGAGAGACAGCACAGTGAAGAGAGAGAGACAGCACAGCGCGGAGAGAGAGAGACAGCACAGTGCAGAGAGAGGGACAGCACAGCGCGGAGAGAGAGACAGCACCATGCAGAGAGAGAGAGACAGCACAGTGCGGAGAGAGCAGGCGAGAGACTGCACAGTGCGGAGAGAGAGAGACAGCACAGTGCAGAGAGAGAGAGACAGCACAGCGTGGAGAGAGAGAGAGAGCACAGTGCGGAGAGAGAGAGACAGCACAGTGCGGAGAGAGGGAGACAGCACAGTGCGGAGAGAGAGAGACAGCACAGTGCGGAGAGAGAGAGACAGCACCGGTCGGAGAGAGGGAGACAGCACAGTGCAGAGAGAGAGAGACAGCACAGTGCGGAGAGAGAGAGACAGCACAGCGCGGAGAGAGACAGCAGAGGGCGGAAGAGAGAGAGACACCACAGCGCGGAGAAAGAGAGACAGCACAGTGCGGAGAGAGAGAGCCTGCACAGTGAGGAGAGAGAGAGACAGCACAGCGCGGAGAGAGAGAGAGACAGCACAGTGCACAGAGAGAGAGAGCGCACAGTGCGGAGAGAGAGAGACAGCACAGCGCGGAGAGAGAGAGACAGCATAGTGCGGAGAGAGAGAGACAGCACAGTGCGGAGAGAGAGACAGACAGAGCACAGTGCGGAGAGAGAGAAACAGCACAGCGCGGAGAGAGAGAGACAGCACAGTGCGGAGAGAGAGACAGACAGAGCACAGTGCAGAGAGAGAGAGACAGCACAGCGCGGAGAGAGAGAGACAGCACAGTGCAGAGGGAGAGACAGCACAGTGCAGAGAGAGAGAGACAGCACAGTGCGGAGAGAGTAGGAGAGAGACAGCACAGCGCGGAGAGAGAGAGACAGCACAGTGTGGAGAGAGAGAGACAGCACAGCGCGGAGAGAGAGAGACAGCACAGTGTGGAGAGAGAGACAGACAGAGCACAGTGCGGGGAGAGAGACACAGCACAGTGTGGAGCGAGAGAGAGACAGAGCACAGTGCGCAGAGAGAGAGACAGCACAGCGCGGAGAGAGAGAGACAGCACATTGCGGAGAGAGAGAGACAGCACAGTGCGGAGAGAGAGAGACAGCACAGTGCGGAGAGAGAGAGATAGCACAGCGCGGAGAGAGAGAGACAGCACAGTGCGGAGAGAGAGAGACAGCACAGTGCGGAGAGAGAGAGACAGCACAGTGCGGAGAGAGAGAGAGAGCACAGCGTGGAGAGAGAGAGAGACAGCACAGTGCGGAGAGAGAGACAGCACAGCGTGGAGAGAGAGACAGCACAGTGCGGAGAGAGCAGGAGAGAGACAGCACAGTGCGGAGAGAGAGAGACAGAGCACAGTGCGGAGAGAGCAGGAGGGAGAGACAGCACAGTGCGGAGAGAGAGAGAGACAGCACATTGCGGAGAGAGAGGGAGACAGCACAGCGCGGAGAGGGAGAGAGAGCACAGTGCGGAGAGAAAGAGACAGCACAGTGCAGAGAGAGAGAGACAGCACAGTGCAGAGAGAGACAGCACAGCGCGGAGAGAGAGAGACAGCACAGTGCGGAGAGAGAGACAGCACAGTGCAGAGAGAGAGAGACAGCACAGTGCGGAGAGAGCAGGAGAGAGACAGCACAGTGCGGAGAGAGAGACAGCACAGCGCGGAGAGAGAGAGACAGCACAGTGCGGAGAGAGCAGGAGAGAGACAGCACAGTGCGGAGAGAGCAGGAGAGAGAGACAGCACAGTGCGGAGAGAGAGAAAGAAAGCCCAGCGCGGAGAGAGAGAGACAGCACAGCGCGGAGAGAGCAGGAGAGAGACAGAACAGTGCGGAGAGAGAGAGACAGCACAGCGCGGAGAGAGCAGGAGAGAGACAGCACAGTGCGGAGAGAGAGAGACAGAGCACAGTGCGGAGAGAGCAGGAGAGAGAGACAGCACAGTGCGGAGAGAGAGACAGAGCACAGTCCGGAGAGAGCAGGAGAGAGAGACAGCACAGTGCGGAGAGACAGAGACAGCACAGCGCGGAGAGAGAGACAGCACAGTGCGGAGAGAGAGAGACAGCACAGCGCGGAGAGAGAGAGACAGCACAGTGCGGAGAGAGAGAGACAGCACAGTGCGGAGAGAGAGAGACAGCACAGTGCGGGGAGAGAGAGACAGCACAGTGCGGAGAGAGAGAGACAGCACCGTGCGGAGAGAGAGACAGCACAGCGCGGAGAGAGAGAGACAGCACAACGCGGAGAGAGACAGCACAGCGCGGAGAGAGAGAGACAGCACAACGCGGAGAGAGAGTGACAGCACAGTGCAGAGATAGAGACAGCACAGCGCGGAGAGAGAGAGACAGCACAGCGCGGAGAGAGAGAGACAGCACAGTGCGGAGAGAGAGAGACAGCACCGTGCGGAGAGAGAGACAGCACAGTGCGGAGAGAGAGAGACAGCACAATGCGGAGAGAGAGAGACAGCACAGTGCGGAGAGAGATAGACAGCACCGTGCGGAGAGAGAGACAGCACAGTGCGGAGAGAGAGACAGCACAGTGCGGAGAGAGAGAGACAGCACCGTGCGGAGAGAGAGACAGCACAGTGCGGAGAGAGAGAGACAGCACAGTGCAGAAAGAGAGAGACAGCACAGTGCGGAGAGACAGCACAGTGCCGAGAGAGAGAGACAGCACCGTGCGGAGAGAGAGACAGCACAGTGCGGAGAGAGAGAGACAGCACAGTGCAGAGAGAGAGAGACAGCACAGTGCGGAGAGAGTAGGAGAGAGACAGCACAGCGCGGAGAGAGAGAGACAGCACAGTGCGGAGAGATAGAGACAGCACAGCGCGGAGAGAGAGAGACAGCACAGCGCGGAGAGAGAGAGACAGCACAGTGCGGAGAGAGAGACAGACAGAGCACAGTGCGGAGAGAGAGACACAGCACAGTGTGGAGCAAGAGAGAGACAGAGCACAGTGCGCAGAGAGAGAGACAGCACAGCGCGGAGAGAGAGAGACAGCACAGTGCAGAGAAGAGAGACAGCACAGTGAGGAGAGACAGAGACAGCACAGCGCGGAGAGAGAGACAGCACAGTGCGGAAACAGAGAGACAGCACAGCGCGGAGAGAGAGACAGACAGAGCACAGTGCAGAGAAGAGAGAGAGCACAGTGCGGAGAGACAGAGACAGCACAGCGCGGAGAGAGACAGCACAGTGCGGAGAGAGAGAGACAGCACAGCGCGGAGAGAGAGAGACAGCACAGTGCGGAGAGAGAGAGACAGCACAGAGCGGAGAGAGAGAGACAGCACAGCGCGCAGAGAGAGAGACAGCACAGTGCGGAGAGAGAGAGACAGCACAGTGCAGAGAGAGAGACAGCACAGCGCGCAGAGAGAGAGACAGCACAGTGCGGAGAGAGAGACAGCACAGTGCGGAGAGAGAGACAGCACAGTGCGGAGAGAGCAGGAGAGAGACAGCACAGTGCGGAGAGAGAGACAGCACAGCGCGGAGAGAGAGAGACAGCACAGTGCAGAGAGAGAGACAGCACAGCGCGGAGAGAGAGAGACAGCACAGTGCAGAGAGAGGGACAGCACAGCGCGGAGAGAGAGAGACAGCACCGTGCAGAGAGAGAGAGACAGCACAGTGCGGAGAGAGAGACAGCACAGTGCGGAGAGAGCAGGAGAGAGACAGCACAGTGCGGAGAGAGAGACAGCACAGCGCGGAGAGAGAGAGACAGCACAGTGCAGAGAGAGAGACAGCACAGCGCGGAGAGAGAGAGACAGCACAGTGCAGAGAGAGGGACAGCACAGCGCGGAGAGAGAGAGACAGCACCGTGCAGAGAGAGAGAGACAGCACAGTGCGGAGAGACAGAGACAGCACAGCGCGGAGAGAGAGACAGCACAGCGCGGAGAGAGAGACAGCACAGCGCGGCGAGAGAGAGAGACACCACAGTGCGGAGAGAGAGAGACAGCACAGTGCAGAGAAGAGAGACAGCACAGTGCGGAGAGACAGAGACAGCACAGCGCGGAAAGAGCAGGAGAGAGAGACAGCACAGCGCGGAGAAAGAGAGACAGCACAGCGGGGAGAGAGAGACAGCACAGCGCGGAGGAAGAGAGACAGCACAGTGCGGAGAGAGAGAGGCAGCACAGTGCGGAGAGAGAGACAGCACAGTGCGGAGAGAGAGACAGCACAGCGTGGAGAGAGAGAGACAGCACAGTGCGGAGAGAGAGAGACTGCACAGTGCGGAGAGAGAGAGACAGCACAGTGTGGAGAGAGAGAGACAGCACCGTGTGGAGAGAGAGACAGCACTGCGCGGAGAGAGAGAGACAGCACAGCGAGGAGAGAGAGAGACAGCACCGTGCAGAGAGAGAGAGTCAGCAAAGTGCGGAGAGAGCAGGAGAGAGACAGCACAGTGCGGAGAGAGAGAGACAGCACAGTGCGGAGAGAGAGAGACAGCACAGCGCGGAAGAGAGAGACAGCACAGTGCGGAGAGAGAGAGACAGCACAGTGCAGAGAGAGAGAGACAGCACAGTGCGGAGAGAGCGAGAGAGCACAGTGCGGAGAGAGAGAGACAACACAGCGCGGAGAGAGAGAGACAGCACAGTGCGGAGAGAGAGAGACAGTACAGTGCGGAGAGAGAGAGCCAGCACAGTGCGGAGAGAGAGGGACAGCACAGAGCGGAGAGAGAGAGACAGCACAGTGCGGAGAGAGAGAGACAGCACAGTGCGGAGAGAGAGAGACAGCACAGTGCGGAGAGAGAGAGACAGCACAGTGCGGAGAGCGAGAGACAGCACAGTGCGGAGAGAGAGAGACAGCACAGTGCGGAGAGAGAGAGACAGCACAGTGCGGAGAGAGAGAGACAGCACAGTGCGGAGAGAGAGAGACAGCATAGTGCAGAGAGAGAGAGACAGCACAGCGCGGAGAGAGAGAGACAGCACAGCGCGGAGAGAGAGAGAGACAGCACAGCGCGGAGAGAGAGAAGCACCGTGCAGAGAGAGAGAAACAGTACAGTGCGGAGAGAGCAGGAGAGAGACAGCACAGTGCGGAGAGAGAGAGACAGCACAGTGCGGAGAGAGAGAGACAGGACAGCACGGAGAGAGAGAGACAGCACAGTGCGGAGAGGGAGAGAAAGCACAGTGTGGAGAGAGAGAGACAGCACAGTGCGGAGAGAGCTAGAGAGCACAGTGCGGAGAGAGAGAGACAGCACAGTGCGGAGAGAGAGAGACAGCACAGTGCGGAGAGAGAGACAGCACAGTGCGGAGAGAGAGAGACAGCACAGTGCAGAAAGAGAGAGACAGCACAGTGCGGAGAGACAGCACAGTGCCTAGAGAGAGAGACAGCACAGTGCGGAGAGAGAGACAGCACAGCGCGGAGAGAGAGAGACAGCACAGTGCAGAGAGAGAGACAGCACAGCGCGGAGAGAGAGAGACAGCACAGTGCAGAGAGAGGGACAGCACAGCGCGGAGAGAGAGAGACAGCACCGTGCAGAGAGAGAGAGACAGCACAGTGCGGAGAGAGAGACAGCACAGTGCGGAGAGAGCAGGAGAGAGACAGCACAGTGCGGAGAGAGAGACAGCACAGCGCGGAGAGAGAGAGACAGCACAGTGCAGAGAGAGAGACAGCACAGCGCGGAGAGAGAGAGACAGCACAGTGCAGAGAGAGGGACGGCACAGCGCGGAGAGAGAGAGACAGCACCGTGCAGAGAGAGAGAGACAGCACAGTGCGGAGAGACAGAGACAGCACAGCGCGGAGAGAGAGACAGCACAGCGCGGAGAGAGAGACAGCACAGCGCGGCGAGAGAGAGAGACACCACAGTGCGGAGAGAGACAGACAGCACAGTGCAGAGAAGAGAGACAGCACAGTGCGGAGAGACAGAGACAGCACAGCGCGGAAAGAGCAGGAGAGAGAGACAGCACAGCGCGGAGAAAGAGAGACAGCACAGCGGGGAGAGAGAGACAGCACAGCGCGGAGGAAGAGAGACAGCACAGTGCGGAGAGAGAGAGGCAGCACAGTGCGGAGAGAGAGACAGCACAGTGCGGAGAGAGAGACAGCACAGCGTGGAGAGAGAGAGACAGCACAGTGCGGAGAGAGAGAGACTGCACAGTGCGGAGAGAGAGAGACAGCACAGTGCGGAGAGAGAGAGACAGCACCGTGTGGAGAGAGAGACAGCACTGCGCGGAGAGAGAGAGACAGCACAGCGAGGAGAGAGAGAGACAGCACCGTGCAGAGAGAGAGAGTCAGCAAAGTGCGGAGAGAGCAGGAGAGAGACAGCACAGTGCGGAGAGAGAGAGACAGCACAGTGCGGAGAGAGAGAGACAGCACAGCGCGGAAGAGAGAGACAGCACAGTGCGGAGAGAGAGAGACAGCACAGTGCAGAGAGAGAGAGACAGCACAGCGCGGAGAGAGAGAGACAGCACAACGCGGAGAGAGAGAGACAGCACAGCGCGGAGAGAGAGAGACAGCACAACGCGGAGAGAGAGTGACAGCACAGTGCAGAGATAGAGACAGCACAGCGCGGAGAGAGAGAGACAGCACAGCGCGGAGAGAGAGAGACAGCACAGTGCGGAGAGAGAGAGACAGCACCGTGCGGAGAGAGAGACAGCACAGTGCGGAGAGAGAGAGACAGCACAATGCGGAGAGAGAGAGACAGCACAGTGCGGAGAGAGATAGACAGCACCGTGCGGAGAGAGAGACAGCACAGTGCGGAGAGAGAGACAGCACAGTGCGGAGAGAGAGAGACAGCACCGTGCGGAGAGAGAGACAGCACAGTGCGGAGAGAGAGAGACAGCACAGTGCAGAAAGAGAGAGACAGCACAGTGCGGAGAGACAGCACAGTGCCGAGAGAGAGAGACAGCACCGTGCGGAGAGAGAGACAGCACAGTGCGGAGAGAGAGAGACAGCACAGTGCAGAGAGAGAGAGACAGCACAGTGCGGAGAGAGTAGGAGAGAGACAGCACAGCGCGGAGAGAGAGAGACAGCACAGTGCGGAGAGATAGAGACAGCACAGCGCGGAGAGAGAGAGACAGCACAGCGCGGAGAGAGAGAGACAGCACAGTGCGGAGAGAGAGACAGACAGAGCACAGTGCGGAGAGAGAGACACAGCACAGTGTGGAGCAAGAGAGAGACAGAGCACAGTGCGCAGAGAGAGAGACAGCACAGCGCGGAGAGAGAGAGACAGCACAGTGCAGAGAAGAGAGACAGCACAGTGAGGAGAGACAGAGACAGCACAGCGCGGAGAGAGAGACAGCACAGTGCGGAAACAGAGAGACAGCACAGCGCGGAGAGAGAGACAGACAGAGCACAGTGCAGAGAAGAGAGAGAGCACAGTGCGGAGAGACAGAGACAGCACAGCGCGGAGAGAGACAGCACAGTGCGGAGAGAGAGAGACAGCACAGCGCGGAGAGAGAGAGACAGCACAGTGCGGAGAGAGAGAGACAGCACAGAGCGGAGAGAGAGAGACAGCACAGCGCGCAGAGAGAGAGACAGCACAGTGCGGAGAGAGAGAGACAGCACAGTGCAGAGAGAGAGACAGCACAGCGCGCAGAGAGAGAGACAGCACAGTGCGGAGAGAGAGACAGCACAGTGCGGAGAGAGAGACAGCACAGTGCGGAGAGAGCAGGAGAGAGACAGCACAGTGCGGAGAGAGAGACAGCACAGCGCGGAGAGAGAGAGACAGCACAGTGCAGAGAGAGAGACAGCACAGCGCGGAGAGAGAGAGACAGCACAGTGCAGAGAGAGGGACAGCACAGCGCGGAGAGAGAGAGACAGCACCGTGCAGAGAGAGAGAGACAGCACAGTGCGGAGAGAGAGACAGCACAGTGCGGAGAGAGCAGGAGAGAGACAGCACAGTGCGGAGAGAGAGACAGCACAGCGCGGAGAGAGAGAGACAGCACAGTGCAGAGAGAGAGACAGCACAGCGCGGAGAGAGAGAGACAGCACAGTGCAGAGAGAGGGACAGCACAGCGCGGAGAGAGAGAGACAGCACCGTGCAGAGAGAGAGAGACAGCACAGTGCGGAGAGACAGAGACAGCACAGCGCGGAGAGAGAGACAGCACAGCGCGGAGAGAGAGACAGCACAGCGCGGCGAGAGAGAGAGACACCACAGTGCGGAGAGAGAGAGACAGCACAGTGCAGAGAAGAGAGACAGCACAGTGCGGAGAGACAGAGACAGCACAGCGCGGAAAGAGCAGGAGAGAGAGACAGCACAGCGCGGAGAAAGAGAGACAGCACAGCGGGGAGAGAGAGACAGCACAGCGCGGAGGAAGAGAGACAGCACAGTGCGGAGAGAGAGAGGCAGCACAGTGCGGAGAGAGAGACAGCACAGTGCGGAGAGAGAGACAGCACAGCGTGGAGAGAGAGAGACAGCACAGTGCGGAGAGAGAGAGACTGCACAGTGCGGAGAGAGAGAGACAGCACAGTGTGGAGAGAGAGAGACAGCACCGTGTGGAGAGAGAGACAGCACTGCGCGGAGAGAGAGAGACAGCACAGCGAGGAGAGAGAGAGACAGCACCGTGCAGAGAGAGAGAGTCAGCAAAGTGCGGAGAGAGCAGGAGAGAGACAGCACAGTGCGGAGAGAGAGAGACAGCACAGTGCGGAGAGAGAGAGACAGCACAGTGCAGAGAGAGAGAGACAGCACAGTGCGGAGAGAGCGAGAGAGCACAGTGCGGAGAGAGAGAGACAACACAGCGCGGAGAGAGAGAGACAGCACAGTGCGGAGAGAGAGAGACAGCACAGTGCGGAGAGAGAGAGCCAGCACAGTGCGGAGAGAGAGGGACAGCACAGAGCGGAGAGAGAGAGACAGCACAGTGCGGAGAGAGAGAGACAGCACAGTGCGGAGAGAGAGAGACAGCACAGTGCGGAGAGAGAGAGACAGCACAGTGCGGAGAGCGAGAGACAGCACAGTGCGGAGAGAGAGAGACAGCACAGTGCGGAGAGAGAGAGACAGCACAGTGCGGAGAGAGAGACAGCACAGTGCGGAGAGAGAGAGACAGCATAGTGCAGAGAGAGAGAGACAGCACAGCGCGGAGAGAGAGAGACAGCACAGCGCGGAGAGAGAGAGAGACAGCACAGCGCGGAGAGAGAGAAGCACCGTGCAGAGAGAGAGAAACAGTACAGTGCGGAGAGAGCAGGAGAGAGACAGCACAGTGCGGAGAGAGAGAGACAGCACAGTGCGGAGAGAGAGAGACAGGACAGCACGGAGAGAGAGAGACAGCACAGTGCGGAGAGGGAGAGAAAGCACAGTGTGGAGAGAGAGAGACAGCACAGTGCGGAGAGAGCTAGAGAGCACAGTGCGGAGAGAGAGAGACAGCACAGTGCGGAGAGAGAGAGACAGCACAGTGCGGAGAGAGAGACAGCACAGTGCGGAGAGAGAGAGACAGCACAGTGCAGAAAGAGAGAGACAGCACAGTGCGGAGAGACAGCACAGTGCCTAGAGAGAGAGACAGCACAGTGCGGAGAGAGAGACAGCACAGCGCGGAGAGAGAGAGACAGCACAGTGCAGAGAGAGAGACAGCACAGCGCGGAGAGAGAGAGACAGCACAGTGCAGAGAGAGGGACAGCACAGCGCGGAGAGAGAGAGACAGCACCGTGCAGAGAGAGAGAGACAGCACAGTGCGGAGAGAGAGACAGCACAGTGCGGAGAGAGCAGGAGAGAGACAGCACAGTGCGGAGAGAGAGACAGCACAGCGCGGAGAGAGAGAGACAGCACAGTGCAGAGAGAGAGACAGCACAGCGCGGAGAGAGAGAGACAGCACAGTGCAGAGAGAGGGACGGCACAGCGCGGAGAGAGAGAGACAGCACCGTGCAGAGAGAGAGAGACAGCACAGTGCGGAGAGACAGAGACAGCACAGCGCGGAGAGAGAGACAGCACAGCGCGGAGAGAGAGACAGCACAGCGCGGCGAGAGAGAGAGACACCACAGTGCGGAGAGAGACAGACAGCACAGTGCAGAGAAGAGAGACAGCACAGTGCGGAGAGACAGAGACAGCACAGCGCGGAAAGAGCAGGAGAGAGAGACAGCACAGCGCGGAGAAAGAGAGACAGCACAGCGGGGAGAGAGAGACAGCACAGCGCGGAGGAAGAGAGACAGCACAGTGCGGAGAGAGAGAGGCAGCACAGTGCGGAGAGAGAGACAGCACAGTGCGGAGAGAGAGACAGCACAGCGTGGAGAGAGAGAGACAGCACAGTGCGGAGAGAGAGAGACTGCACAGTGCGGAGAGAGAGAGACAGCACAGTGCGGAGAGAGAGAGACAGCACCGTGTGGAGAGAGAGACAGCACTGCGCGGAGAGAGAGAGACAGCACAGCGAGGAGAGAGAGAGACAGCACCGTGCAGAGAGAGAGAGTCAGCAAAGTGCGGAGAGAGCAGGAGAGAGACAGCACAGTGCGGAGAGAGAGAGACAGCACAGTGCGGAGAGAGAGAGACAGCACAGCGCGGAAGAGAGAGACAGCACAGTGCGGAGAGAGAGAGACAGCACAGTGCAGAGAGAGAGAGACAGCACAGTGCGGAGAGAGAGACAGACAGAGCACAGTGCGGAGAGAGAGAAACAGCACAGCGCGGAGAGAGAGAGACAGCACAGTGCGGAGAGAGAGAGACAGCACAGTGCGGAGAGAGAGACAGACAGAGCACAGTGCGGAGAGAGAGAAACAGCACAGCGCGGAGAGAGAGAGACAGCACAGTGCGGAGAGAGAGACAGACAGAGCACAGTGCAGAGAGAGAGAGACAGCACAGCGCGGAGAGAGAGAGACAGCACAGTGCAGAGGGAGAGACAGCACAGTGCAGAGAGAGAGAGACAGCACAGTGCGGAGAGAGTAGGAGAGAGACAGCACAGCGCGGAGAGAGAGAGACAGCACAGTGTGGAGAGAGAGAGACAGCACAGCGCGGAGAGAGAGAGACAGCACAGTGTGGAGAGAGAGACAGACAGAGCACAGTGCGGGGAGAGAGACACAGCACAGTGTGGAGCGAGAGAGAGACAGAGCACAGTGCGCAGAGAGAGAGACAGCACAGCGCGGAGAGAGAGAGACAGCACATTGCGGAGAGAGAGAGACAGCACAGTGCGGAGAGAGAGAGACAGCACAGTGCGGAGAGAGAGAGATAGCACAGCGCGGAGAGAGAGAGACAGCACAGTGCGGAGAGAGAGAGACAGCACAGTGCGGAGAGAGAGAGACAGCACAGTGCGGAGAGAGAGAGAGAGCACAGCGTGGTGAGAGAGAGAGACAGCACAGTGCGGAGAGAGAGACAGCACAGCGTGGAGAGAGAGACAGCACAGCGCGGAGAGAGCAGGAGAGAGACAGCACAGTGCGGAGAGAGAGAGACAGAGCACAGTGCGGAGAGAGCAGGAGGGAGAGACAGCACAGTGCGGAGAGAGAGAGAGACAGCACATTGCGGAGAGAGAGGGAGACAGCACAGCGCGGAGAGGGAGAGAGAGCACAGTGCGGAGAGAAAGAGACAGCACAGTGCAGAGAGAGAGAGACAGCACAGTGCAGAGAGAGACAGCACAGCGCGGAGAGAGAGAGACAGCACAGTGCGGAGAGAGAGACAGCACAGTGCAGAGAGAGAGAGACAGCACAGTGCGGAGAGAGCAGGAGAGAGACAGCACAGTGCGGAGAGAGAGACAGCACAGCGCGGAGAGAGAGAGACAGCACAGTGCGGAGAGAGCAGGAGAGAGACAGCACAGTGCGGAGAGAGCAGGAGAGAGAGACAGCACAGTGCGGAGAGAGAGAAAGAAAGCCCAGCGCGGAGAGAGAGAGACAGCACAGCGCGGAGAGAGCAGGAGAGAGACAGAACAGTGCGGAGAGAGAGAGACAGCACAGCGCGGAGAGAGCGGGAGAGAGACAGCACAGTGCGGAGAGAGAGAGACAGAGCACAGTGCGGAGAGAGCAGGAGAGAGAGACAGCACAGTGCGGAGAGAGAGACAGCACAGCGCGGAGAGAGAGACAGCACAGCGCGGCGAGAGAGAGAGACACCACAGTGCGGAGAGAGAGAGACAGCACAGTGCAGAGAAGAGAGACAGCACAGTGCGGAGAGACAGAGACAGCACAGCGCGGAAAGAGCAGGAGAGAGAGACAGCACAGCGCGGAGAAAGAGAGACAGCACAGCGGGGAGAGAGAGACAGCACAGCGCGGAGGAAGAGAGACAGCACAGTGCGGAGAGAGAGAGGCAGCACAGTGCGGAGAGAGAGACAGCACAGTGCGGAGAGAGAGACAGCACAGCGTGGAGAGAGAGAGACAGCACAGTGCGGAGAGAGAGAGACTGCACAGTGCGGAGAGAGAGAGACAGCACAGTGTGGAGAGAGAGAGACAGCACCGTGTGGAGAGAGAGACAGCACTGCGCGGAGAGAGAGAGACAGCACAGCGAGGAGAGAGAGAGACAGCACCGTGCAGAGAGAGAGAGTCAGCAAAGTGCGGAGAGAGCAGGAGAGAGACAGCACAGTGCGGAGAGAGAGAGACAGCACAGTGCGGAGAGAGAGAGACAGCACAGTGCAGAGAGAGAGAGACAGCACAGTGCGGAGAGAGCGAGAGAGCACAGTGCGGAGAGAGAGAGACAACACAGCGCGGAGAGAGAGAGACAGCACAGTGCGGAGAGAGAGAGACAGCACAGTGCGGAGAGCGAGAGACAGCACAGTGCGGAGAGAGAGAGACAGCACAGTGCGGAGAGAGAGAGACAGCACAGTGCGGAGAGAGAGAGACAGCACAGTGCGGAGAGAGAGAGCCAGCACAGTGCGGAGAGAGAGGGACAGCACAGAGCGGAGAGAGAGAGACAGCACAGTGCGGAGAGAGAGAGACAGCACAGTGCGGAGAGAGAGAGACAGCACAGTGCGGAGAGAGAGAGACAGCACAGTGCGGAGAGCGAGAGACAGCACAGTGCGGAGAGAGAGAGACAGCACAGTGCGGAGAGAGAGAGACAGCACAGTGCGGAGAGAGAGAGACAGCACAGTGCGGAGAGAGAGAGACAGCATAGTGCAGAGAGAGAGAGACAGCACAGCGCGGAGAGAGAGAGACAGCACAGCGCGGAGAGAGAGAGAGACAGCACAGCGCGGAGAGAGAGAAGCACCGTGCAGAGAGAGAGAAACAGTACAGTGCGGAGAGAGCAGGAGAGAGACAGCACAGTGCGGAGAGAGAGAGACAGCACAGTGCGGAGAGAGAGAGACAGCACAGTGCGGAGAGAGAGAGACAGCATAGTGCAGAGAGAGAGAGACAGCACAGCGCGGAGAGAGAGAGACAGCACAGCGCGGAGAGAGAGAGAGACAGCACAGCGCGGAGAGAGAGAAGCACCGTGCAGAGAGAGAGAAACAGTACAGTGCGGAGAGAGCAGGAGAGAGACAGCACAGTGCGGAGAGAGAGAGACAGCACAGTGCGGAGAGAGAGAGACAGGACAGCACGGAGAGAGAGAGACAGCACAGTGCGGAGAGGGAGAGAAAGCACAGTGTGGAGAGAGAGAGACAGCACAGTGCGGAGAGAGCTAGAGAGCACAGTGCGGAGAGAGAGAGACAGCACAGTGCGGAGAGAGAGAGACAGCACAGTGCGGAGAGAGAGACAGCACAGTGCGGAGAGAGAGAGACAGCACAGTGCAGAAAGAGAGAGACAGCACAGTGCGGAGAGACAGCACAGTGCCTAGAGAGAGAGACAGCACAGTGCGGAGAGAGAGACAGCACAGCGCGGAGAGAGAGAGACAGCACAGTGCAGAGAGAGAGACAGCACAGCGCGGAGAGAGAGAGACAGCACAGTGCAGAGAGAGGGACAGCACAGCGCGGAGAGAGAGAGACAGCACCGTGCAGAGAGAGAGAGACAGCACAGTGCGGAGAGAGAGACAGCACAGTGCGGAGAGAGCAGGAGAGAGACAGCACAGTGCGGAGAGAGAGACAGCACAGCGCGGAGAGAGAGAGACAGCACAGTGCAGAGAGAGAGACAGCACAGCGCGGAGAGAGAGAGACAGCACAGTGCAGAGAGAGGGACGGCACAGCGCGGAGAGAGAGAGACAGCACCGTGCAGAGAGAGAGAGACAGCACAGTGCGGAGAGACAGAGACAGCACAGCGCGGAGAGAGAGACAGCACAGCGCGGAGAGAGAGACAGCACAGCGCGGCGAGAGAGAGAGACACCACAGTGCGGAGAGAGACAGACAGCACAGTGCAGAGAAGAGAGACAGCACAGTGCGGAGAGACAGAGACAGCACAGCGCGGAAAGAGCAGGAGAGAGAGACAGCACAGCGCGGAGAAAGAGAGACAGCACAGCGGGGAGAGAGAGACAGCACAGCGCGGAGGAAGAGAGACAGCACAGTGCGGAGAGAGGAAGGCAGCACAGTGCGGAGAGAGAGACAGCACAGTGCGGAGAGAGAGACAGCACAGCGTGGAGAGAGAGAGACAGCACAGTGCGGAGAGAGAGAGACTGCACAGTGCGGAGAGAGAGAGACAGCACAGTGCGGAGAGAGAGAGACAGCACCGTGTGGAGAGAGAGACAGCACTGCGCGGAGAGAGAGAGACAGCACAGCGAGGAGAGAGAGAGACAGCACCGTGCAGAGAGAGAGAGTCAGCAAAGTGCGGAGAGAGCAGGAGAGAGACAGCACAGTGCGGAGAGAGAGAGACAGCACAGTGCGGAGAGAGAGAGACAGCACAGCGCGGAAGAGAGAGACAGCACAGTGCGGAGAGAGAGAGACAGCACAGTGCAGAGAGAGAGAGACAGCACAGTGCGGAGAGAGAGACAGACAGAGCACAGTGCGGAGAGAGAGAAACAGCACAGCGCGGAGAGAGAGAGACAGCACAGTGCGGAGAGAGAGAGACAGCACAGTGCGGAGAGAGAGACAGACAGAGCACAGTGCGGAGAGAGAGAAACAGCACAGCGCGGAGAGAGAGAGACAGCACAGTGCGGAGAGAGAGACAGACAGAGCACAGTGCAGAGAGAGAGAGACAGCACAGCGCGGAGAGAGAGAGACAGCACAGTGCAGAGGGAGAGACAGCACAGTGCAGAGAGAGAGAGACAGCACAGTGCGGAGAGAGTAGGAGAGAGACAGCACAGCGCGGAGAGAGAGAGACAGCACAGTGTGGAGAGAGAGAGACAGCACAGCGCGGAGAGAGAGAGACAGCACAGTGTGGAGAGAGAGACAGACAGAGCACAGTGCGGGGAGAGAGACACAGCACAGTGTGGAGCGAGAGAGAGACAGAGCACAGTGCGCAGAGAGAGAGACAGCACAGCGCGGAGAGAGAGAGACAGCACATTGCGGAGAGAGAGAGACAGCACAGTGCGGAGAGAGAGAGACAGCACAGTGCGGAGAGAGAGAGATAGCACAGCGCGGAGAGAGAGAGACAGCACAGTGCGGAGAGAGAGAGACAGCACAGTGCGGAGAGAGAGAGACAGCACAGTGCGGAGAGAGAGAGAGAGCACAGCGTGGTGAGAGAGAGAGACAGCACAGTGCGGAGAGAGAGACAGCACAGCGTGGAGAGAGAGACAGCACAGCGCGGAGAGAGCAGGAGAGAGACAGCACAGTGCGGAGAGAGAGAGACAGAGCACAGTGCGGAGAGAGCAGGAGGGAGAGACAGCACAGTGCGGAGAGAGAGAGAGACAGCACATTGCGGAGAGAGAGGGAGACAGCACAGCGCGGAGAGGGAGAGAGAGCACAGTGCGGAGAGAAAGAGACAGCACAGTGCAGAGAGAGAGAGACAGCACAGTGCAGAGAGAGACAGCACAGCGCGGAGAGAGAGAGACAGCACAGTGCGGAGAGAGAGACAGCACAGTGCAGAGAGAGAGAGACAGCACAGTGCGGAGAGAGCAGGAGAGAGACAGCACAGTGCGGAGAGAGAGACAGCACAGCGCGGAGAGAGAGAGACAGCACAGTGCGGAGAGAGCAGGAGAGAGACAGCACAGTGCGGAGAGAGCAGGAGAGAGAGACAGCACAGTGCGGAGAGAGAGAAAGAAAGCCCAGCGCGGAGAGAGAGAGACAGCACAGCGCGGAGAGAGCAGGAGAGAGACAGAACAGTGCGGAGAGAGAGAGACAGCACAGCGCGGAGAGAGCGGGAGAGAGACAGCACAGTGCGGAGAGAGAGAGACAGAGCACAGTGCGGAGAGAGCAGGAGAGAGAGACAGCACAGTGCGGAGAGAGAGACAGAGCACAGTCCGGAGAGAGCAGGAGAGAGAGACAGCACAGTGCGGAGAGACAGAGACAGCACAGCGCGGAGAGAGAGACAGCACAGTGCGGAGAGAGAGAGACAGCACAGCGCGGAGAGAGAGAGACAGCACAGTGCGGAGAGAGAGAGACGGCACAGTGCGGAGAGAGAGAGACAGCACAGTGCGGGGAGAGAGAGACAGCACAGTGCGGAGAGAGAGAGACAGCACCGTGCGGAGAGAGAGACAGCACAGCGCGGAGAGAGAGAGACAGCACAACGCGGAGAGAGAGAGACAGCACAGCGCGGAGAGAGAGAGACAGCACAACGCGGAGAGAGAGTGACAGCACAGTGCAGAGATAGAGACAGCACAGCGCGGAGAGAGAGAGACAGCACAGCGCGGAGAGAGAGAGACAGCACCGTGCGGAGAGAGAGAGAGAGCACCGTGCGGAGAGAGAGACAGCACAGTGCGGAGAGAGAGAGACAGCACAATGCGGAGAGAGAGAGACAGCACAGTGCGGAGAGAGATAGACAGCACCGTGCGGAGAGAGAGACAGCACAGTGCGGAGAGAGAGACAGCACAGTGCGGAGAGAGAGAGACAGCACCGTGCGGAGAGAGAGACAGCACAGTGCGGAGAGAGAGAGACAGCACAGTGCAGAAAGAGAGAGACAGCACAGTGCGGAGAGACAGCACAGTGCCGAGAGAGAGAGACAGCACCGTGCGGAGAGAGAGACAGCACAGTGCGGAGAGAGAGAGACAGCACAGTGCAGAGAGAGAGAGACAGCACAGTGCGGAGAGAGTAGGAGAGAGACAGCACAGCGCGGAGAGAGAGAGACAGCACAGTGCGGAGAGATAGAGACAGCACAGCGCGGAGAGAGAGAGACAGCACAGCGCGGAGAGAGAGAGACAGCACAGTGCGGAGAGAGAGACAGACAGAGCACAGTGCGGAGAGAGAGACACAGCACAGTGTGGAGCAAGAGAGAGACAGAGCACAGTGCGCAGAGAGAGAGACAGCACAGCGCGGAGAGAGAGAGACAGCACAGTGCAGAGAAGAGAGACAGCACAGTGAGGAGAGACAGAGACAGCACAGCGCGGAGAGAGAGACAGCACAGTGCGGAAACAGAGAGACAGCACAGCGCGGAGAGAGAGACAGACAGAGCACAGTGCAGAGAAGAGAGAGAGCACAGTGCGGAGAGACAGAGACAGCACAGCGCGGAGAGAGACAGCACAGTGCGGAGAGAGAGAGACAGCACAGTGCGGAGAGAGAGAGACAGCACAGCGCGGAGAGAGAGAGACAGCACAGTGCGGAGAGAGAGAGACAGCACAGAGCGGAGAGAGAGAGACAGCACAGCGCGCAGAGAGAGAGACAGCACAGTGCGGAGAGAGAGAGACAGCACAGTGCAGAGAGAGAGACAGCACAGCGCGCAGAGAGAGAGACAGCACAGTGCGGAGAGAGAGACAGCACAGTGCGGAGAGAGAGACAGCACAGTGCGGAGAGAGCAGGAGAGAGACAGCACAGTGCGGAGAGAGAGACAGCACAGCGCGGAGAGAGAGAGACAGCACAGTGCAGAGAGAGAGACAGCACAGCGCGGAGAGAGAGAGACAGCACAGTGCAGAGAGAGGGACAGCACAGCGCGGAGAGAGAGAGACAGCACCGTGCAGAGAGAGAGAGACAGCACAGTGCGGAGAGAGAGACAGCACAGTGCGGAGAGAGCAGGAGAGAGACAGCACAGTGCGGAGAGAGAGACAGCACAGCGCGGAGAGAGAGAGACAGCACAGTGCAGAGAGAGAGACAGCACAGCGCGGAGAGAGAGAGACAGCACAGTGCAGAGAGAGGGACAGCACAGCGCGGAGAGAGAGATACAGCACCGTGCAGAGAGAGAGAGACAGCACAGTGCGGAGAGACAGAGACAGCACAGCGCGGAGAGAGAGACAGCACAGCGCGGAGAGAGAGACAGCACAGCGCGGCGAGAGAGAGAGACACCACAGTGCGGAGAGAGAGAGACAGCACAGTGCAGAGAAGAGAGACAGCACAGTGCGGAGAGACAGAGACAGCACAGCGCGGAAAGAGCAGGAGAGAGAGACAGCACAGCGCGGAGAAAGAGAGACAGCACAGCGGGGAGAGAGAGACAGCACAGCGCGGAGGAAGAGAGACAGCACAGTGCGGAGAGAGAGAGGCAGCACAGTGCGGAGAGAGAGACAGCACAGTGCGGAGAGAGAGACAGCACAGCGTGGAGAGAGAGAGACAGCACAGTGCGGAGAGAGAGAGACTGCACAGTGCGGAGAGAGAGAGACAGCACAGTGTGGAGAGAGAGAGACAGCACCGTGTGGAGAGAGAGACAGCACTGCGCGGAGAGAGAGAGACAGCACAGCGAGGAGAGAGAGAGACAGCACCGTGCAGAGAGAGAGAGTCAGCAAAGTGCGGAGAGAGCAGGAGAGAGACAGCACAGTGCGGAGAGAGAGAGACAGCACAGTGCGGAGAGAGAGAGACAGCACAGCGCGGAAGAGAGAGACAGCACAGTGCGGAGAGAGAGAGACAGCACAGTGCAGAGAGAGAGAGACAGCACAGTGCGGAGAGAGCGAGAGAGCACAGTGCGGAGAGAGAGAGACAACACAGCGCGGAGAGAGAGAGACAGCACAGTGCGGAGAGAGAGAGACAGCACAGTGCGGAGAGAGAGAGCCAGCACAGTGCGGAGAGAGAGGGACAGCACAGAGCGGAGAGAGAGAGACAGCACAGTGCGGAGAGAGAGAGACAGCACAGTGCGGAGAGAGAGAGACAGCACAGTGCGGAGAGAGAGAGACAGCACAGTGCGGAGAGCGAGAGACAGCACAGTGCGGAGAGAGAGAGACAGCACAGTGCGGAGAGAGAGAGACAGCACAGTGCGGAGAGAGAGAGACAGCACAGTGCGGAGAGAGAGAGACAGCATAGTGCAGAGAGAGAGAGACAGCACAGCGCGGAGAGAGAGAGACAGCACAGCGCGGAGAGAGAGAGAGACAGCACAGCGCGGAGAGAGAGAAGCACCGTGCAGAGAGAGAGAAACAGTACAGTGCGGAGAGAGCAGGAGAGAGACAGCACAGTGCGGAGAGAGAGAGACAGCACAGTGCGGAGAGAGAGAGACAGGACAGCACGGAGAGAGAGAGACAGCACAGTGCGGAGAGGGAGAGAAAGCACAGTGTGGAGAGAGAGAGACAGCACAGTGCGGAGAGAGCTAGAGAGCACAGTGCGGAGAGAGAGAGACAGCACAGTGCGGAGAGAGAGAGACAGCACAGTGCGGAGAGAGAGACAGCACAGTGCGGAGAGAGAGAGACAGCACAGTGCAGAAAGAGAGAGACAGCACAGTGCGGAGAGACAGCACAGTGCCTAGAGAGAGAGACAGCACAGTGCGGAGAGAGAGACAGCACAGCGCGGAGAGAGAGAGACAGCACAGTGCAGAGAGAGAGACAGCACAGCGCGGAGAGAGAGAGACAGCACAGTGCAGAGAGAGGGACAGCACAGCGCGGAGAGAGAGAGACAGCACCGTGCAGAGAGAGAGAGACAGCACAGTGCGGAGAGAGAGACAGCACAGTGCGGAGAGAGCAGGAGAGAGACAGCACAGTGCGGAGAGAGAGACAGCACAGCGCGGAGAGAGAGAGACAGCACAGTGCAGAGAGAGAGACAGCACAGCGCGGAGAGAGAGAGACAGCACAGTGCAGAGAGAGGGACGGCACAGCGCGGAGAGAGAGAGACAGCACCGTGCAGAGAGAGAGAGACAGCACAGTGCGGAGAGACAGAGACAGCACAGCGCGGAGAGAGAGACAGCACAGCGCGGAGAGAGAGACAGCACAGCGCGGCGAGAGAGAGAGACACCACAGTGCGGAGAGAGACAGACAGCACAGTGCAGAGAAGAGAGACAGCACAGTGCGGAGAGACAGAGACAGCACAGCGCGGAAAGAGCAGGAGAGAGAGACAGCACAGCGCGGAGAAAGAGAGACAGCACAGCGGGGAGAGAGAGACAGCAGAGCGCGGAGGAAGAGAGACAGCACAGTGCGGAGAGAGAGAGGCAGCACAGTGCGGAGAGAGAGACAGCACAGTGCGGAGAGAGAGACAGCACAGCGTGGAGAGAGAGAGACAGCACAGTGCGGAGAGAGAGAGACTGCACAGTGCGGAGAGAGAGAGACAGCACAGTGCGGAGAGAGAGAGACAGCACCGTGTGGAGAGAGAGACAGCACTGCGCGGAGAGAGAGAGACAGCACAGCGAGGAGAGAGCGAGACAGCACCGTGCAGAGAGAGAGAGTCAGCAAAGTGCGGAGAGAGCAGGAGAGAGACAGCACAGTGCGGAGAGAGAGAGACAGCACAGTGCGGAGAGAGAGAGACAGCACAGCGCGGAAGAGAGAGACAGCACAGTGCGGAGAGAGAGAGACAGCACAGTGCAGAGAGAGAGAGACAGCACAGTGCGGAGAGAGCGAGAGAGCACAGTGCGGAGAGAGAGAGACAACACAGCGCGGAGAGAGAGAGACAGCACAGTGCGGAGAGAGAGAGACAGCACAGTGCGGAGAGAGAGAGCCAGCACAGTGCGGAGAGAGAGGGACAGCACAGAGCGGAGAGAGAGAGACAGCACAGTGCGGAGAGAGAGAGACAGCACAGTGCGGAGAGAGAGAGACAGCACAGTGCGGAGAGAGAGAGACAGCACAGTGCGGAGAGCGAGAGACAGCACAGTGCGGAGAGAGAGAGACAGCACAGTGCGGAGAGAGAGAGACAGCACAGTGCGGAGAGAGAGAGACAGCACAGTGCGGAGAGAGAGAGACAGCATAGTGCAGAGAGAGAGAGACAGCACAGCGCGGAGAGAGAGAGACAGCACAGCGCGGAGAGAGAGAGAGACAGCACAGCGCGGAGAGAGAGAAGCACCGTGCAGAGAGAGAGAAACAGTACAGTGCGGAGAGAGCAGGAGAGAGACAGCACAGTGCGGAGAGAGAGAGACAGCACAGTGCGGAGAGAGAGAGACAGGACAGCACGGAGAGAGAGAGACAGCACAGTGCGGAGAGGGAGAGAAAGCACAGTGTGGAGAGAGAGAGACAGCACAGTGCGGAGAGAGCTAGAGAGCACAGTGCGGAGAGAGAGAGACAGCACAGTGCGGAGAGAGAGAGACAGCACAGTGCGGAGAGAGAGACAGCACAGTGCGGAGAGAGAGAGACAGCACAGTGCAGAAAGAGAGAGACAGCACAGTGCGGAGAGACAGCACAGTGCCTAGAGAGAGAGACAGCACCGTGCGGAGAGAGAGACAGCACAGTGCGGAGAGAGAGAGACAGCACAGTGCAGAGAGAGAGAGACAGCACAGTGCGGAGAGAGAGAGACAGAGCACAGTGCGGAGAGAGCAGGAGGGAGAGACAGCACAGTGCGGAGAGAGAGAGAGACAGCACATTGCGGAGAGAGAGGGAGACAGCACAGCGCGGAGAGGGAGAGAGAGCACAGTGCGGAGAGAAAGAGACAGCACAGTGCAGAGAGAGAGAGACAGCACAGTGCAGAGAGAGACAGCACAGCGCGGAGAGAGAGAGACAGCACAGTGCGGAGAGAGAGACAGCACAGTGCAGAGAGAGAGAGACAGCACAGTGCGGAGAGAGCAGGAGAGAGACAGCACAGTGCGGAGAGAGAGACAGCACAGCGCGGAGAGAGAGAGACAGCACAGTGCGGAGAGAGCAGGAGAGAGACAGCACAGTGCGGAGAGAGCAGGAGAGAGAGACAGCACAGTGCGGAGAGAGAGAAAGAAAGCCCAGCGCGGAGAGAGAGAGACAGCACAGCGCGGAGAGAGCAGGAGAGAGACAGAACAGTGCGGAGAGAGAGAGACAGCACAGCGCGGAGAGAGCGGGAGAGAGACAGCACAGTGCGGAGAGAGAGAGACAGAGCACAGTGCGGAGAGAGCAGGAGAGAGAGACAGCACAGTGCGGAGAGAGAGACAGAGCACAGTCCGGAGAGAGCAGGAGAGAGAGACAGCACAGTGCGGAGAGACAGAGACAGCACAGCGCGGAGAGAGAGACAGCACAGTGCGGAGAGAGAGAGACAGCACAGCGCGGAGAGAGAGAGACAGCACAGTGCGGAGAGAGAGAGACAGCACAGTGCGGAGAGAGAGAGACAGCACAGTGCGGGGAGAGAGAGACAGCACAGTGCGGAGAGAGAGAGACAGCACCGTGCGGAGAGAGAGACAGCACAGCGCGGAGAGAGAGAGACAGCACAACGCGGAGAGAGAGAGACAGCACAGCGCGGAGAGAGAGAGACAGCACAACGCGGAGAGAGAGTGACAGCACAGTGCAGAGATAGAGACAGCACAGCGCGGAGAGAGAGAGACAGCACAGCGCGGAGAGAGAGAGACAGCACCGTGCGGAGAGAGAGAGAGAGCACCGTGCGGAGAGAGAGACAGCACAGTGCGGAGAGAGAGAGACAGCACAATGCGGAGAGAGAGAGACAGCACAGTGCGGAGAGAGATAGACAGCACCGTGCGGAGAGAGAGACAGCACAGTGCGGAGAGAGAGACAGCACAGTGCGGAGAGAGAGAGACAGCACCGTGCGGAGAGAGAGACAGCACAGTGCGGAGAGAGAGAGACAGCACAGTGCAGAAAGAGAGAGACAGCACAGTGCGGAGAGACAGCACAGTGCCGAGAGAGAGAGACAGCACCGTGCGGAGAGAGAGACAGCACAGTGCGGAGAGAGAGAGACAGCACAGTGCAGAGAGAGAGAGACAGCACAGTGCGGAGAGAGTAGGAGAGAGACAGCACAGCGCGGAGAGAGAGAGACAGCACAGTGCGGAGAGATAGAGACAGCACAGCGCGGAGAGAGAGAGACAGCACAGCGCGGAGAGAGAGAGACAGCACAGTGCGGAGAGAGAGACAGACAGAGCACAGTGCGGAGAGAGAGACACAGCACAGTGTGGAGCAAGAGAGAGACAGAGCACAGTGCGCAGAGAGAGAGACAGCACAGCGCGGAGAGAGAGAGACAGCACAGTGCAGAGAAGAGAGACAGCACAGTGAGGAGAGACAGAGACAGCACAGCGCGGAGAGAGAGACAGCACAGTGCGGAAACAGAGAGACAGCACAGCGCGGAGAGAGAGACAGACAGAGCACAGTGCAGAGAAGAGAGAGAGCACAGTGCGGAGAGACAGAGACAGCACAGCGCGGAGAGAGACAGCACAGTGCGGAGAGAGAGAGACAGCACAGTGCGGAGAGAGAGAGACAGCACAGCGCGGAGAGAGAGAGACAGCACAGTGCGGAGAGAGAGAGACAGCACAGAGCGGAGAGAGAGAGACAGCACAGCGCGCAGAGAGAGAGACAGCACAGTGCGGAGAGAGAGAGACAGCACAGTGCAGAGAGAGAGACAGCACAGCGCGCAGAGAGAGAGACAGCACAGTGCGGAGAGAGAGACAGCACAGTGCGGAGAGAGAGACAGCACAGTGCGGAGAGAGCAGGAGAGAGACAGCACAGTGCGGAGAGAGAGACAGCACAGCGCGGAGAGAGAGAGACAGCACAGTGCAGAGAGAGAGACAGCACAGCGCGGAGAGAGAGAGACAGCACAGTGCAGAGAGAGGGACAGCACAGCGCGGAGAGAGAGAGACAGCACCGTGCAGAGAGAGAGAGACAGCACAGTGCGGAGAGAGAGACAGCACAGTGCGGAGAGAGCAGGAGAGAGACAGCACAGTGCGGAGAGAGAGACAGCACAGCGCGGAGAGAGAGAGACAGCACAGTGCAGAGAGAGAGACAGCACAGCGCGGAGAGAGAGAGACAGCACAGTGCAGAGAGAGGGACAGCACAGCGCGGAGAGAGAGAGACAGCACCGTGCAGAGAGAGAGAGACAGCACAGTGCGGAGAGACAGAGACAGCACAGCGCGGAGAGAGAGACAGCACAGCGCGGAGAGAGAGACAGCACAGCGCGGCGAGAGAGAGAGACACCACAGTGCGGAGAGAGAGAGACAGCACAGTGCAGAGAAGAGAGACAGCACAGTGCGGAGAGACAGAGACAGCACAGCGCGGAAAGAGCAGGAGAGAGAGACAGCACAGCGCGGAGAAAGAGAGACAGCACAGCGGGGAGAGAGAGACAGCACAGCGCGGAGGAAGAGAGACAGCACAGTGCGGAGAGAGAGAGGCAGCACAGTGCGGAGAGAGAGACAGCACAGTGCGGAGAGAGAGACAGCACAGCGTGGAGAGAGAGAGACAGCACAGTGCGGAGAGAGAGAGACTGCACAGTGCGGAGAGAGAGAGACAGCACAGTGTGGAGAGAGAGAGACAGCACCGTGTGGAGAGAGAGACAGCACTGCGCGGAGAGAGAGAGACAGCACAGCGAGGAGAGAGAGAGACAGCACCGTGCAGAGAGAGAGAGTCAGCAAAGTGCGGAGAGAGCAGGAGAGAGACAGCACAGTGCGGAGAGAGAGAGACAGCACAGTGCGGAGAGAGAGAGACAGCACAGCGCGGAAGAGAGAGACAGCACAGTGCGGAGAGAGAGAGACAGCACAGTGCAGAGAGAGAGAGACAGCACAGTGCGGAGAGAGCGAGAGAGCACAGTGCGGAGAGAGAGAGACAACACAGCGCGGAGAGAGAGAGACAGCACAGTGCGGAGAGAGAGAGACAGCACAGTGCGGAGAGAGAGAGCCAGCACAGTGCGGAGAGAGAGGGACAGCACAGAGCGGAGAGAGAGAGACAGCACAGTGCGGAGAGAGAGAGACAGCACAGTGCGGAGAGAGAGAGACAGCACAGTGCGGAGAGAGAGAGACAGCACAGTGCGGAGAGCGAGAGACAGCACAGTGCGGAGAGAGAGAGACAGCACAGTGCGGAGAGAGAGAGACAGCACAGTGCGGAGAGAGAGAGACAGCACAGTGCGGAGAGAGAGAGACAGCATAGTGCAGAGAGAGAGAGACAGCACAGCGCGGAGAGAGAGAGACAGCACAGCGCGGAGAGAGAGAGAGACAGCACAGCGCGGAGAGAGAGAAGCACCGTGCAGAGAGAGAGAAACAGTACAGTGCGGAGAGAGCAGGAGAGAGACAGCACAGTGCGGAGAGAGAGAGACAGCACAGTGCGGAGAGAGAGAGACAGGACAGCACGGAGAGAGAGAGACAGCACAGTGCGGAGAGGGAGAGAAAGCACAGTGTGGAGAGAGAGAGACAGCACAGTGCGGAGAGAGCTAGAGAGCACAGTGCGGAGAGAGAGAGACAGCACAGTGCGGAGAGAGAGAGACAGCACAGTGCGGAGAGAGAGACAGCACAGTGCGGAGAGAGAGAGACAGCACAGTGCAGAAAGAGAGAGACAGCACAGTGCGGAGAGACAGCACAGTGCCTAGAGAGAGAGACAGCACAGTGCGGAGAGAGAGACAGCACAGCGCGGAGAGAGAGAGACAGCACAGTGCAGAGAGAGAGACAGCACAGCGCGGAGAGAGAGAGACAGCACAGTGCAGAGAGAGGGACAGCACAGCGCGGAGAGAGAGAGACAGCACCGTGCAGAGAGAGAGAGACAGCACAGTGCGGAGAGAGAGACAGCACAGTGCGGAGAGAGCAGGAGAGAGACAGCACAGTGCGGAGAGAGAGACAGCACAGCGCGGAGAGAGAGAGACAGCACAGTGCAGAGAGAGAGACAGCACAGCGCGGAGAGAGAGAGACAGCACAGTGCAGAGAGAGGGACGGCACAGCGCGGAGAGAGAGAGACAGCACCGTGCAGAGAGAGAGAGACAGCACAGTGCGGAGAGACAGAGACAGCACAGCGCGGAGAGAGAGACAGCACAGCGCGGAGAGAGAGACAGCACAGCGCGGCGAGAGAGAGAGACACCACAGTGCGGAGAGAGACAGACAGCACAGTGCAGAGAAGAGAGACAGCACAGTGCGGAGAGACAGAGACAGCACAGCGCGGAAAGAGCAGGAGAGAGAGACAGCACAGCGCGGAGAAAGAGAGACAGCACAGCGGGGAGAGAGAGACAGCAGAGCGCGGAGGAAGAGAGACAGCACAGTGCGGAGAGAGAGAGGCAGCACAGTGCGGAGAGAGAGACAGCACAGTGCGGAGAGAGAGACAGCACAGCGTGGAGAGAGAGAGACAGCACAGTGCGGAGAGAGAGAGACTGCACAGTGCGGAGAGAGAGAGACAGCACAGTGCGGAGAGAGAGAGACAGCACCGTGTGGAGAGAGAGACAGCACTGCGCGGAGAGAGAGAGACAGCACAGCGAGGAGAGAGCGAGACAGCACCGTGCAGAGAGAGAGAGTCAGCAAAGTGCGGAGAGAGCAGGAGAGAGACAGCACAGTGCGGAGAGAGAGAGACAGCACAGTGCGGAGAGAGAGAGACAGCACAGCGCGGAAGAGAGAGACAGCACAGTGCGGAGAGAGAGAGACAGCACAGTGCAGAGAGAGAGAGACAGCACAGTGCGGAGAGAGCGAGAGAGCACAGTGCGGAGAGAGAGAGACAACACAGCGCGGAGAGAGAGAGACAGCACAGTGCGGAGAGAGAGAGACAGCACAGTGCGGAGAGAGAGAGCCAGCACAGTGCGGAGAGAGAGGGACAGCACAGAGCGGAGAGAGAGAGACAGCACAGTGCGGAGAGAGAGAGACAGCACAGTGCGGAGAGAGAGAGACAGCACAGTGCGGAGAGAGAGAGACAGCACAGTGCGGAGAGCGAGAGACAGCACAGTGCGGAGAGAGAGAGACAGCACAGTGCGGAGAGAGAGAGACAGCACAGTGCGGAGAGAGAGAGACAGCACAGTGCGGAGAGAGAGAGACAGCATAGTGCAGAGAGAGAGAGACAGCACAGCGCGGAGAGAGAGAGACAGCACAGCGCGGAGAGAGAGAGAGACAGCACAGCGCGGAGAGAGAGAAGCACCGTGCAGAGAGAGAGATACAGTACAGTGCGGAGAGAGCAGGAGAGAGACAGCACAGTGCGGAGAGAGAGAGACAGCACAGTGCGGAGAGAGAGAGACAGGACAGCACGGAGAGAGAGAGACAGCACAGTGCGGAGAGGGAGAGAAAGCACAGTGTGGAGAGAGAGAGACAGCACAGTGCGGAGAGAGCTAGAGAGCACAGTGCGGAGAGAGAGAGACAGCACAGTGCGGAGAGAGAGAGACAGCACAGTGCGGAGAGAGAGACAGCACAGTGCGGAGAGAGAGAGACAGCACAGTGCAGAAAGAGAGAGACAGCACAGTGCGGAGAGACAGCACAGTGCCTAGAGAGAGAGACAGCACCGTGCGGAGAGAGAGACAGCACAGTGCGGAGAGAGAGAGACAGCACAGTGCAGAGAGAGAGAGACAGCACAGTGCGGAGAGAGTAGGAGAGAGACAGCACAGCGCGGAGAGAGAGAGACAGCACAGTGCGGAGAGATAGAGACAGCACAGCGCGGAGAGAGAGAGACAGCACAGCGCGGAGAGAGAGAGACAGCACAGTGCGGAGAGAGAGACAGACAGAGCACAGTGCGGAGAGAGAGACACAGCACAGTATGGAGCTAGAGAGAGACAGAGCACAGTGCGCAGAGAGAGAGACAGCACAGCGCGGAGAGAGAGAGACAGCACAGTGCAGAGAAGAGAGACAGCACAGTGAGGAGAGACAGAGACAGCACAGCGCGGAGAGAGAGACAGCACAGTGCGGAAACAGAGAGACAGCACAGCGCGGAGAGAGAGACAGACAGAGCACAGTGCAGAGAAGAGAGAGAGCACAGTGCGGAGAGACAGAGACAGCACAGCGCGGAGAGAGACAGCACATTGCGGAGAGAGAGAGACAGCACAGCGCGGAGAGAGAGAGACAGCACAGTGCAGAGAGAGAGAGACAGCACAGAGCGGAGAGAGAGAGACAGCACAGCGCGCAGAGAGAGAGAGACAGCACAGTGCGGCGAGAGAGAGACAGCACAGTGCAGAGAGAGAGACAGCACAGCGCGCAGAGAGAGAGACAGCACAGTGCGGAGAGAGAGACAGCACAGTGCGGAGAGAGAGACAGCACAGTGCGGAGAGAGCAGGAGAGAGACAGCACAGTGCGGAGAGAGAGACAGCACAGCGCGGAGAGAGAGAGACAGCACAGTGCAGAGAGAGAGACAGCACAGCGCCAAGAGAGAGAGACAGCACAGTGCAGAGAGAGGGACAGCACAGCGCGGAGAGAGAGAGACAGCACCGTGCAGAGAGAGAGAGACAGCACAGTGCGGAGAGAGAGACAGCACAGTGCGGAGAGAGCAGCAGAGAGACAGCACAGTGCGGAGAGAGAGACAGCACAGCGCGGAGAGAGAGAGACAGCACAGTGCAGAGAGAGAGACAGCACAGCGCGGAGAGAGAGAGACAGCACAGTGCAGAGAGAGGGACAGCACAGCGCGGAGAGAGAGAGACAGCACCGTGCAGAGAGAGAGAGACAGCACAGTGCGGAGAGACAGAGACAGCACAGCGCGGAGAGAGAGACAGCACAGCGCGGAGAGAGAGACAGCACAGCGCGGCGAGAGAGAGAGACACCACAGTGCGGAGAGAGAGAGACAGCACAGTGCAGAGAAGAGAGACAGCACAGTGTGGAGAGACAGAGACAGCACAGCGCGGAAAGAGCAGGAGAGAGAGACAGCACAGCGCGGAGAAAGAGAGACAGCACAGCGGGGAGAGAGAGACAGCACAGCGCGGAGGAAGAGAGACAGCACAGTGCGGAGAGAGAGAGGCAGCACAGTGCGGAGAGAGAGACAGCACAGTGCGGAGAGAGAGACAGCACAGCGTGGAGAGAGAGAGACAGCACAGTGCGGAGAGAGAGAGACTGCACAGTGCGGAGAGAGAGAGACAGCACAGTGCGGAGAGAGAGAGAGACAGCACCGTGTGGAGAGAGAGACAGCACTGCGCGGAGAGAGAGAGACAGCACAGCGAGGAGAGAGAGAGACAGCACCGTGCAGAGAGAGAGAGTCAGCAAAGTGCGGAGAGAGCAGGAGAGAGACAGCACAGTGCGGAGAGAGAGAGACAGCACAGTGCGGAGAGAGAGAGACAGCACAGCGCGGAAGAGAGAGACAGCACAGTGCGGAGAGAGAGAGACAGCACAGTGCAGAGAGAGAGAGACAGCACAGTGCGGAGAGAGCGAGAGAGGACAGTGCGGAGAGAGAGAGACAACACAGCGCGGAGAGAGAGAGACAGCACAGTGCGGAGAGAGAGAGACAGCACAGTGCGGAGAGAGAGAGCCAGCACAGTGCGGAGAGAGAGGGACAGCACAGAGCGGAGAGAGAGAGACAGCACAGTGCGGAGAGAGAGAGACAGCACAGTGCGGAGAGAGAGAGACAGCACAGTGCGGAGAGAGAGAGACAGCACAGTGCGGAGAGCGAGAGACAGCACAGTGCGGAGAGAGAGAGACAGCACAGTGCGGAGAGAGAGAGACAGCACAGTGCGGAGAGAGAGAGACAGCACAGTGCGGAGAGAGAGAGACAGCATAGTGCAGAGAGAGAGAGACAGCACAGCGCGGAGAGAGAGAGACAGCACAGCGCGGAGAGAGAGAGAGACAGCACAGCGCGGAGAGAGAGAAGCACCGTGCAGAGAGAGAGAAACAGTACAGTGCGGAGAGAGCAGGAGAGAGACAGCACAGTGCGGAGAGAGAGAGACAGCACAGTGCGGAGAGAGAGAGACAGGACAGCACGGAGAGAGAGAGACAGCACAGTGCGGAGAGGGAGAGAAAGCACAGTGTGGAGAGAGAGAGACAGCACAGTGCGGAGAGAGCTAGAGAGCACAGTGCGGAGAGAGAGAGACAGCACAGTGCGGAGAGAGAGAGACAGCACAGTGCGGAGAGAGAGACAGACAGAACACAGTGCGGAGAGAGAGAGACAGCACAGTGTGGAGAGAGAGACAGACAGAGCACAGTGCGGAGAGAGAGAGACAGCACAGCGCGGAGAGAGAGAGACAGCACAGTGCGGAGAGAGAGAGACAGCACAGTGCGGAGAGAGAGAAACAGCACAGTGCGGAGAGAGAGAGAGACAACACAGCGCAGAGAGAGAGAGACAGCACAGCGCGGTGAGAGAGAGACAGCACAGTGCGGAGAGAGAGAGACAGCACAGTGCGGAGAGAGAGAGACAGCACAGAACGGAGCGAGCAGGAGAGAGACAGCACAGTGCAGAGAGAGAGGGACAGCACAGTGCGCAGAGAGCAGGAAAGAGAGAGACAGAGCACAGTGCGGAGAGAGCAGGAGAGAGAGACAGCACAGTGCGGAGAGAGAGAGAGACAGCACATTGCGGAGAGAGAGGGAGACAGCACAGCGCAGAGAGGGAGAGAGAGCACAGTGCGGAGAGAGAGACACAGCACCGTGCAGAGAGAGAGAGACAGCACAGTGTGGAGAGACAGAGACAGCACAGTGCAGAGAGAGAGACAGCACAGTGCGGAGAGAGAGACAGCACAGTGCGGAGAGAGAGAGACAGAGCACAGTGCGGAGAGAGCAGGAGAGAGACAGCACAGTGCGGAGAGAGAGAGACAGAGCACAGTGCGGAGAGAGCAGGAGAGAGAGACAGCACAGTGCGGAGAGACAGAGACAGCACAGCGCGGAGAGAGAGACAGCACAGCGCGGAGAGAGAGAGAGACACCACAGTGCGGAGAGAGAGAGACAGCACAGTGCGGAGAGAGAGAGACAGCACAGAGCGGAGAGAGAGAGACAGCACAGCGCGCAGAGAGAGAGAGACAGCACAGTGCGGAGAGAGAGAGACAGCACAGTGCAGAGAGAGAGACAGCACAGCGCGCAGAGAGAGAGACAGCACAGTGCGGAGAGAGAGACAGCACAGTGCGGAGAGAGAGACAGCACAGTGCGGAGAGAGCAGGAGAGAGACAGCACAGTGCGGAGAGAGAGACAGCACAGCGCGGAGAGAGAGAGACAGCACAGTGCAGAGAGAGAGACAGCACAGCGCGGAGAGAGAGAGACAGCACAGTGCAGAGAGAGGGACAGCACAGCGCGGAGAGAGAGAGACAGCACCGTGCAGAGAGAGAGAGACAGCACAGTGCGGAGAGAGAGACAGCACAGTGCGGAGAGAGCAGGAGAGAGACAGCACAGTGCGGAGAGAGAGACGGCACAGCGCGGAGAGAGAGAGACAGCACAGTGCAGAGAGAGAGACAGCACAGCGCGGAGAGAGAGAGACAGCACAGTGCAGAGAGAGGGACAGCACAGCGCGGAGAGAGAGAGACAGCACCGTGCAGAGAGAGAGAGACAGCACAGTGCGGAGAGACAGAGACAGCACAGCGCGGAGAGAGAGACAGCACAGCGCGGAGAGAGAGACAGCACAGCGCGGCGAGAGAGAGAGACACCACAGTGCGGAGAGAGAGAGACAGCACAGTGCAGAGAAGAGAGACAGCACAGTGCGGAGAGACAGAGACAGCACAGCGCGGAAAGAGCAGGAGAGAGAGACAGCACAGCGCGGAGAAAGAGAGACAGCACAGCGGGGAGAGAGAGACAGCACAGCGCGGAGGAAGAGAGACAGCACAGTGCGGAGAGAGAGAGGCAGCACAGTGCGGAGAGAGAGACAGCACAGTGCGGAGAGAGAGACAGCACAGCGTGGAGAGAGAGAGACAGCACAGTGCGGAGAGAGAGAGACTGCACAGTGCGGAGAGAGAGAGACAGCACAGTGCGGAGAGAGAGAGAGACAGCACCGTGTGGAGAGAGAGACAGCACTGCGCGGAGAGAGAGAGACAGCACAGCGAGGAGAGAGAGAGACAGCACCGTGCAGAGAGAGAGAGTCAGCAAAGTGCGGAGAGAGCAGGAGAGAGACAGCACAGTGCGGAGAGAGAGAGACAGCACAGTGCGGAGAGAGAGAGACAGCACAGCGCGGAAGAGAGAGACAGCACAGTGCGGAGAGAGAGAGACAGCACAGTGCAGAGAGAGAGAGACAGCACAGTGCGGAGAGAGCGAGAGAGCACAGTGCGGAGAGAGAGAGACAACACAGCGCGGAGAGAGAGAGACAGCACAGTGCGGAGAGAGAGAGACAGCACAGTGCGGAGAGAGAGAGCCAGCACAGTGCGGAGAGAGAGGGACAGCACAGAGCGGAGAGAGAGAGACAGCACAGTGCGGAGAGAGAGAGACAGCACAGTGCGGAGAGAGAGAGACAGCACAGTGCGGAGAGAGAGAGACAGCACAGTGCGGAGAGCGAGAGACAGCACAGTGCGGAGAGAGAGAGACAGCACAGTGCGGAGAGAGAGAGACAGCACAGTGCGGAGAGAGAGAGACAGCACAGTGCGGAGAGAGAGAGACAGCATAGTGCAGAGAGAGAGAGACAGCACAGCGCGGAGAGAGAGAGACAGCACAGCGCGGAGAGAGAGAGAGACAGCACAGCGCGGAGAGAGAGAAGCACCGTGCAGAGAGAGAGAAACAGTACAGTGCGGAGAGAGCAGGAGAGAGACAGCACAGTGCGGAGAGAGAGAGACAGCACAGTGCGGAGAGAGAGAGACAGGACAGCACGGAGAGAGAGAGACAGCACAGTGCGGAGAGGGAGAGAAAGCACAGTGTGGAGAGAGAGAGACAGCACAGTGCGGAGAGAGCTAGAGAGCACAGTGCGGAGAGAGAGAGACAGCACAGTGCGGAGAGAGAGAGACAGCACAGTGCGGAGAGAGAGACAGACAGAACACAGTGCGGAGAGAGAGAGACAGCACAGTGTGGAGAGAGAGACAGACAGAGCACAGTGCGGAGAGAGAGAGACAGCACAGCGCGGAGAGAGAGAGACAGCACAGTGCGGGGAGAGAGAGAGACAGCACAGTGCGGAGAGAGAGAGACAGCACAGTGCGGAGAGAGAGAGAGACAACACAGCGCAGAGAGAGAGAGACAGCACAGCGCGGTGAGAGAGAGACAGCACAGTGCGGAGAGAGAGAGACAGCACAGTGCGGAGAGAGAGAGACAGCACAGAACGGAGCGAGCAGGAGAGAGACAGCACAGTGCAGAGAGAGAGGGACAGCACAGTGCGGAGAGAGCAGGAAAGAGAGAGACAGAGCACAGTGCGGAGAGAGCAGGAGAGAGAGACAGCACAGTGCGGAGAGAGAGAGAGACAGCACATTGCGGAGAGAGAGGGAGACAGCACAGCGCAGAGAGGGAGAGAGAGCACAGTGCGGAGAGAGAGACACAGCACCGTGCAGAGAGAGAGAGACAGCACAGTGTGGAGAGACAGAGACAGCACAGTGCAGAGAGAGAGACAGCACAGTGCGGAGAGAGAGACAGCACAGTGCGGAGAGAGAGAGACAGAGCACAGTGCGGAGAGAGCAGGAGAGAGACAGCACAGTGCGGAGAGAGAGAGACAGAGCACAGTGCGGAGAGAGCAGGAGAGAGAGACAGCACAGTGCGGAGAGACAGAGACAGCACAGCGCGGAGAGAGAGACAGCACAGCGCGGAGAGAGAGAGAGACACCACAGTGCGGAGAGAGAGAGACAGCACAGTGCGGAGAGAGAGAGACAGCACAGTGCAGAGAAGAGAGACAGCACAGTGCGGAGAGACAGAGACAGCACAGCGCGGAGAGAGACAGCACAGTGCGGAGAGAGAGAGACAGCACAGCGCGGAGAGAGAGAGACAGCACAGTGCGGAGAGAGAGAGACAGCACAGTGCGGAGAGAGAGAGACAGCACAGTGCGGAGAGAGAGAGACAGCACAGCGCGGAGAGAGAGAGACAGCGCAGTGCGGAGAGAGAGAGACAGCACAGTGCAGAGAGAGAGACAGCACAGCGCTCAGAGAGAGAGACAGCACAGTGCGGAGAGAGAGACAGCACAGTGCGGAGAGAGAGAGACAGCACAGTGCGGAGAGAGCAGGAGAGAGACAGCACAGTGCGGAGAGAGAGACAGCACAGCGCGGAGAGAGAGAGACAGCACAGTGAAGAGAGAGAGACAGCACAGCGCGGAGAGAGAGAGACAGCACAGTGCAGAGAGAGGGACAGCACAGCGCGGAGAGAGAGACAGCACCATGCAGAGAGAGAGAGACAGCACAGTGCGGAGAGAGCAGGCGAGAGACTGCACAGTGCGGAGAGAGAGAGACAGCACAGTGCAGAGAGAGAGAGGCAGCACAGCGTGGAGAGAGAGAGACAGCACAGTGCGGAGAGAGAGAGACAGCAAAGTGCAGAGAGAGAGAGACAGCGCAGTGCGGAGAGAGAGAGAGAGCACAGTGCGGAGAGAGAGAGACAGCACAGTGCGGAGAGAGGGAGACAGCACAGTGCGGAGAGAGAGAGACAGCACAGTGCGGAGAGAGAGAGACAGCACCGGTCGGAGAGAGGGAGACAGCACAGTGCAGAGAGAGAGAGACAGCACAGTGCGGAGAGAGAGAGACAGCACAGCGCGGAGAGAGACAGCAGAGGGCGGAAGAGAGAGAGACACCACAGCGCGGAGAAAGAGAGACAGCACAGTGCGGAGAGAGAGAGCCTGCACAGTGAGGAGAGAGAGAGACAGCACAGCGCGGAGAGAGAGAGAGACAGCACAGTGCACAGAGAGAGAGAGCGCACAGTGCGGAGAGAGAGAGACAGCACAGCGCGGAGAGAGAGAGACAGCATAGTGCGGAGAGAGAGAGACAGCACAGTGCGGAGAGAGAGACAGACAGAGCACAGTGCGGAGAGAGAGAAACAGCACAGCGCGGAGAGAGAGAGACAGCACAGTGCGGAGAGAGAGGCAGACAGAGCACAGTGCAGAGAGAGAGAGACAGCACAGCGCGGAGAGAGAGAGACAGCACAGTGCAGAGGGAGAGACAGCACAGTGCAGAGAGAGAGAGACAGCACAGTGCGGAGAGAGTAGGAGAGAGACAGCACAGCGCGGAGAGAGAGAGACAGCACAGTGTGGAGAGAGAGAGACAGCACAGCGCGGAGAGAGAGAGACAGCACAGTGTGGAGAGAGAGACAGACAGAGCACAGTGCGGGGAGAGAGACACAGCACAGTGTGGAGCGAGAGAGAGACAGAGCACAGTGCGCAGAGAGAGAGACAGCACAGCGCGGAGAGAGAGAGACAGCACATTGCGGAGAGAGACAGCACAGTGCGGAGAGAGAGAGACAGCACAGTGCGGAGAGAGAGAGATAGCACAGCGCGGAGAGAGAGAGACAGCACAGTGCGGAGAGAGAGAGACAGCACAGTGCGGAGAGAGAGAGACAGCACAGTGCGGAGAGAGAGAGAGAGCACAGCGTGGAGAGAGAGAGAGACAGCACAGTGCGGAGAGAGAGACAGCACAGCGTGGAGAGAGAGACAGCACAGCGCGGAGAGAGCAGGAGAGAGACAGCACAGTGCGGAGAGAGAGAGACAGAGCACAGTGCGGAGAGAGCAGGAGGGAGAGACAGCACAGTGCGGAGAGAGAGAGAGACAGCACATTGCGGAGAGAGAGGGAGACAGCACAGCGCGGAGAGGGAGAGAGAGCACAGTGCGGAGAGAAAGAGACAGCACAGTGCAGAGAGAGAGAGACAGCACAGTGCAGAGAGAGACAGCACAGCGCGGAGAGAGAGAGACAGCACAGTGCGGAGAGAGAGACAGCACAGTGCAGAGAGAGAGAGACAGCACAGTGCGGAGAGAGCAGGAGAGAGACAGCACAGTGCGGAGAGAGAGACAGCACAGCGCAGAGAGAGAGACACAGCACAGTGCGGAGAGAGCAGGAGAGAGACAGCACAGTGCGGAGAGAGAGACAGCACAGCGCGGAGAGAGAGAGGCAGCACAGTGCAGAGAGAGAGAGACAGCACAGCGCGGAGAGAGGGAGACAGCACAGTGCAGAGAGAGAGACAGCACAGCGCGGAGAGAGAGAGACAGCACCGTGCAGAGAGAGAGAGACAGCACAGTGCAGAGAGAGCAGGAGAGAGACAGCACAGTGCGGAGAGAGAGAGACAGCACAATGCAGAGAGATAGACACAGCACAGTGCAGAGAGAGAGAGACAGCACAGCGTGGAGAGAGAGAGACAGCACAGTGCGGAGAGAGAGAGACAGCACAGTGCTGAGAGAGAGAGACAGAACAGTGCGGAGAGAGAGAGAGAGCACAGTGCGGATAGAGAGAGAGAGCACAGTGCGGAGAGAGAGAGACAGCACAGTGCGGAGAGAGAGAGACAGCACAGCGCGGAGAGAGAGAGACAGCACAGTGCGGAGAGAGAGAGACAGCACAGTGCGGAGAGAGAGAGACAGCACAGTGCGGAGAGAGAGAGAGACAACACAGCGCAGAGAGAGAGAGACAGCACAGCGCGGTGAGAGAGAGACAGCACAGTGCGGAGAGAGAGAGACAGCACAGTGCGGAGAGAGAGAGACAGCACAGAACGGAGCGAGCAGGAGAGAGACAGCACAGTGCAGAGAGAGAGGGACAGCACAGTGCGGAGAGAGCAGGAAAGAGAGAGACAGAGCACAGTGCGGAGAGAGCAGGAGAGAGAGACAGCACAGTGCGGAGAGAGAGAGAGACAGCACATTGCGGAGAGAGAGGGAGACAGCACAGCGCAGAGAGGGAGAGAGAGCACAGTGCGGAGAGAGAGACACAGCACCGTGCAGAGAGAGAGAGACAGCACAGTGCGGAGAGACAGAGACAGCACAGTGCAGAGAGAGAGACAGCACAGTGCGGAGAGAGAGACAGCACAGTGCGGAGAGAGAGAGACAGAGCACAGTGCGGAGAGAGCAGGAGAGAGACAGCACAGTGCGGAGAGAGAGAGACAGAGCACAGTGCGGAGAGAGCAGGAGAGAGAGACAGCACAGTGCGGAGAGACAGAGACAGCACAGCGCGGAGAGAGAGACAGCACAGCGCGGAGAGAGAGAGAGACAACACAGTGCGGAGAGAGAGAGACAGCACAGTGCGGAGAGAGAGAGACAGCACAGTGCAGAGAAGAGAGACAGCACAGTGCGGAGAGACAGAGACAGCACAGCGCGGAGAGAGACAGCACAGTGCGGAGAGAGAGAGACAGCACAGCGCGGAGAGAGAGAGACAGCACACTGCGGAGAGAGAGAGACAGCACAGTGCGGAGAGAGAGAGACAGCACAGTGCGGAGAGAGAGAGACAGCACAGCGCGGAGAGAGAGAGACAGCACAGTGCGGAGAGAGAGAGACAGCACAGTGCAGAGAGAGAGACAGCACAGCGCGCAGAGAGAGAGACAGCACAGTGCGGAGAGAGAGACAGCACAGTGCGGAGAGAGAGAGACAGCACAGTGCGGAGAGAGCAGGAGAGAGACAGCACAGTGCGGAGAGAGAGACAGCACAGCGCGGAGAGAGAGAGACAGCACAGTGAAGAGAGAGAGACAGCACAGCGCGGAGAGAGAGAGACAGCACAGTGCAGAGAGAGGGACAGCACAGCGCGGAGAGAGAGACAGCACCATGCAGAGAGAGAGAGACAGCACAGTGCAGAGAGAGCAGGCGAGAGACTGCACAGTGCGGAGAGAGAGAGACAGCACAGTGCAGAGAGAGAGAGACAGCACAGCGTGGAGAGAGAGAGACAGCACAGTGCGGAGAGAGAGAGACAGCAAAGTGCAGAGAGAGAGAGACAGCGCAGTGCGGAGAGAGAGAGAGAGAACAGTGCGGAGAGAGAGAGACAGCACAGTGCGGAGAGAGGGAGACAGCACAGTGCGGAGAGAGAGAGACAGCACAGTGCGGAGAGAGAGAGACAGCACCGGTCGGAGAGAGGGAGACAGCACAGTGCAGAGAGAGAGAGACAGCACAGTGCGGAGAGAGAGAGACAGCACAGCGCGGAGAGAGACAGCAGAGGGCGGAAGAGAGAGAGACACCACAGCGCGGAGAAAGAGAGACAGCACAGTGCGGAGAGAGAGAGCCTGCACAGTGAGGAGAGAGAGAGACAGCACAGCGCGGAGAGAGAGAGAGACAGCACAGTGCACAGAGAGAGAGAGCGCACAGTGCGGAGAGAGAGAGACAGCACAGCGCGGAGAGAGAGAGACAGCATAGTGCGGAGAGAGAGAGACAGCACAGTGCGGAGAGAGAGACAGACAGAGCACAGTGCGGAGAGAGAGAAACAGCACAGCGCGGAGAGAGAGAGACAGCACAGTGCGGAGAGAGAGACAGACAGAGCACAGTGCAGAGAGAGAGAGACAGCACAGCGCGGAGAGAGAGAGACAGCACAGTGCAGAGGGAGAGACAGCACAGTGCAGAGAGAGAGAGACAGCACAGTGCGGAGAGAGTAGGAGAGAGACAGCACAGCGCGGAGAGAGAGAGACAGCACAGTGTGGAGAGAGAGAGACAGCACAGCGCGGAGAGAGAGAGACAGCACAGTGTGGAGAGAGAGACAGACAGAGCACAGTGCGGGGAGAGAGACACAGCACAGTGTGGAGCGAGAGAGAGACAGAGCACAGTGCGCAGAGAGAGAGACAGCACAGCGCGGAGAGAGAGAGACAGCACATTGCGGAGAGAGAGAGACAGCACAGTGCGGAGAGAGAGAGACAGCACAGTGCGGAGAGAGAGAGATAGCACAGCGCGGAGAGAGAGAGACAGCACAGTGCGGAGAGAGAGAGACAGCACAGTGCGGAGAGAGAGAGACAGCACAGTGCGGAGAGAGAGAGAGAGCACAGCGTGGAGAGAGAGAGAGACAGCACAGTGCGGAGAGAGAGACAGCACAGCGTGGAGAGAGAGACAGCACAGCGCGGAGAGAGCAGGAGAGAGACAGCACAGTGCGGAGAGAGAGAGACAGAGCACAGTGCGGAGAGAGCAGGAGGGAGAGACAGCACAGTGCGGAGAGAGAGAGAGACAGCACATTGCGGAGAGAGAGGGAGACAGCACAGCGCGGAGAGGGAGAGAGAGCACAGTGCGGAGAGAAAGAGACAGCACAGTGCAGAGAGAGAGAGACAGCACAGTGCAGAGAGAGACAGCACAGCGCGGAGAGAGAGAGACAGCACAGTGCGGAGAGAGAGACAGCACAGTGCAGAGAGAGAGAGACAGCACAGTGCGGAGAGAGCAGGAGAGAGACAGCACAGTGCGGAGAGAGAGACAGCACAGCGCGGAGAGAGAGAGACAGCACAGTGCGGAGAGAGCAGGAGAGAGACAGCACAGTGCGGAGAGAGAGACAGCACAGCGCGGAGAGAGAGAGGCAGCACAGTGCAGAGAGAGAGACAGCACAGCGCGGAGAGAGGGAGACAGCACAGTGCAGAGAGAGAGACAGCACAGCGCGGAGAGAGAGAGACAGCACCGTGCAGAGAGAGAGAGACAGCACAGTGCGGAGAGAGCAGGAGAGAGACAGCACAGTGCGGAGAGAGAGAGACAGCACAATGCAGAGAGATAGACACAGCACAGTGCAGAGAGAGAGAGACAGCACAGCGTGGAGAGAGAGAGACAGCACAGTGCGGAGAGAGAGAGACAGCACAGTGCTGAGAGAGAGAGACAGAACAGTGCGGAGAGAGAGAGAGAGCACAGTGCGGATAGAGAGAGAGAGCACAGTGCGGAGAGAGAGAGACAGCACAGTGCGGAGAGAGAGAGACAGCACAGTGCGGAGAGAGAGAGACAGCACAGTGCGGAGAGAGAGAGACAGCACCGTGCGGAGAGAGAGAGACAGCACAGTGCAGAGAGAGAGAGACAGCACAGCGCGGAGAGAGAGAGACAGCACAGTGCGGAGAGAGAGACAGCACAGTGCGGAGAGAGAGACAGCACAGCGCGGAGAGAGAGAGCCAGCACAGTGAGGAGAGAGAGAGACAGCACAGCGCGGAGAGAAAGAGAGACAGCACAGTGCACAGAGAGAGAGACAGCACACTGCGGAGAGAGAGAGACTGCACAGCGTGGAGAGAGAGAGACAGCACAGCGCGGAGAGAGAGAGACAGCACAGTGCGGAGAGAGAGACAGACAGAGCACAGTGCAGAGAGAGAGAGACAGCACAGCGCGGAGAGAGAGAGACAGCACAGTGCAGAGAGAGAGACAGCACAGTGCAGAGAGAGAGAGACAGCAGAGTGCGGAGAGAGAGAGACAGCACAGCGCGGAGAGAGAGAGACAGCACAGCGCGGAGAGAGAGAGACAGCACAGTGCGGAGAGAGAGACAGACAGAGCACAGCGCGGAGAGAGAGAGACAGCACAGCGCGGAGAGAGAGAGACAGCACAGCGCGGAGAGAGAGAGACAGCACAGTGCGGAGAGAGAGAGACAGCACAGCGCGGAGCGAGCAGCAGAGAGACAGCACAGTGCAGAGAGAGAGGGACAGTACAGTGCGGAGAGAGCAGGAGAGAGAGAGACAGAGCACAGTGCGGAGAGAGCAGGAGAGAGAGACAGCACAGTGCGGAGAGAGAGAGAGACAGCACATTGCGGAGAGAGTGGGAGACAGCACAGCGCGGAGAGGGAGAGAGAGCACAGTGCGGAGAGAGAGACAGCACAGTCCAGAGAGAGAGAGACAGCACCGTGCAGAGAGAGACAGCACAGCGCGGAGAGAGAGAGACAGCACAGTGCGGAGAGAGAGACAGCACAGTGCGGAGAGAGAGACAGCACAGCGCGGAGAGAGAGAGACAGCACAGTGCGGAGAGAGAGAGACAGCACAGTGCAGAGAGAGAAACAGCACAGTGCAGAGACAGAGAGACAGCACAGCGCGGAGAGAGCAGGAGAGAGACAGCACAGTGCGGAGAGAGAGAGACAGCACAGCGCGGAGAGAGCAGGAGAGAGACAGCACAGTGCAGAGAGAGAAACAGCACAGTGCAGAGAGAGAGAGACAGCACAGCGCGGAGAGAGCAGGAGAGAGACAGCACAGTGCAGAGAGAGAAACAGCACAGTGCAGAGAGAGAGAGACAGCACAGCGCGGAGAGAGCAGGAGAGAGACAGCACAGTGCGGAGAGAGAGACAGCACAGTGCGGAGAGAGAGACAGCACAGCGCGGAGAGAGAGAGACAGCACAGTGTGGAGAGAGAGAGACAGCACGGTGCTGAGAGAGAGAGACAGCACAGTGCGGAGAGAGAGAGACAGCACAGTGCAGAGAGAGAAACAGCACAGTGCAGAGAGAGAGAGACAGCACAGCGCGGAGAGAGCAGGAGAGAGACAGCACAGTGCAGAGAGAGAAACAGCGCAGTACGGAGAGAGAGAGACAGCACAGCGCGGAGAGAGCAGGAGAGAGACAGCACAGTGCGGAGAGAGAGAGACAGAGCACAGTGCGGAGAGAGAGACAGCACAGCGCGGAAGAGATTGAGACAGCACAGCGCGGTGAGAGAGAGACAGCACAGTGCGGAGAGAGAGAGACAGCACAGTGCGGAGATAGAGACAGACAGAGCACAGTGCGGAGAGAGAGACAGCACAGCGCGGAGAGAGAGAGACAGCACAGTGCGGAGAGAGAGAGACAGCACAGTGCGGTGAGAGAGAGACAGCACAGCGCGGAGAGAGAGAGACAGCACAGTGCGGAGAGAGAGAGACAGAGCACAGTGCGGAGAGAGCAGGAGAGAGAGACAGCACAGTGCGGAGAGAGAGAGACAGCACAGCGCACAGAGAGAGAGACAGCACAGCGCGGTGAGAGAGAGACAGCATAGTGCGGAGAGAGAGAGACAGCACAGCGCAGAGCGAGCAGGAGAGAGACAGCACAATGCAGAGAGAGAGGGACAGCACAGTGCGGAGAGAGCAGGAAAGAGAGAGACAGAGCACAGTGCGGAGAGAGCAGGAGAGAGAGACAGCACAGTGCGGAGAGAGAGAGAGACAGCACATTGCGGAGAGAGAGGGAGACAGCACAACGCAGAGGGAGAGAGAGCACAGTGCGGAGAGAGAGAGACAGCACCGTGCAGAGAGAGAGAGACACCACAGCGCAGAGAGAGAGAGACAGCACAGTGCGGAGGGAGAGAGACAGCACAGTGCGGAGAGAGACAGCACAGCGTGGAGAGAGAGAGACAGCACAGCGCGGAGAGAGCAGGAGAGAGACAGCACAGTGCGGAGAGAGGGAGACAGAGCACAGTGCGGAGAGAGCAGGAGAGAGCGACAGCACAGTGCGGAGAGAGAGACAGTGCACAGTGCGGAGAGAGCAGGAGAGAGAGACTGCACAGTGCGGAGAGACAGAGACAGCACAGCGCGGAGAGATAGGCAGCACAGTGCGGAGAGAGAGAGACAGCACAGTGCGGAGGGAGAGACAGACAGAGCACAGTGCGGAGAGAGAGAGACAGCACAGCGCAGAGAGAGAGAGACAGCACAGTGCGGAGAGAGAGAGACAGCACAGCGCGGAGAGAGAGACAGCACAGTGCGGAGAGAGAGACAGCACAGTGCGGAGAGAGAGACAGCACGGCGCGGACAGAGAGACAGCACAGTGCGGAGAGAGAGACAGCACAGCGTGGAGAGAGAGAGACAGCACAGTGCGGAGAGAGAGAGATAGCACAGTGCGGAGAAAGAGAGACAGCACAGTGCGGAGAGAGAGAGACAGCACAGTGCGGAGAGAGAGACAGCACACTGCGGAGAGAGAGACAGCACAGCGTGGAGAGAGAGAGACAGCACAGTGCGGAGAGAGAGAGACTGCACAGTGCGGAGAGAGAGAGACAGCACAGTGCGGAGAGAGAGAGAGACAGCACCGTGTGGAGAGAGAGACCGCACTGCGCGGAGAGAGAGAGACAGCACAGCGAGGAGAAAGAGAGACAGCACCGTGCAGAGAGAGAGAGTCAGCAAAGTGCGGAGAGAGCAGGAGAGTGACAGCACAGTGCGGAGAGAGAGAGACAGCACAGTGCGGAGAGAGAGAGACAGCACAGCGCGGAAGAGAGAGACAGCACAGTGCGGAGAGAGAGAGACAGCACAGTGCAGAGAGAGAGAGACAGCACAGTGCGGAGAGAGCGAGAGAGCACAGTGCGGAGAGAGAGAGACAACACAGCGCGGAGAGAGAGAGACAGCACAGTGCGGAGAGAGAGAGACAGCACAGTGCGGAGAGAGAGAGCCAGCACAGTGCGGAGAGAGAGGGACAGCACAGAGCGGAGAGAGAGAGACAGCACAGTGCGGAGAGAGAGAGACAGCACAGTGCGGAGAGAGAGAGACAGCACAGTGCGGAGAGCGAGAGACAGCACAGTGCGGAGAGCGAGAGACAGCACAGTGCGGAGAGAGAGAGACAGCACAGTGCGGGGAGAGAGAGACAGCACAGTGCGGAGAGAGATAGACAGCACAGTGCGGAGAGAGAGAGACAGCATAGTGCGGAGAGAGAGAGACAGCACAGCGCGGTGAGAGAGAGACAGCACAGCGCGGAGAGTGAGAGAGACAGCACAGCGCGGAGAGAGAGAAGCACCGTGCAGAGAGAGAGAAACAGTACAGTGCGGAGAGAGCAGGAGAGAGACAGCACAGTGCGGAGAGAGAGAGACAGCACAGCGCGGAGAGAGAGAGACAGCACAGTGCGGAGAGAGAGAGACAGCACAGTGCGGAGAGAGAGACAGACAGCACAGTGCGGAGAGAGAGAGACAGCACAGCACAGAGAGAGAGAGACAGCACAGTGCGGAGAGGGAGAGAAAGCACAGTGCGGAGAGAGAGAGACAGCACAGTGCGGAGAGAGCTAGAGAGCACAGTGCGGAGAGAGAGAGACAGCACAGTGCGGAGAGAGAGAGACAACACAGTGCGGAGAGAGAGACAGACAGAGCACAGTGCGGAGAGAGAGAGACAGCACAGTGTGGAGAGAGAGACAGACAGAGCACAGTGCGGAGAGAGAGAGACAGCACAGCGCGGAGAGAGAGAGACAGCACAGCGCGGAGAGAGCAGGAGAGAGACAGCACAGTGCAGAGAGAGAAACAGCACAGTGCAGAGAGAGAGAGACAGCACAGCGCGGAGAGAGCAGGAGAGAGACAGCACAGTGCAGAGAGAGAAACAGCACAGTGCAGAGAGAGAGAGACAGCACAGCGCGGAGAGAGCAGGAGAGAGACAGCACAGTGCGGAGAGAGAGACAGCACAGTGCGGAGAGAGAGACAGCACAGCGCGGAGAGAGAGAGACAGCACAGTGTGGAGAGAGAGAGACAGCACGGTGCGGAGAGAGAGAGACAGCACAGTGCGGAGAGAGAGAGACAGCACAGTGCAGAGAGAGAAACAGCACAGTGCAGAGAGAGAGAGACAGCACAGCGCGGAGAGAGCAGGAGAGAGACAGCACAGTGCAGAGAGAGAAACAGCGCAGTACGGAGAGAGAGAGACAGCACAGCGCGGAGAGAGCAGGAGAGAGACAGCACAGTGCGGAGAGAGAGAGACAGAGCACAGTGCGGAGAGAGAGACAGCACAGCGCGGAAGAGATTGAGACAGCACAGCGCGGTGAGAGAGAGACAGCACAGTGCGGAGAGAGAGAGACAGCACAGTGCGGAGATAGAGACAGACAGAGCACAGTGCGGAGACAGAGACAGCACAGCGCGGAGAGAGAGAGACAGCACAGTGCGGAGAGAGAGAGACAGCACAGTGCGGTAAGAGAGAGACAGCACAGTGCGGAGAGAGAGAGAGAGACAGCACAGCGCAGAGAGAGAGAGACAGCACAGCGCGGTGAGAGAGAGACAGCATAGTGCGGAGAGAGAGAGACAGCACAGCGCGGAGCGAGCAGGAGAGAGACAGCACAATGCACAGAGAGAGGGACAGCACAGCGCGGAGAGAGCAGGAAAGAGAGAGACAGAGCACAGTGCGGAGAGAGCAGGAGAGAGAGACAGCACAGTGCGGAGAGAGAGAGAGACAGCACATTGCGGAGAGAGAGGGAGACAGCACAACGCAGAGAGGGAGAGAGAGCACAGTGCGGAGAGAGAGAGATAGCACCGTGCAGAGAGAGAGAGACAGCACAGCGCAGAGAGAGAGAGACAGCACAGTGCGGAGATAGAGACAGACAGAGCACAGTGCGGAGAGAGAGACAGCACAGCGCGGAGAGAGAGAGACAGCACAGTGCGGAGAGAGAGAGACAGCACAGTGCGGTGAGAGAGAGACAGCACAGCGCGGAGAGAGAGAGACAGCACAGTGCGGAGAGAGAGAGACAGAGCACAGTGCGGAGAGAGCAGGAGAGAGAGACAGCACAGTGCGGAGAGAGAGAGAGAGACAGCACAGCGCAGAGAGAGAGAGACAGCACAGCGCGGTGAGAGAGAGACAGCATAGTGCGGAGAGAGAGAGACAGCACAGCGCGGAGCGAGCAGGAGAGAGACAGCACAATGCAGAGAGAGAGGGACAGCACAGTGCGGAGAGAGCAGGAAAGAGAGAGACAGAGCACAGTGCGGAGAGAGCAGGAGAGAGAGACAGCACAGTGCGGAGAGAGAGAGAGACAGCACATTGCGGAGAGAGAGGGAGACAGCACAACGCAGAGGGAGAGAGAGCACAGTGCGGAGAGAGAGAGACAGCACCGTGCAGAGAGAGAGAGACACCACAGCGCAGAGAGAGAGAGACAGCACAGTGCGGAGGGAGAGAGACAGCACAGTGCGGAGAGAGAGAGACAGCACAGCGCGGAGAGAGCAGGAGAGAGAGACAGCACAGTGCGGAGAGAGAGAGAGACAGCACAGCGTGGAGAGAGAGAGACAGCGCAGCGCGGAGAGAGCAGGAGAGAGACAGCACAGTGCGGAGAGAGGGAGACAGAGCACAGTGCGGAGAGAGCAGGAGAGAGCGACAGCACAGTGCGGAGAGAGAGACAGAGCACAGTGCGGAGAGAGCAGGAGAGAGAGACTGCACAGTGCGGAGAGACAGAGACAGCACAGCGCGGAGAGATAGGCAGCACAGTGCGGAGAGAGAGAGACAGCACAGTGCGGAGGGAGAGACAGACAGAGCACAGTGCGGAGAGAGAGAGACAGCACAGCGCGGAGAGAGAGAGACAGCACAGTGCGGAGAGAGAGAGACAGCACAGCGCGGAGAGAGAGACAGCACAGTGCGGAGAGAGAGACAGCACAGTGCGGAGAGAGAGACAGCACGGCGCGGACAGAGAGACAGCACAGTGCGGAGAGAGAGACAGCACAGTGCGGAGAGAGAGAGACAGCACAGTGCGGAGAGAGAGAGACAGCACAGTGCGGAGAGAGAGACAGACAGAACACAGTGCGGGGAGAGAGAGACAGCACAGTGTGGAGAGAGAGACAGACAGAGCACAGTGCGGAGAGAGAGAGACAGCACAGCGCGGAGAGAGAGAGACAGCACAGCGCGGAGAGAGCAGGAGAGAGACAGCACAGTGCAGAGAGAGAAACAGCACAGTGCAGAGAGAGAGAGACAGCACAGCGCGGAGAGAGCAGGAGAGAGACAGCACAGTGCAGAGAGAGAAACAGCACAGTGCAGAGAGAGAGAGACAGCACAGCGCGGAGAGAGCAGGCGAGAGACAGCACAGTGCGGAGAGAGAGACAGCACAGTGCGGAGAGAGAGACAGCACAGCGCGGAGAGAGAGAGACAGCACAGTGTGGAGAGAGAGAGACAGCACGGTGCGGAGAGAGAGAGACAGCACAGTGCGGAGAGAGAGAGACAGCACAGTGCAGAGAGAGAAACAGCACAGTGCAGAGAGAGAGAGACAGCACAGCGCGGAGAGAGCAGGAGAGAGACAGCACAGTGCAGAGAGAGAAACAGCGCAGTACGGAGAGAGAGAGACAGCACAGCGCGGAGAGAGCAGGAGAGAGACAGCACAGTGCGGAGAGAGAGAGACAGAGCACAGTGCGGAGAGAGAGACAGCACAGCGCGTAAGAGATTGAGACAGCACAGCGCGGTGAGAGAGAGACAGCACAGTGCGGAGAGAGAGAGACAGCACAGTGCGGAGATAGAGACAGACAGAGCACAGTGCGGAGAGAGAGACAGCACAGCGCGGAGAGAGAGAGACAGCACAGTGCGGAGAGAGAGAGACAGCACAGTGCGGTGAGAGAGAGACAGCACAGCGCGGAGAGAGAGAGACAGCACAGTGCGGAGAGAGAGAGACAGAGCACAGTGCGGAGAGAGCAGGAGAGAGAGACAGCACAGTGCGGAGAGAGAGAGAGAGACAGCACAGCGCAGAGAGAGAGAGACAGCACAGCGCGGTGAGAGAGAGACAGCATAGTGCGGAGAGAGAGAGACAGCACAGCGCGGAGCGAGCAGGAGAGTGACAGCACAATGCAGAGAGAGAGGGACAGCACAGTGCGGAGAGAGCAGGAAAGAGAGAGACAGAGCACAGTGCGGAGAGAGCAGGAGAGAGAGACAGCACAGTGCGGAGAGAGAGAGAGACAGCACATTGCGGAGAGAGAGGGAGACAGCACAACGCAGAGAGGGAGAGAGAGCACAGTGCGGAGAGAGAGAGACAGCACCGTGCAGAGAGAGAGAGACAGCACAGCGCAGAGAGAGAGAGACAGCACAGTGCGGAGATAGAGACAGACAGAGCACAGTGCGGAGAGAGAGACAGCACAGCGCGGAGAGAGAGAGACAGCACAGTGCGGAGAGAGAGAGACAGCACAGTGCGGTGAGAGACAGACAGCACAGCGCGGAGAGAGAGAGACAGCACAGTGCGGAGAGAGAGAGACAGAGCACAGTGCGGAGAGAGCAGGAGAGAGAGACAGCACAGTGCGGAGAGAGAGAGAGAGACAGCACAGCGCAGAGAGAGAGAGACAGCACAGCGCGGTGAGAGAGAGACAGCATAGTGCGGAGAGAGAGAGACAGCACAGCGCGGAGCGAGCAGGAGAGAGACAGCACAATGCAGAGAGAGAGGGACAGCACAGTGCGGAGAGAGCAGGAAAGAGAGAGACAGAGCACAGTGCGGAGAGAGCAGGAGAGAGAGACAGCACAGTGCGGAGAGAGAGAGAGACAGCACATTGCGGAGAGAGAGGGAGACAGCACAACGCTGAGGGAGAGAGAGCACAGTGCGGAGAGAGAGAGACAGCACCGTGCAGAGAGAGAGAGACACCACAGCGCAGAGAGAGAGAGACAGCACAGTGCGGAGGGAGAGAGACAGCACAGTGCGGAGAGAGAGAGACAGCACAGCGCGGAGAGAGCAGGAGAGAGAGACAGCACAGTGCGGAGAGAGAGAGAGACAGCACAGCGTGGAGAGAGAGAGACAGCGCAGCGCGGAGAGAGCAGGAGAGAGACAGCACAGTGCGGATAGAGGGAGACAGAGCACAGTGCGGAGGGAGCAGGAGAGAGCGACAGCACAGTGCGGAGAGAGAGACAGAGCACAGTGCAGAGAGAGCAGGAGAGAGAGACTGCACAGTGCGGAGAGACAGAGACAGCACAGCGCGGAGAGATAGGCAGCACAGTGCGGAGAGAGAGAGACAGCACAGTGCGGAGGGAGAGACAGACAGAGCACAGTGGGGAGAGAGAGAGACAGCACAGCGCGGAGAGAGAGAGACAGCACAGTGCGGAGAGAGAGAGACAGCACAGCGCGGAGAGAGAGACAGCACAGTGCGGAGAGAGAGACAGCACAGTGCGGAGAGAGAGACAGCACGGCGCGGACAGAGAGACAGCACAGTGCGGAGAGAAAGACAGCACAGCGTGGAGAGAGAGAGACAGCACAGTGCGGAGAGAGAGAGATAGCACAGTGCGGAGAGAGAGAGACAGCTCAGTGCGGAGAGAGAGAGACAGCACAGTGCGGAGAGAGAGACAGCACAGTGCGGAGAGAGAGACAGCACAGCGTGGAGAGATAGAGACAGCACAGTGCGGAGAGAGAGAGACTGCACAGTGCGGAGAGAGAGAGACAGCACAGTGCGGAGAGAGAGAGAGACAGCACCGTGTGGAGAGAGAGACCGCACTGCGCGGAGAGAGAGAGACAGCACAGCGAGGAGAAAGAGAGACAGCACCGTGCAGAGAGAGAGAGTCAGCAAAGTGCGGAGAGAGCAGGAGAGTGACAGCACAGTGCGGAGAGAGAGAGACAGCACAGTGCGGAGAGAGAGAGACAGCACAGCGCGGAAGAGAGAGACAGCACAGTGCGGAGAGAGAGAGACAGCACAGTGCAGAGAGAGAGAGACAGCACAGTGCGGAGAGAGCGAGAGAGCACAGTGCGGAGAGAGAGAGACAACACAGCGCGGAGAGAGAGAGACAGCACAGTGCGGAGAGAGAGAGACAGCACAGTGCGGAGAGAGAGAGCCAGCACAGTGCGGAGAGAGAGGGACAGCACAGAGCGGAGAGAGAGAGACAGCACAGTGCGGAGAGAGAGAGACAGCACAGTGCGGAGAGAGAGAGACAGCACAGTGCGGAGAGCGAGAGACAGCACAGTGCGGAGATAGAGACAGACAGAGCACAGTGCGGAGACAGAGACAGCACAGCGCGGAGAGAGAGAGACAGCACAGTGCGGAGAGAGAGAGACAGCACAGTGCGGTAAGAGAGAGACAGCACAGTGCGGAGAGAGAGAGAGAGACAGCACAGCGCAGAGAGAGAGAGACAGCACAGCGCGGTGAGAGAGAGACAGCATAGTGCGGAGAGAGAGAGACAGCACAGCGCGGAGCGAGCAGGAGAGAGACAGCACAATGCACAGAGAGAGGGACAGCACAGCGCGGAGAGAGCAGGAAAGAGAGAGACAGAGCACAGTGCGGAGAGAGCAGGAGAGAGAGACAGCACAGTGCGGAGAGAGAGAGAGACAGCACATTGCGGAGAGAGAGGGAGACAGCACAACGCAGAGAGGGAGAGAGAGCACAGTGCGGAGAGAGAGAGATAGCACCGTGCAGAGAGAGAGAGACAGCACAGCGCAGAGAGAGAGAGACAGCACAGTGCGGAGATAGAGACAGACAGAGCACAGTGCGGAGAGAGAGACAGCACAGCGCGGAGAGAGAGAGACAGCACAGTGCGGAGAGAGAGAGACAGCACAGTGCGGTGAGAGAGAGACAGCACAGCGCGGAGAGAGAGAGACAGCACAGTGCGGAGAGAGAGAGACAGAGCACAGTGCGGAGAGAGCAGGAGAGAGAGACAGCACAGTGCGGAGAGAGAGAGAGAGACAGCACAGCGCAGAGAGAGAGAGACAGCACAGCGCGGTGAGAGAGAGACAGCATAGTGCGGAGAGAGAGAGACAGCACAGCGCGGAGCGAGCAGGAGAGAGACAGCACAATGCAGAGAGAGAGGGACAGCACAGTGCGGAGAGAGCAGGAAAGAGAGAGACAGAGCACAGTGCGGAGAGAGCAGGAGAGAGAGACAGCACAGTGCGGAGAGAGAGAGAGACAGCACATTGCGGAGAGAGAGGGAGACAGCACAACGCAGAGGGAGAGAGAGCACAGTGCGGAGAGAGAGAGACAGCACCGTGCAGAGAGAGAGAGACACCACAGCGCAGAGAGAGAGAGACAGCACAGTGCGGAGGGAGAGAGACAGCACAGTGCGGAGAGAGAGAGACAGCACAGCGCGGAGAGAGCAGGAGAGAGAGACAGCACAGTGCGGAGAGAGAGAGAGACAGCACAGCGTGGAGAGAGAGAGACAGCGCAGCGCGGAGAGAGCAGGAGAGAGACAGCACAGTGCGGAGAGAGGGAGACAGAGCACAGTGCGGAGAGAGCAGGAGAGAGCGACAGCACAGTGCGGAGAGAGAGACAGAGCACAGTGCGGAGAGAGCAGGAGAGAGAGACTGCACAGTGCGGAGAGACAGAGACAGCACAGCGCGGAGAGATAGGCAGCACAGTGCGGAGAGAGAGAGACAGCACAGTGCGGAGGGAGAGACAGACAGAGCACAGTGCGGAGAGAGAGAGACAGCACAGCGCGGAGAGAGAGAGACAGCACAGTGCGGAGAGAGAGAGACAGCACAGCGCGGAGAGAGAGACAGCACAGTGCGGAGAGAGAGACAGCACAGTGCGGAGAGAGAGACAGCACGGCGCGGACAGAGAGACAGCACAGTGCGGAGAGAGAGACAGCACAGTGCGGAGAGAGAGAGACAGCACAGTGCGGAGAGAGAGAGACAGCACAGTGCGGAGAGAGAGACAGACAGAACACAGTGCGGGGAGAGAGAGACAGCACAGTGTGGAGAGAGAGACAGACAGAGCACAGTGCGGAGAGAGAGAGACAGCACAGCGCGGAGAGAGAGAGACAGCACAGCGCGGAGAGAGCAGGAGAGAGACAGCACAGTGCAGAGAGAGAAACAGCACAGTGCAGAGAGAGAGAGACAGCACAGCGCGGAGAGAGCAGGAGAGAGACAGCACAGTGCAGAGAGAGAAACAGCACAGTGCAGAGAGAGAGAGACAGCACAGCGCGGAGAGAGCAGGCGAGAGACAGCACAGTGCGGAGAGAGAGACAGCACAGTGCGGAGAGAGAGACAGCACAGCGCGGAGAGAGAGAGACAGCACAGTGTGGAGAGAGAGAGACAGCACGGTGCGGAGAGAGAGAGACAGCACAGTGCGGAGAGAGAGAGACAGCACAGTGCAGAGAGAGAAACAGCACAGTGCAGAGAGAGAGAGACAGCACAGCGCGGAGAGAGCAGGAGAGAGACAGCACAGTGCAGAGAGAGAAACAGCGCAGTACGGAGAGAGAGAGACAGCACAGCGCGGAGAGAGCAGGAGAGAGACAGCACAGTGCGGAGAGAGAGAGACAGAGCACAGTGCGGAGAGAGAGACAGCACAGCGCGTAAGAGATTGAGACAGCACAGCGCGGTGAGAGAGAGACAGCACAGTGCGGAGAGAGAGAGACAGCACAGTGCGGAGATAGAGACAGACAGAGCACAGTGCGGAGAGAGAGACAGCACAGCGCGGAGAGAGAGAGACAGCACAGTGCGGAGAGAGAGAGACAGCACAGTGCGGTGAGAGAGAGACAGCACAGCGCGGAGAGAGAGAGACAGCACAGTGCGGAGAGAGAGAGACAGAGCACAGTGCGGAGAGAGCAGGAGAGAGAGACAGCACAGTGCGGAGAGAGAGAGAGAGACAGCACAGCGCAGAGAGAGAGAGACAGCACAGCGCGGTGAGAGAGAGACAGCATAGTGCGGAGAGAGAGAGACAGCACAGCGCGGAGCGAGCAGGAGAGTGACAGCACAATGCAGAGAGAGAGGGACAGCACAGTGCGGAGAGAGCAGGAAAGAGAGAGACAGAGCACAGTGCGGAGAGAGCAGGAGAGAGAGACAGCACAGTGCGGAGAGAGAGAGAGACAGCACATTGCGGAGAGAGAGGGAGACAGCACAACGCAGAGAGGGAGAGAGAGCACAGTGCGGAGAGAGAGAGACAGCACCGTGCAGAGAGAGAGAGACAGCACAGCGCAGAGAGAGAGAGACAGCACAGTGCGGAGATAGAGACAGACAGAGCACAGTGCGGAGAGAGAGACAGCACAGCGCGGAGAGAGAGAGACAGCACAGTGCGGAGAGAGAGAGACAGCACAGTGCGGTGAGAGACAGACAGCACAGCGCGGAGAGAGAGAGACAGCACAGTGCGGAGAGAGAGAGACAGAGCACAGTGCGGAGAGAGCAGGAGAGAGAGACAGCACAGTGCGGAGAGAGAGAGAGAGACAGCACAGCGCAGAGAGAGAGAGACAGCACAGCGCGGTGAGAGAGAGACAGCATAGTGCGGAGAGAGAGAGACAGCACAGCGCGGAGCGAGCAGGAGAGAGACAGCACAATGCAGAGAGAGAGGGACAGCACAGTGCGGAGAGAGCAGGAAAGAGAGAGACAGAGCACAGTGCGGAGAGAGCAGGAGAGAGAGACAGCACAGTGCGGAGAGAGAGAGAGACAGCACATTGCGGAGAGAGAGGGAGACAGCACAACGCTGAGGGAGAGAGAGCACAGTGCGGAGAGAGAGAGACAGCACCGTGCAGAGAGAGAGAGACACCACAGCGCAGAGAGAGAGAGACAGCACAGTGCGGAGGGAGAGAGACAGCACAGTGCGGAGAGAGAGAGACAGCACAGCGCGGAGAGAGCAGGAGAGAGAGACAGCACAGTGCGGAGAGAGAGAGAGACAGCACAGCGTGGAGAGAGAGAGACAGCGCAGCGCGGAGAGAGCAGGAGAGAGACAGCACAGTGCGGATAGAGGGAGACAGAGCACAGTGCGGAGGGAGCAGGAGAGAGCGACAGCACAGTGCGGAGAGAGAGACAGAGCACAGTGCAGAGAGAGCAGGAGAGAGAGACTGCACAGTGCGGAGAGACAGAGACAGCACAGCGCGGAGAGATAGGCAGCACAGTGCGGAGAGAGAGAGACAGCACAGTGCGGAGGGAGAGACAGACAGAGCACAGTGGGGAGAGAGAGAGACAGCACAGCGCGGAGAGAGAGAGACAGCACAGTGCGGAGAGAGAGAGACAGCACAGCGCGGAGAGAGAGACAGCACAGTGCGGAGAGAGAGACAGCACAGTGCGGAGAGAGAGACAGCACGGCGCGGACAGAGAGACAGCACAGTGCGGAGAGAAAGACAGCACAGCGTGGAGAGAGAGAGACAGCACAGTGCGGAGAGAGAGAGATAGCACAGTGCGGAGAGAGAGAGACAGCTCAGTGCGGAGAGAGAGAGACAGCACAGTGCGGAGAGAGAGACAGCACAGTGCGGAGAGAGAGACAGCACAGCGTGGAGAGATAGAGACAGCACAGTGCGGAGAGAGAGAGACTGCACAGTGCGGAGAGAGAGAGACAGCACAGTGCGGAGAGAGAGAGAGACAGCACCGTGTGGAGAGAGAGACCGCACTGCGCGGAGAGAGAGAGACAGCACAGCGAGGAGAAAGAGAGACAGCACCGTGCAGAGAGAGAGAGTCAGCAAAGTGCGGAGAGAGCAGGAGAGTGACAGCACAGTGCGGAGAGAGAGAGACAGCACAGTGCGGAGAGAGAGAGACAGCACAGCGCGGAAGAGAGAGACAGCACAGTGCGGAGAGAGAGAGACAGCACAGTGCAGAGAGAGAGAGACAGCACAGTGCGGAGAGAGCGAGAGAGCACAGTGCGGAGAGAGAGAGACAACACAGCGCGGAGAGAGAGAGACAGCACAGTGCGGAGAGAGAGAGACAGCACAGTGCGGAGAGAGAGAGCCAGCACAGTGCGGAGAGAGAGGGACAGCACAGAGCGGAGAGAGAGAGACAGCACAGTGCGGAGAGAGAGAGACAGCACAGTGCGGAGAGAGAGAGACAGCACAGTGCGGAGAGCGAGAGACAGCACAGTGCGGAGAGCGAGAGACAGCACAGTGCGGAGAGAGAGAGACAGCACAGTGCGGGGAGAGAGAGACAGCACAGTGCGGAGAGAGAGAGACAGCACAGTGCGGAGAGAGAGAGACAGCATAGTGTGGAGAGAGAGAGACAGCACAGCGCGGTGAGAGAGAGACAGCACAGCGCGGAGAGAGAGAGAGACAGCACAGCGCGGAGAGAGAGAAGCACCGTGCAGAGAGAGAGAAACAGTACAGTGCGGAGAGAGCAGGAGAGAGACAGCACAGTGCGGAGAGAGAGAGACAGCACAGCGCGGAGAGAGAGAGACAGCACAGTGCGGAGAGAGAGAGACAGCACAGTGCGGAGAGAGAGACAGACAGCACAGTGCGGAGAGAGAGAGACAGCACAGCACAGAGAGAGAGAGACAGCACAGTGCGGAGAGGGAGAGAAAGCACAGTGCGGAGAGAGAGAGACAGCACAGTGCGGAGAGAGCTAGAGAGCACAGTGCGGAAAGAGAGAGACAGCACAGTGCGGAGAGAGAGAGACAGCACAGTGCGGAGAGAGAGAGACAGACAGAACACAGTGCGGGGAGAGAGAGACAGCACAGTGTGGAGAGAGAGACAGACAGAGCACAGTGCGGAGAGAGAGAGACAGCACAGCGCGGAGAGAGAGAGACAGCACAGCGCGGAGAGAGCAGGAGAGAGACAGCACAGTGCAGAGAGAGAAACAGCACAGTGCAGAGAGAGAGAAACAGCACAGCGCGGAGAGAGCAGGAGAGAGACAGCACAGTGCAGAGAGAGAAACAGCACAGTGCAGAGAGAGAGAGACAGCACAGCGCGGAGAGAGCAGGAGAGAGACAGCACAGTGCGGAGAGAGAGACAGCACAGTGCGGAGAGAGAGACAGCACAGCGCGGAGAGAGAGAGACAGCACAGTGTGGAGAGAGAGAGACAGCACAGTGCGGAGAGAGAGAGACAGCACAGTGCGGAGAGAGAGAGACAGCACAGCGCGGAGAGAGAGACAGCACAGTGCGGAGAGAGAGACAGCACAGTGCGGAGAGAGAGACAGCACGGCGCGGACAGAGAGACAGCACAGTGCGGAGAGAGAGACAGCACAGTGCGGAGAGAGAGAGACAGCACAGTGCGGAGAGAGAGAGACAGCACAGTGCGGAGAGAGAGACAGACAGAACACAGTGCGGGGAGAGAGAGACAGCACAGTGTGGAGAGAGAGACAGACAGAGCACAGTGCGGAGAGAGAGAGACAGCACAGCGCGGAGAGAGAGAGACAGCACAGCGCGGAGAGAGCAGGAGAGAGACAGCACAGTGCAGAGAGAGAAACAGCACAGTGCAGAGAGAGAGAGACAGCACAGCGCGGAGAGAGCAGGAGAGAGACAGCACAGTGCAGAGAGAGAAACAGCACAGTGCAGAGAGAGAGAGACAGCACAGCGCGGAGAGAGCAGGAGAGAGACAGCACAGTGCGGAGAGAGAGACAGCACAGTGCGGAGAGAGAGACAGCACAGCGCGGAGAGAGAGAGACAGCACAGTGTGGAGAGAGAGAGACAGCACGGTGCGGAGAGAGAGAGACAGCACAGTGCGGAGAGAGAGAGACAGCACAGTGCAGAGAGAGAAACAGCACAGTGCAGAGAGAGAGAGACAGCACAGCGCGGAGAGAGCAGGAGAGAGACAGCACAGTGCAGAGAGAGAAACAGCGCAGTACGGAGAGAGAGAGACAGCACAGCGCGGAGAGAGCAGGAGAGAGACAGCACAGTGCGGAGAGAGAGAGACAGAGCACAGTGCGGAGAGAGAGACAGCACAGCGCGGAAGAGATTGAGACAGCACAGCGCGGTGAGAGAGAGACAGCACAGTGCGGAGAGAGAGAGACAGCACAGTGCGGAGATAGAGACAGACAGAGCACAGTGCGGAGAGAGAGACAGCACAGCGCGGAGAGAGAGAGACAGCACAGTGCGGAGAGAGAGAGACAGCACAGTGCGGTGAGAGAGAGACAGCACAGCGCGGAGAGAGAGAGACAGCACAGTGCGGAGAGAGAGAGACAGAGCACAGTGCGGAGAGAGCAGGAGAGAGAGACAGCACAGTGCGGAGAGAGAGAGAGAGACAGCACAGCACAGAGAGAGAGAGACAGCACAGCGCGGTGAGAGAGAGACAGCATAGTGCGGAGAGAGAGAGACAGCACAGCGCGGAGCGAGCAGGAGAGAGACAGCACAATGCAGAGAGAGAGGGACAGCACAGTGCGGAGAGAGCAGGAAAGAGAGAGACAGAGCACAGTGCGGAGAGAGCAGGAGAGAGAGACAGCACAGTGCGGAGAGAGAGAGAGACAGCACATTGCGGAGAGAGAGGGAGACAGCACAACGCAGAGAGGGAGAGAGAGCACAGTGCGGAGAGAGAGAGACAGCACCGTGCAGAGAGAGAGAGACAGCACAGCGCAGAGAGAGAGAGACAGCACAGTGCGGAGATAGAGACAGACAGAGCACAGTGCGGAGAGAGAGACAGCACAGCGCGGAGAGAGAGAGACAGCACAGTGCGGAGAGAGAGAGACAGCACAGTGCGGTGAGAGAGAGACAGCACAGCGCGGAGAGAGAGAGACAGCACAGTGCGGAGAGAGAGAGACAGAGCACAGTGCGGAGAGAGCAGGAGAGAGAGACAGCACAGTGCGGAGAGAGAGAGAGAGACAGCACAGCGCAGAGAGAGAGAGACAGCACAGCGCGGTGAGAGAGAGACAGCATAGTGCGGAGAGAGAGAGACAGCACAGCGCGGAGCGAGCAGGAGAGAGACAGCACAATGCAGAGAGAGAGGGACAGCACAGTGCGGAGAGAGCAGGAAAGAGAGAGACAGAGCACAGTGCGGAGAGAGCAGGAGAGAGAGACAGCACAGTGCGGAGAGAGAGGGAGACAGCACAACGCAGAGGGAGAGAGAGCACAGTGCGGAGAGAGAGAGACAGCACCGTGCAGAGAGAGAGAGACACCACAGCGCAGAGAGAGAGAGACAGCACAGTGCGGAGGGAGAGAGACAGCACAGTGCGGAGAGAGAGAGACAGCACAGCGCGGAGAGAGCAGGAGAGAGAGACAGCACAGTGCGGAGAGAGAGAGAGACAGCACAGCGTGGAGAGAGAGAGACAGCGCAGCGCGGAGAGAGCAGGAGAGAGACAGCACAGTGCGGAGAGAGGGAGACAGAGCACAGTGCGGAGAGAGCAGGAGAGAGCGACAGCACAGTGCGGAGAGAGAGACAGAGCACAGTGCGGAGAGAGCAGGAGAGAGAGACTGCACAGTGCGGAGAGACAGAGACAGCACAGGGCGGAGAGATAGGCAGCACAGTGCGGAGAGAGAGAGACAGCACAGTGCGGAGGGAGTGACAGACAGAGCACAGTGCGGAGAGAGAGAGACAGCACAGCGCGGAGAGAGAGAGACAGCACAGTGCGGAGAGAGAGAGACAGCACAGCGCGGAGAGAGAGACAGCACAGTGCGGAGAGAGAGACAGCACAGTGCGGAGAGAGAGACAGCACGGCGCGGACAGAGAGACAGCACAGTGCGGAGAGAGAGACAGCACAGTGCGGAGAGAGAGAGACAGCACAGTGCGGAGAGAGAGAGACAGCACAGTGCGGAGAGAGAGACAGACAGAACACAGTGCGGGGAGAGAGAGACAGCACAGTGTGGAGAGAGAGACAGACAGAGCACAGTGCGGAGAGAGAGAGACAGCACAGCGCGGAGAGAGAGAGACAGCACAGCGCGGAGAGAGCAGGAGAGAGACAGCACAGTGCAGAGAGAGAAACAGCACAGTGCAGAGAGAGAGAGACAGCACAGCGCGGAGAGAGCAGGAGAGAGACAGCACAGTGCAGAGAGAGAAACAGCACAGTGCAGAGAGAGAGAGACAGCACAGCGCGGAGAGAGCAGGAGAGAGACAGCACAGTGCGGAGAGAGAGACAGCACAGTGCGGAGAGAGAGACAGCACAGCGCGGAGAGAGAGAGACAGCACAGTGTGGAGAGAGAGAGACAGCACGGTGCGGAGAGAGAGAGACAGCACAGTGCGGAGAGAGAGAGACAGCACAGTGCAGAGAGAGAAACAGCACAGTGCAGAGAGAGAGAGACAGCACAGCGCGGAGAGAGCAGGAGAGAGACAGCACAGTGCAGAGAGAGAAACAGCGCAGTACGGAGAGAGAGAGACAGCACAGCGCGGAGAGAGCAGGAGAGAGACAGCACAGTGCGGAGAGAGAGAGACAGAGCACAGTGCGGAGAGAGAGACAGCACAGCGCGGAAGAGATTGAGACAGCACAGCGCTGTGAGAGAGAGACAGCACAGTGCGGAGAGAGAGAGACAGCACAGTGCGGAGATAGAGACAGACAGAGCACAGTGCGGAGAGAGAGACAGCACAGCGCGGAGAGAGAGAGACAGCACAGTGCGGAGAGAGAGAGACAGCACAGTGCGGTGAGAGAGAGACAGCACAGCGCGGAGAGAGAGAGACAGCTCGGTGCGGAGAGAGAGAGACAGAGCACAGTGCGGAGAGAGCAGGAGAGAGAGACAGCACAGTGCGGAGAGAGAGAGAGAGACAGCACAGCGCAGAGAGAGAGAGACAGCACAGCGCGGTGAGAGAGAGACAGCATAGTGCGGAGAGAGAGAGACAGCACAGCGCGGAGCGAGCAGGAGAGAGACAGCACAATGCAGAGAGAGAGGGACAGCACAGTGCGGAGAGAGCAGGAAAGAGAGAGACAGAGCACAGTGCGGAGAGAGCAGGAGAGAGAGACAGCACAGTGCGGAGAGAGAGAGAGACAGCACATTGCGGAGAGAGAGGGAGACAGCACAACGCAGAGAGGGAGAGAGAGCACAGTGCGGAGAGAGAGAGACAGCACCGTGCAGAGAGAGAGAGACAGCACAGCGCAGAGAGAGAGAGACAGCACAGTGCGGAGATAGAGACAGACAGAGCACAGTGCGGAGAGAGAGACAGCACAGCGCGGAGAGAGAGAGACAGCACAGTGCGGAGAGAGAGAGACAGCACAGTGCGGTGAGAGACAGACAGCACAGCGCGGAGAGAGAGAGACAGCACAGTGCGGAGAGAGAGAGACAGAGCACAGTGCGGAGAGAGCAGGAGAGAGAGACAGCACAGTGCGGAGAGAGAGAGAGAGACAGCACAGCGCAGAGAGAGAGAGACAGCACAGCGCGGTGAGAGAGAGACAGCATAGTGCGGAGAGAGAGAGACAGCACAGCGCGGAGCGAGCAGGAGAGAGACAGCACAATGCAGAGAGAGAGGGACAGCACAGTGCGGAGAGAGCAGGAAAGAGAGAGACAGAGCACAGTGCGGAGAGAGCAGGAGAGAGAGACAGCACAGTGCGGAGAGAGAGAGAGACAGCACATTGCGGAGAGAGAGGGAGACAGCACAACGCAGAGGGAGAGAGAGCACAGTGCGGAGAGAGAGAGACAGCACCGTGCAGAGAGAGAGAGACACCACAGCGCAGAGAGAGACAGACAGCACAGTGCGGAGGGAGAGAGACAGCACAGTGCGGAGAGAGAGAGACAGCACAGCGCGGAGAGAGCAGGAGAGAGAGACAGCACAGTGCGGAGAGAGAGAGAGACAGCACAGCGTGGAGAGAGAGAGACAGCGCAGCGCGGAGAGAGCAGGAGAGAGACAGCACAGTGCGGAGAGAGGGAGACAGAGCACAGTGCGGAGGGAGCAGGAGAGAGCGACAGCACAGTGCGGAGAGAGAGACAGAGCACAGTGCGGAGAGAGCAGGAGAGAGAGACTGCACAGTGCGGAGAGACAGAGACAGCACAGCGCGGAGAGATAGGCAGCACAATGCGGAGAGAGAGAGACAGCACAGTGCGGAGGGAGAGACAGACAGAGCACAGTGCGGAGAGAGAGAGACAGCACAGCGCGGAGAGAGAGAGACAGCACAGTGCGGAGAGAGAGAGACAGCACAGCGCGGAGAGAGAGACAGCACAGTGCGGAGAGAGAGACAGCACAGTGCGGAGAGAGAGACAGCACGGCGCGGACAGAGAGACAGCACAGTGCGGAGAGAAAGACAGCACTGCGTGGAGAGAGAGAGACAGCACAGTGCGGAGAGAGAGAGATAGCACAGTGCGGAGAGAGAGAGACAGCACAGTGCGGAGAGAGAGAGACAGCACAGTGCGGAGAGAGAGACAGCACAGTGCGGAGAGAGAGACAGCACAGCGTGGAGAGATAGAGACAGCACAGTGCGGAGAGAGAGAGACTGCACAGTGCGGAGAGAGAGAGACAGCACAGTGCGGAGAGAGAGAGAGACAGCACCGTGTGGAGAGAGAGACCGCACTGCGCGGAGAGAGAGTGACAGCACAGCGAGGAGAAAGAGAGACAGCACCGTGCAGAGAGAGAGAGTCAGCAAAGTGCGGAGAGAGCAGGAGAGTGACAGCACAGTGCGGAGAGAGAGAGACAGCACAGTGCGGAGAGAGAGAGACAGCACAGCGCGGAAGAGAGAGACAGCACAGTGCGGAGAGAGAGAGACAGCACAGTGCAGAGAGAGAGAGACAGCACAGTGCGGAGAGAGCGAGAGAGCACAGTGCGGAGAGAGAGAGACAACACAGCGCGGAGAGAGAGAGACAGCACAGTGCGGAGAGAGAGAGACAGCACAGTGCGGAGAGAGAGAGCCAGCACAGTGCGGAGAGAGAGGGACAGCACAGAGCGGAGAGAGAGAGACAGCACAGTGCGGAGAGAGAGAGACAGCACAGTGCGGAGAGAGAGAGACAGCACAGTGCGGAGAGCGAGAGACAGCACAGTGCGGAGAGCGAGAGACAGCACAGTGCGGAGAGAGAGAGACAGCACAGTGCGGGGAGAGAGAGACAGCACAGTGCGGAGAGAGAGAGACAGCACAGTGCGGAGAGAGAGAGACAGCATAGTGCGGAGAGAGAGAGACAGCACAGCGCGGTGAGAGAGAGACAGCACAGCGCGGAGAGAGAGAGAGACAGCACAGCGCGGAGAGAGAGAAGCACCGTGCAGAGAGAGAGAAACAGTACAGTGCGGAGAGAGCAGGAGAGAGACAGCACAGTGCGGAGAGAGAGAGACAGCACAGCGCGGAGAGAGAGAGACAGCACAGTGCGGAGAGAGAGAGACAGCACAGTGCGGAGAGAGAGACAGACAGCACAGTGCGGAGAGAGAGAGACAGCACAGCACAGAGAGAGAGAGACAGCACAGTGCGGAGAGGGAGAGAAAGCACAGTGCGGAGAGAGAGAGACAGCACAGTGCGGAGAGAGCTAGAGAGCACAGTGCGGAGAGAGAGAGACAGCACAGTGCGGAGAGAGAGAGACAGCACAGTGCGGAGAGAGAGACAGACAGAACACAGTGCGGGGAGAGAGAGACAGCACAGTGTGGAGAGAGAGACAGAGAGAGCACAGTGCGGAGAGAGAGAGACAGCACAGCGCGGAGAGAGAGAGACAGCACAGCGCGGAGAGAGCAGGAGAGAGACAGCACAGTGCAGAGAGAGAAACAGCACAGTGCAGAGAGAGAGAGACAGCACAGCGCGGAGAGAGCAGGAGAGAGACAGCACAGTGCAGAGAGAGAAACAGCACAGTGCAGAGAGAGAGAGACAGCACAGCGCGGAGAGAGCAGGAGAGAGGCAGCACAGTGCGGAGAGAGAGACAGCACAGTGCGGAGAGAGAGACAGCACAGCGCGGAGAGAGAGAGACAGCACAGTGTGGAGAGAGAGAGACAGCACGGTGCGGAGAGAGAGAGACAGCACAGTGCGGAGAGAGAGAGACAGCACAGTGCAGAGAGAGAAACAGCACAGTGCAGAGAGAGAGAGACAGCACAGCGCGGAGAGAGCAGGAGAGAGACAGCACAGTGCAGAGAGAGAAACAGCGCAGTACGGAGAGAGAGAGACAGCACAGCGCGGAGAGAGCAGGAGAGAGACAGCACAGTGCGGAGAGAGAGAGACAGAGCACAGTGCGGAGAGAGAGACAGCACAGCGCGGAAGAGATTGAGACAGCACAGCGCGGTGAGAGAGAGACAGCACAGTGCGGAGAGAGAGAGACAGCACAGTGCGGAGATAGAGAGACAGCACAGTGCGGAGAGAGAGAGACAGCACAGTGCGGAGATAGAGACAGACAGAGCACAGTGCGGAGAGAGAGACAGCACAGCGCGGAGAGAGAGAGACAGCACAGTGCGGAGAGAGAGAGACAGCACAGTGCGGAGATAGAGACAGACAGAGCACAGTGCGGAGAGAGAGACAGCACAGCGCGGAGAGAGAGAGACAGCACAGTGCGGAGAGAGAGAGACAGCACAGTGCGGTGAGAGAGAGACAGCACAGCGCGGAGAGAGAGAGACAGCACAGTGCGGAGAGAGAGAGACAGCACAGTGCGGAGATAGAGACAGACAGAGCACAGTGCGGAGAGAGAGACAGCACAGCGCGGAGAGAGAGAGACAGCTCAGTGCGGAGAGAGAGAGACAGCACAGTGCGGTGAGAGAGAGACAGCACAGCGCGGAGAGAGAGAGACAGCACAGTGCGGAGAGAGAGAGACAGAGCACAGTGCGGAGAGAGCAGGAGAGAGAGACAGCACAGTGCGGAGAGAGAGAGAGAGACAGCACAGCGCAGAGAGAGAGAGACAGCACAGCGCGGTGAGAGAGAGACAGCATAGTGCGGAGAGAGAGAGACAGCACAGCGCGGAGCGAGCAGGAGAGAGACAGCACAATGCAGAGAGAGAGGGACAGCACAGTGCGGAGAGAGCAGGAAAGAGAGAGACAGAGCACAGTGCGGAGAGAGCAGGAGAGAGAGACAGCACAGTGCGGAGAGAGAGAGAGACAGCACATTGCGGAGAGAGAGGGAGACAGCACAACGCAGAGAGGGAGAGAGAGCACAGTGCGGAGAGAGAGAGACAGCACCGTGCAGAGAGAGAGAGACAGCACAGCGCAGAGAGAGAGAGACAGCACAGTGCGGAGGGAGAGAGACAGCACAGTGCGGAGAGAGAGAGACAGCACAGCGCGGAGAGAGCAGGAGAGAGAGACAGCACAGTGCGGAGAGAGAGAGAGACAGCACAGCGTGGAGAGAGAGAGACAGCGCAGCGCGGAGAGAGCAGGAGAGAGACAGCACAGTGCGGAGAGAGGGAGACAGAGCACAGTGCGGAGAGAGCAGGAGAGAGCGACAGCACAGTGCGGAGAGAGAGACAGAGCACAGTGCGGAGAGAGAGACTGCACAGTGCGGAGAGACAGAGACAGCACAGCGCGGAGAGATAGGCAGCACAGTGCGGAGAGAGAGAGACAGCACAGTGCGGAGGGAGAGACAGACAGAGCACAGTGCGGAGAGAGAGAGACAGCACAGCGCGGAGAGAGAGAGACAGCACAGTGCGGAGAGAGAGACAGCACAGTGCGGAGAGAGAGACAGCACAGTGCGGAGAGAGAGAGACAGCACAGCGCGGAGAGAGAGAGACAGCACAGCGCGGAGAGAGAGACAGCACAGTGCAGAGAGAGAGACAGCACAGTGCGGAGAGAGAGACAGCACGGCGCGGACAGAGAGACAGCACAGTGCGGAGAGAGAGACAGCACAGCGTGGAGAGAGAGGGACAGCACAGTGCGGAGAGAGAGAGATAGCACAGTGCGGAGAGAGAGAGACAGCACAGTGCGGAGAGAGAGAGACAGCACAGTGCGGAGAGAGAGACAGCACAGTGCGGAGAGAGAGACAGCACAGCGTGGAGAGAGAGAGACAGCACAGTGCGGAGAGAGAGAGACTGCACAGTGCGGAGAGAGAGAGACAGCACAGTGCGGAGAGAGAGAGAGACAGCACCGTGTGGAGAGAGAGACCGCACTGCGCGGAGAGAGAGAGACAGCACAGCGAGGAGAGAGAGAGACAGCACCTTGCAGAGAGAGAGAGTCAGCAAAGTGCGGAGAGAGCAGGAGAGTGACAGCACAGTGCGGAGAGAGAGAGACAGCACAGTGCGGAGAGAGAGAGACAGCACAGCGCGGAAGAGAGAGACAGCACAGTGCGGAGAGAGAGAGACAGCACAGTGCAGAGAGAGAGAGACAGCACAGTGCGGAGAGAGCGAGAGAGCACAGTGCGGAGAGAGAGAGACAACACAGCGCGGAGAGAGAGAGACAGCACAGTGCGGAGAGAGAGAGACAGCACAGTGCGGAGAGAGAGAGCCAGCACAGTGCGGAGAGAGAGGGACAGCACAGAGCGGAGAGAGAGAGACAACACAGTGCGGAGAGAGAGAGACAGCACAGTGCGGAGAGAGAGAGACAGCACAGTGCGGAGAGCGAGAGACAGCACAGTGCGGAGAGCGAGAGACAGCACAGTGCGGAGAGAGAGAGACAGCACAGTGCGGGGAGAGAGAGACAGCACAGTGCGGAGAGAGAGAGACAGCACAGTGCGGAGAGAGAGAGACAGCATAGTGCGGAGAGAGAGAGACAGCACAGCGCGGTGAGAGAGAGACAGCACAGCGCGGAGAGAGAGAGAGACAGCACAGCGCGGAGAGAGAGAAGCACCGTGCAGAGAGAGAGAAACAGTACAGTGCGGAGAGAGCAGGAGAGAGACAGCACAGTGCGGAGAGAGAGAGACAGCACAGCGCGGAGAGAGAGAGACAGCACAGTGCGGAGAGAGAGAGACAGCACAGTGCGGAGAGAGAGACAGACAGCACAGTGCGGAGAGAGAGAGACAGCACAGCACAGAGAGAGAGAGACAGCACAGTGCGGAGAGGGAGAGAAAGCACAGTGCGGAGAGAGAGAGACAGCACAGTGCGGAGAGAGCTAGAGAGCACAGTGCGGAGAGAGAGAGACAGCACAGTGCGGAGAGAGAGAGACAGCACAGTGCGGAGAGAGAGACAGACAGAACACAGTGCGGAGAGAGAGAGACAGCACAGTGTGGAGAGAGAGACAGACAGAGCACAGTGCGGAGAGAGAGAGACAGCACAGCGCGGAGAGAGAGAGACAGCACAGTGCGGAGAGAGAGAGACAGCACAGTGCGGAGAGAGAGAGACAGCACAGTGCGGAGAGAGAGAGACAGCACAGCGCGGAGAGAGAGAGACAGCACAGTGCGGAGAGAGAGAGACAGCACAGTGCGGAGAGAGAGAGACAGAGCACAGTGCGGAGAGAGCAGGAGAGAGAGACAGCACAGTGCGGAGAAAGAGAGAGACAACACAGCGCAGAGAGAGAGAGACAGCACAGCGCGGTGAGAGAGAGACAGCACAGTGCGGAGAGAGAGAGACAGCACAGTGCGGAGAGAGAGAGACAGCACAGAACGGAGCGAGCAGGAGGGGGACAGCACAGTGCAGAGAGAGAGGGACAGCACAGTGCGGAGAGAGCAGGAAAGAGAGAGACAGAGCACAGTGCGGAGAGAGCAGGAGAGAGAGACAGCACAGTGCGGAGAGAGAGAGAGAGACAGCACATTGCGGAGAGAGAGGGAGACAGCACAGCGCAGAGAGGGAGAGAGAGCACAGTGCGGAGAGAGAGACACAGCACCGTGCAGAGAGAGAGAGACAGCACAGCGCAGAGAGAGCGAGACAGCACAGTGCGGAGAGAGAGCGACAGCACCGTGCGGAGAGAGAGAAACAGCACAGCGCGGAGAGAGCAGGAGAGAGAGACAGCACAGTGCGGAGAGAGAGAGACAGCACAGTGCGGAGAGAGAGAGACAGCACAGCGCGGAGAGAGAGAGACAGCACAGTGCAGAGAGAGAGAGACAGCACAGTGCAGAGAGAGAGAGACAGCACAGCGCGGAGAGAGAGAGAGACAGCACAGTGCGGAGAGAGAGAGACAGCACAGTTCGGAGAGAGAGAGACAGCACAGTGCGGAGAGAGAGAGACAGCACAGCGCGGAGAGAGAGAGAGACAGCACAGTGCGGAGAGAGAGAGACAGCACAGTGCGGAGAGAGAGAGACAGCACAGTGCTGAGAGAGAGAGACAGCACAGTGCGGAGAGAGAGAGACAGCACAGTGCAGAGAGAGAGAGACAGAGTACAGTGCGGAGAGAGAGAGACAGCACAGTGCGGAGAGAGAGAGACAACACAGTGCGGAGAGAGAGAGACAACACAGTGCGGAGAGAGAGAGACAGCACAGTGCGGAGAGAGAGAGACAACACAGTGCGGAGAGAGAGACACAGCACAGTGCGGAGAGAGAGAGACAGCACAGTGCGGAGAGAGATAGACAGCACAGTGCAGAGAGAGAGAGACAACACAGTGCGGAGAGAGAGAGACAGCACAGTGCGGAGAGAGAGAGACAGCACAGTGCGGAGAGAGATAGACAGCACAATGCGGAGAGATAGACAGCACAATGCGGAGAGAGAGAGACAGCACAGCGCGGAGAGAGAGAGACAGCACAATGCGGAGAGAGAGAGACAGCACAATGCGGAGAGAGCAGAGCACAGCCAGAGAGAGAGAGAGAGGGAGCACAGTGTGGAGAGAACAGTGCACAGCCGGAGAGTGAGAGCACAGAGCAGAGAAGGCAGAGCACAGCCAGAGAGAGAGAGATAGAGCACAGTGCAGAGAGAGCAGTGCACATCCGAAGAGAGCAGGGCACAGCCGGAGAGAGAAAGGGGGTGCACAGTGGAGAGAGGGCAGTGCACAGCCGGAGAAAGAGAGGGAGCACTGTGTGGAGAGAGCAGTGCACAGCAGGAGAGAGAGAGACAGAGCACAGTGCAGAGAGAGCAGTGCACATCCGGAAAGAGAGTGCACAGCACAGAGAGAGCAGAGCACAGCCAGAGAGAGAGAGATAGAGCACAGTGCAGAGAGCACAGCGCGGAGAGGGCAGTGCACTGCCAGAGAGAGTGAGAGGGAGCACAGTGTGGAGAGAGCAGTGCACAGCCGGAGAGTGAGACAGAGCACAGTGTGTAGAGAGCAGTGCACATCCGGAGAGAGAGAGCACAGTGCAGAGAGAGCAGAGCACAGCCGGAGAGAGGGAGGGAGCACAGTGTGGAGAGACAGTGCACAGCAGGAGAGAGAGAGCACAGTGCAGAGAGCACAGCGCGGAGAGGGCAGTGCACTGCCAGAGAGAGTGAGAGGGAGCACAGTGTGGAGAGAGCAGTGCACAGCCGGAGAGTGAGACAGAGCACAGTGTGTAGAGAGCAGTGCACATCCGGAGAGAGAGAGCACAGTGCAGAGAGAGCAGAGCACAGCCGGAGAGAGGGAGGGAGCACAGTGTGGAGAGACAGTGCACAGCAGGAGAGAGAGAGCACAGTGCAGAGAGAGCAGAGCACAGCCAGACAGAGAGAGAGATAGAGCACAGTGCAGAGAGAGCAGTGCACAGCAGGAGAGAGAGACAGAGCAAAGTGCAGAGAGAACAGTGCACAGCAGGAGAGAGAGAGGCAGAGCACAGTGCGGAGAGAGCAGTGCACAGCAGGAGAGAGAGAGACAGAGCACAGTGTGGAGAGAGCAGTGCACAGCCGGAGAGAGAGACAGAGCACAGTGATAAGAGAGAGACAGAGCACAGTGCGGAGAGAGCAGTGCACGGCAGGAGAGAGAGACAGCACAGTGCGGAGAGAGCAGTGCACAGCAGGAGGGAGAGACAGAGCACAGTGCGGAGAGAGCAGTGCACGGCCGGAGAGAGAGACAGAGCACAGTGCGGAGTGAGCAGTGCACAGCAGGGTAGACAGAGCACAGTGCGGAGAGAGCAGGAGAGACAGAGCACAGTGCAGAGAGAGCAGGAGAGACAGAGCACAGTGCAGAGAGAGCAGTGCACAGCAGGAGAGTGAGACAGAGCACAGCGCGGATAGAGCTGGAGAGACAGAGGACAGTGCAGAGAGAGCAGTGCACAGCAGGAGAGAGAGACAGAGCAGAGCGCGGATAGAGCAGTAGAGAGAGCGCACAGTGCGGAGAGAGCAGTAGAGAGAGCGCACAGTGCGGAGAGAGCAGTGCACAGCAGGAGAGTGAGACAGGGCACAGCGCGGATAGAGCAGGAGAGACAGAGCACAGTGCAGAGAGAGCAGTGCAAAGCATGGGAGAGAAACAGAGCACAGCGCGGAGAGAGCAGTGCACAGCAGGAAAGAGAGAGACAGAGCACAGCGCGGATAGAGCAGGAGAGACAGAGCACAGTGCAGAGAGAGCAGTGCACAGCAGGGGAGAGAGACAGAGCACAGTGCAGAGAGAGCAGTGCACAGCAGGAGAGAGAGACAGAGCAGTGCAGAGAGAGAAGTGCACAGCAGGAGAGAGAGACAGAGCACAGTGCAGAGAGGGCAGGCGAGAGAGAGACAGAGCACAATGCAGAGAGAGCAGTGCACAGCAGGAGAGTGAGACAGAGCACAGTGCAGAAAGAGCAGGAGAGAGAGTGACAGAGCACAGGGCAGAGAGAGCAGTGCACAGCAGGAGAGAGAGACAGAGCACAGTGCAGAGAGAGCAGGAGAGAGACAGACAGAGCACAGTGCAGAGAGAGCAGTGCACAGCAGGAGAGAGAGAGACAGCACAGTGCGGAGAGAGAGAGACAGCACAGCGCGGAGAGAGAGAGAGACAGCACAGTGCGGAGAGAGAGAGACAGCACAGTGCGGAGAGAGAGAGACAGCACAGTGCTGAGAGAGAGAGACAGCACAGTGCGGAGAGAGAGACAGCACAGTGCAGAGAGAGAGAGACAGAGTACAGTGCGGAGAGAGAGAGACAGCACAGTGCGGAGAGAGAGAGACAACACAGTGCGGAGAGAGAGAGACAGCACAGTGCGGAGAGAGAGAGACAACACAGTGCGGAGAGAGAGAGACAGCACAGTGCGGAGAGAGAGAGACAGCACAGTGCGGAGAGAGAGAGACAGCACAGTGCGGAGAGAGCAGAGCACAGCCAGAGAGAGAGAGAGGGAGCACAGTGTGGAGAGAACAGTGCACAGCCGGAGAGTGAGAGCACAGAGCAGAGAAGGCAGAGCACAGCCAGAGAGAGAGAGATAGAGCACAGTGCAGAGAGAGCAGTGCACATCCGAAGAGAGCAGGGCACAGCCGGAGAGAGAAAGGGGGTGCACAGTGGAGAGAGGGCAGTGCACAGCCGGAGAAAGAGAGGGAGCACTGTGTGGAGAGAGCAGTGCACAGCAGGAGAGTGAGACAGAGCACAGTGCAGCGAGCAGTGCACAGCAGGAGAGAGAGAGACAGAGCACAGTGCAGAGAGAGCAGTGCACATCCGGAAAGAGAGTGCACAGCACAGAGAGAGCAGAGCACAGCCAGAGAGAGAGAGATAGAGCACAGTGCAGAGAGCACAGCGCGGAGAGGGCAGTGCACTGCCAGAGAGAGTGAGAGGGAGCACAGTGTGGAGAGAGCAGTGCACAGCCGGAGAGTGAGACAGAGCACAGTGTGTAGAGAGCAGTGCACATCCGGAGAGAGAGAGCACAGTGCAGAGAGAGCAGAGCACAGCCGGAGAGAGGGAGGGAGCACAGTGTGGAGAGACAGTGCACAGCAGGAGAGAGAGAGCACAGTGCAGAGAGCACAGCGCGGAGAGGGCAGTGCACTGCCAGAGAGAGTGAGAGGGAGCACAGTGTGGAGAGAGCAGTGCACAGCCGGAGAGTGAGACAGAGCACAGTGTGTAGAGAGCAGTGCACATCCGGAGAGAGAGAGCACAGTGCAGAGAGAGCAGAGCACAGCCGGAGAGTGGGAGGGAGCACAGTGTGGAGAGACAGTGCACAGCAGGAGAGAGAGAGCACAGTGCAGAGAGAGCAGAGCACAGCCAGACAGAGAGAGAGTTAGAGCACAGTGCAGAGAGAGCAGTGCACAGCAGGAGAGAGAGACAGAGCAAAGTGCAGAGAGAACAGTGCACAGCAGGAGAGAGAGAGGCAGAGCACAGTGCGGAGAGAGCAGTGCACAGCCGGAGAGAGAGACAGAGCACAGTGATAAGAGAGAGACAGAGCACAGTGCGGAGAGAGCAGTGCACGGCAGGAGAGAGAGACAGCACAGTGCGGAGAGAGCAGTGCACAGCAGGAGGGAGAGACAGAGCACAGTGCGGAGAGAGCAGTGCACGGCCAGAGAGAGAGACAGAGCACAGTGCGGAGTGAGCAGTGCACAGCAGGGTAGACAGAGCACAGTGCGGAGAGAGCAGGAGATTCAGAGCACAGTGCAGAGAGTGCAGGAGAGACAGAGCACAGTGCAGAGAGAGCAGTGCACAGCAGGAGAGTGAGACAGAGCACAGCGCGGATAGAGCTGGAGAGACAGAGGACAGTGCAGAGAGAGCAGTGCACAGCAGGAGAGAGAGACAGAGCAGAGCGCGGATAGAGCAGTAGAGAGAGCACACAGTGCGGAGAGAGCAGTAGAGAGAGCGCACAGTGCGGAGAGAGCAGTGCACAGCAGGAGAGTGAGACAGGGCACAGCGCGGATAGAGCAGGAGAGACAGAGCACAGTGCAGAGAGAGCAGTGCACAGCATGGGAGAGAAACAGAGCACAGCGCGGAGAGAGCAGTGCACAGCAGGAAAGAGAGAGACAGAGCACAGCGCGGATAGAGCAGGAGAGACAGAGCACAGTGCAGAGAGAGCAGTGCACAGCAGGGGAGAGAGACAGAGCACAGTGCAGAGAGAGCAGTGCACAGCAGGAGAGAGAGACAGAGCAGTGCAGAGAGAGAAGTGCACAGCAGGAGAGAGAGACAGAGCACAGTGCAGAGAGGGCAGGCGAGAGAGAGACAGAGCACAATGCAGAGAGAGCAGTGCACAGCAGGAGAGTGAGACAGAGCACAGTGCAGAGAGAGCAGGAGAGAGAGTGACAGAGCACAGGGCAGAGGGAGCAGTGCACAGCAGGAGAGAGAGACAGAGCACAGTGCAGAGAGAGCAGGAGAGAGACAGTCAGAGCACAGTGCAGAGAGAGCAGTGCACAGCAGGAGAGTGAGACAGAGCACAGTGCGGAGAGAGCAGTGCACAGCTAGAAAGAGAGAGAGGGAGCACAGTGCGGAGAGAGCAGTGCACAGCGAGAGAGAGAGGGAGCACAGTGTGTAGAGAGCAGTGCACAGCCGGAGAGTGAGACAGAGCACAGTGTGTAGAGAGCAGTGCACATCCGGAGAGAGAGAGCACAGCGCAGAGAGCGCAGAGCATAGCAGGAGAGAGAGAGCACAGTGCAGAGAGAGCAGAGCACAGCCAGAGAGAGAGAGAGATAGAGCACAGTGCAGAGAGAGCAGTGCACAGCAGGAGAGAGAGACAGAGCACAGTGCGGAGAGAGCAGTGCACGGCCGGAGAGAGAGACAGAGCACAGTGCGGAGTGAGCAGTGCACAGCAGGGTAGACAGAGCACAGTGCGGAGAGAGCAGGAGAGACAGAGCACAGTGCAGAGAGAGCAGGAGAGACAGAGCACAGTGCAGAGAGAGCAGTGCACAGCAGGAGAGTGAGACAGAGCACAGCGCGGATAGAGCTGGAGAGACAGAGGACAGTGCAGAGAGAGCAGTGCACAGCAGGAGAGAGAGACAGAGCAGAGCGCGGATAGAGCAGTAGAGAGAGCGCACAGTGCGGAGAGAGCAGTAGAGAGAGCGCACAGTGCGGAGAGAGCAGTGCACAGCAGGAGAGTGAGACAGGGCACAGCGCGGATAGAGCAGGAGAGACAGAGCACAGTGCAGAGAGAGCAGTGCAAAGCATGGGAGAGAAACAGAGCACAGCGCGGAGAGAGCAGTGCACAGCAGGAAAGAGAGAGACAGAGCACAGCGCGGATAGAGCAGGAGAGACAGAGCACAGTGCAGAGAGAGCAGTGCACAGCAGGGGAGAGAGACAGAGCACAGTGCAGAGAGAGCAGTGCACAGCAGGAGAGAGAGACAGAGCAGTGCAGAGAGAGAAGTGCACAGCAGGAGAGAGAGACAGAGCACAGTGCAGAGAGGGCAGGCGAGAGAGAGACAGAGCACAATGCAGAGAGAGCAGTGCACAGCAGGAGAGTGAGACAGAGCACAGTGCAGAAAGAGCAGGAGAGAGAGTGACAGAGCACAGGGCAGAGAGAGCAGTGCACAGCAGGAGAGAGAGACAGAGCACAGTGCAGAGAGAGCAGGAGAGAGACAGACAGAGCACAGTGCAGAGAGAGCAGTGCACAGCAGGAGAGAGAGAGACAGCACAGTGCGGAGAGAGAGAGACAGCACAGCGCGGAGAGAGAGAGAGACAGCACAGTGCGGAGAGAGAGAGACAGCACAGTGCGGAGAGAGAGAGACAGCACAGTGCTGAGAGAGAGAGACAGCACAGTGCGGAGAGAGAGACAGCACAGTGCAGAGAGAGAGAGACAGAGTACAGTGCGGAGAGAGAGAGACAGCACAGTGCGGAGAGAGAGAGACAACACAGTGCGGAGAGAGAGAGACAGCACAGTGCGGAGAGAGAGAGACAACACAGTGCGGAGAGAGAGAGACAGCACAGTGCGGAGAGAGAGAGACAGCACAGTGCGGAGAGAGAGAGACAGCACAGTGCGGAGAGAGCAGAGCACAGCCAGAGAGAGAGAGAGGGAGCACAGTGTGGAGAGAACAGTGCACAGCCGGAGAGTGAGAGCACAGAGCAGAGAAGGCAGAGCACAGCCAGAGAGAGAGAGATAGAGCACAGTGCAGAGAGAGCAGTGCACATCCGAAGAGAGCAGGGCACAGCCGGAGAGAGAAAGGGGGTGCACAGTGGAGAGAGGGCAGTGCACAGCCGGAGAAAGAGAGGGAGCACTGTGTGGAGAGAGCAGTGCACAGCAGGAGAGTGAGACAGAGCACAGTGCAGCGAGCAGTGCACAGCAGGAGAGAGAGAGACAGAGCACAGTGCAGAGAGAGCAGTGCACATCCGGAAAGAGAGTGCACAGCACAGAGAGAGCAGAGCACAGCCAGAGAGAGAGAGATAGAGCACAGTGCAGAGAGCACAGCGCGGAGAGGGCAGTGCACTGCCAGAGAGAGTGAGAGGGAGCACAGTGTGGAGAGAGCAGTGCACAGCCGGAGAGTGAGACAGAGCACAGTGTGTAGAGAGCAGTGCACATCCGGAGAGAGAGAGCACAGTGCAGAGAGAGCAGAGCACAGCCGGAGAGAGGGAGGGAGCACAGTGTGGAGAGACAGTGCACAGCAGGAGAGAGAGAGCACAGTGCAGAGAGCACAGCGCGGAGAGGGCAGTGCACTGCCAGAGAGAGTGAGAGGGAGCACAGTGTGGAGAGAGCAGTGCACAGCCGGAGAGTGAGACAGAGCACAGTGTGTAGAGAGCAGTGCACATCCGGAGAGAGAGAGCACAGTGCAGAGAGAGCAGAGCACAGCCGGAGAGTGGGAGGGAGCACAGTGTGGAGAGACAGTGCACAGCAGGAGAGAGAGAGCACAGTGCAGAGAGAGCAGAGCACAGCCAGACAGAGAGAGAGTTAGAGCACAGTGCAGAGAGAGCAGTGCACAGCAGGAGAGAGAGACAGAGCAAAGTGCAGAGAGAACAGTGCACAGCAGGAGAGAGAGAGGCAGAGCACAGTGCGGAGAGAGCAGTGCACAGCCGGAGAGAGAGACAGAGCACAGTGATAAGAGAGAGACAGAGCACAGTGCGGAGAGAGCAGTGCACGGCAGGAGAGAGAGACAGCACAGTGCGGAGAGAGCAGTGCACAGCAGGAGGGAGAGACAGAGCACAGTGCGGAGAGAGCAGTGCACGGCCAGAGAGAGAGACAGAGCACAGTGCGGAGTGAGCAGTGCACAGCAGGGTAGACAGAGCACAGTGCGGAGAGAGCAGGAGATTCAGAGCACAGTGCAGAGAGTGCAGGAGAGACAGAGCACAGTGCAGAGAGAGCAGTGCACAGCAGGAGAGTGAGACAGAGCACAGCGCGGATAGAGCTGGAGAGACAGAGGACAGTGCAGAGAGAGCAGTGCACAGCAGGAGAGAGAGACAGAGCAGAGCGCGGATAGAGCAGTAGAGAGAGCACACAGTGCGGAGAGAGCAGTAGAGAGAGCGCACAGTGCGGAGAGAGCAGTGCACAGCAGGAGAGTGAGACAGGGCACAGCGCGGATAGAGCAGGAGAGACAGAGCACAGTGCAGAGAGAGCAGTGCACAGCATGGGAGAGAAACAGAGCACAGCGCGGAGAGAGCAGTGCACAGCAGGAAAGAGAGAGACAGAGCACAGCGCGGATAGAGCAGGAGAGACAGAGCACAGTGCAGAGAGAGCAGTGCACAGCAGGGGAGAGAGACAGAGCACAGTGCAGAGAGAGCAGTGCACAGCAGGAGAGAGAGACAGAGCAGTGCAGAGAGAGAAGTGCACAGCAGGAGAGAGAGACAGAGCACAGTGCAGAGAGGGCAGGCGAGAGAGAGACAGAGCACAATGCAGAGAGAGCAGTGCACAGCAGGAGAGTGAGACAGAGCACAGTGCAGAGAGAGCAGGAGAGAGAGTGACAGAGCACAGGGCAGAGGGAGCAGTGCACAGCAGGAGAGAGAGACAGAGCACAGTGCAGAGAGAGCAGGAGAGAGACAGTCAGAGCACAGTGCAGAGAGAGCAGTGCACAGCAGGAGAGTGAGACAGAGCACAGTGCGGAGAGAGAGAGACAGAGTACAGTGCGGAGAGAGAGAGACAGCACAGTGCGGAGAGAGAGAGACAACACAGTGCGGAGAGAGAGAGACAGCACAGTGCGGAGAGAGAGAGACAACACAGTGCGGAGAGAGAGAGACAGCACAGTGCGGAGAGAGAGAGACAGCACAGTGCGGAGAGAGAGAGACAGCACAGTGCGGAGAGAGCAGAGCACAGCCAGAGAGAGAGAGAGGGAGCACAGTGTGGAGAGAACAGTGCACAGCCGGAGAGTGAGAGCACAGAGCAGAGAAGGCAGAGCACAGCCAGAGAGAGAGAGATAGAGCACAGTGCAGAGAGAGCAGTGCACATCCGAAGAGAGCAGGGCACAGCCGGAGAGAGAAAGGGGGTGCACAGTGGAGAGAGGGCAGTGCACAGCCGGAGAAAGAGAGGGAGCACTGTGTGGAGAGAGCAGTGCACAGCAGGAGAGTGAGACAGAGCACAGTGCAGCGAGCAGTGCACAGCAGGAGAGAGAGAGACAGAGCACAGTGCAGAGAGAGCAGTGCACATCCGGAAAGAGAGTGCACAGCACAGAGAGAGCAGAGCACAGCCAGAGAGAGAGAGATAGAGCACAGTGCAGAGAGCACAGCGCGGAGAGGGCAGTGCACTGCCAGAGAGAGTGAGAGGGAGCACAGTGTGGAGAGAGCAGTGCACAGCCGGAGAGTGAGACAGAGCACAGTGTGTAGAGAGCAGTGCACATCCGGAGAGAGAGAGCACAGTGCAGAGAGAGCAGAGCACAGCCGGAGAGAGGGAGGGAGCACAGTGTGGAGAGACAGTGCACAGCAGGAGAGAGAGAGCACAGTGCAGAGAGCACAGCGCGGAGAGGGCAGTGCACTGCCAGAGAGAGTGAGAGGGAGCACAGTGTGGAGAGAGCAGTGCACAGCCGGAGAGTGAGACAGAGCACAGTGTGTAGAGAGCAGTGCACATCCGGAGAGAGAGAGCACAGTGCAGAGAGAGCAGAGCACAGCCGGAGAGTGGGAGGGAGCACAGTGTGGAGAGACAGTGCACAGCAGGAGAGAGAGAGCACAGTGCAGAGAGAGCAGAGCACAGCCAGACAGAGAGAGAGTTAGAGCACAGTGCAGAGAGAGCAGTGCACAGCAGGAGAGAGAGACAGAGCAAAGTGCAGAGAGAACAGTGCACAGCAGGAGAGAGAGAGGCAGAGCACAGTGCGGAGAGAGCAGTGCACAGCCGGAGAGAGAGACAGAGCACAGTGATAAGAGAGAGACAGAGCACAGTGCGGAGAGAGCAGTGCACGGCAGGAGAGAGAGACAGCACAGTGCGGAGAGAGCAGTGCACAGCAGGAGGGAGAGACAGAGCACAGTGCGGAGAGAGCAGTGCACGGCCAGAGAGAGAGACAGAGCACAGTGCGGAGTGAGCAGTGCACAGCAGGGTAGACAGAGCACAGTGCGGAGAGAGCAGGAGATTCAGAGCACAGTGCAGAGAGTGCAGGAGAGACAGAGCACAGTGCAGAGAGAGCAGTGCACAGCAGGAGAGTGAGACAGAGCACAGCGCGGATAGAGCTGGAGAGACAGAGGACAGTGCAGAGAGAGCAGTGCACAGCAGGAGAGAGAGACAGAGCAGAGCGCGGATAGAGCAGTAGAGAGAGCACACAGTGCGGAGAGAGCAGTAGAGAGAGCGCACAGTGCGGAGAGAGCAGTGCACAGCAGGAGAGTGAGACAGGGCACAGCGCGGATAGAGCAGGAGAGACAGAGCACAGTGCAGAGAGAGCAGTGCACAGCATGGGAGAGAAACAGAGCACAGCGCGGAGAGAGCAGTGCACAGCAGGAAAGAGAGAGACAGAGCACAGCGCGGATAGAGCAGGAGAGACAGAGCACAGTGCAGAGAGAGCAGTGCACAGCAGGGGAGAGAGACAGAGCACAGTGCAGAGAGAGCAGTGCACAGCAGGAGAGAGAGACAGAGCAGTGCAGAGAGAGAAGTGCACAGCAGGAGAGAGAGACAGAGCACAGTGCAGAGAGGGCAGGCGAGAGAGAGACAGAGCACAATGCAGAGAGAGCAGTGCACAGCAGGAGAGTGAGACAGAGCACAGTGCAGAGAGAGCAGGAGAGAGAGTGACAGAGCACAGGGCAGAGGGAGCAGTGCACAGCAGGAGAGAGAGACAGAGCACAGTGCAGAGAGAGCAGGAGAGAGACAGTCAGAGCACAGTGCAGAGAGAGCAGTGCACAGCAGGAGAGTGAGACAGAGCACAGTGCGGAGAGAGCAGTGCACAGCTAGAAAGAGAGAGAGGGAGCACAGTGCGGAGAGAGCAGTGCACAGCGAGAGAGAGAGGGAGCACAGTGTGTAGAGAGCAGTGCACAGCCGGAGAGTGAGACAGAGCACAGTGTGTAGAGAGCAGTGCACATCCGGAGAGAGAGAGCACAGCGCAGAGAGCGCAGAGCATAGCAGGAGAGAGAGAGCACAGTGCAGAGAGAGCAGAGCACAGCCAGAGAGAGAGAGAGATAGAGCACAGTGCAGAGAGAGCAGTGCACAGCAGGAGAGAGAGACAGAGCACAGTGCAGAGAGAGCAGTACACACAGGAGAGAGAGACAGAGCACAGTGCGGAGAGAGCAGTGCACAGCAGGAGAGACAGAGCACAGTGTGTAGAGAGCAGTGCACAGCCGGAGAGTGAGACAGAGCACAGTGTGTAGAGAGCAGTGCACATCCGGAGAGAGAGAGCACAGTGCAGAGAGAGCAGAGCACAGCCAGAGAGAGAGAGATAGAGCACAGTGCAGAGAGAGCAGTGCACAGCAGGAGAGAGAGAGCACAGTGCAGAGAGAGCAGATCACAGCCAGAGAGAGAGAGAGAGAGAGCACAGTGCAGGGAGAGCAGTGCACAGCAGGAGAGTGAGACAGAGCACAGTGCAGGGAGAGTAGTGCACCGCAGGGGAGAGAGACAGAGCACAGTGCAGAGAGAGCAGTGCACAGCAGGAGAGAGAGAGACAGAGCACAGTGCAGAGAGAGCAGTGCACAGCAGGAGAGAGAGAGACAGAGCACAGCGCGGATAGAGCAGGAGAGGCAGCGCACAGTGCAGAGAGAGCAGTGCACAGCAGGAGAGAGAGACGGAGCACAGTGCAGAGAGAGCAGGAGAGAGAGAGACAGAGCACAATGCAGAGAGAGCAGTGCACAGCGGAGAGTGAGACAGAGCACAGTGCGGAGAGAGCAGTGCACAGCCGGAGAGAGAGAGAGGTAGCACACTGCGGAGGGAGCAGTGCACAGCCGGAGAGAGAGAGCACAGCGCGGAGAGAGCAGTGCACAGCCAGAGAGAGAGAGAGAGAGGGAGCACAGTGTGTAGAGAGCAGTGCACAGCCGGAGAGTGAGACAGAGCACAGTGTGTAGAGAGCAGTGCACATCCGGAGAGAGAGCACAGTGCAGAGAGAGCAGAGCACAGCCAGAGAGAGAGAGAGGGAGCACAGTGTGGAGAGAACAGTGCACAGCCGGAGAGTGAGAGCACAGAGCAGAGAAGGCAGAGCACAGCCAGAGAGAGAGAGATAGAGCACAGTGCAGAGAGAGCAGTGCACAGCAGGAGAGAGAGAGCACAGAGCAGAGAAGGCAGAGCACAGCCAGAGAGAGATAGATAGAGCACAGTGCAGAGAGAGCAGTGCACAGCAGGAGAGAGAGACAGAGCACAGTGCAGAGAGAGCAGTGCACAGCAGGAGAGAGAGACAGAGCACAGTGCAGAGAGAGCAGTGCACAGCAGGAGAGAGAGAGACAGAGCACAGTGCGGAGAGAGCAGTGCACAGCCAGAGAGAGAGAGAGAGAGAGCGAGCACAGTGCAGAGAGAGCAGTGCACAGCCGGAGAGAGAGACAGAGCACAGTGCAGAGAGGGCAGTGCGCATCCGGAGAGAGAGAGCACAGCCGGAGAGAGAGAGGGAGCACAGTGCAGGGAGAGCAGTGCACAGCAGGAGAGAGAGACAGAGCACAGTGCGGAGATAGCAGTGCACAGCAGGAGACACAGAGCACAGTGCAGAGAGAGCAGTGCACAGCAGGAGAGAGAGAGAGACAGAGCACAGTGTGGAGAGAGCAGTGCACATCTGGAGAGAGAGACAGAGCACAGTGCGGAGAGAGAGAGACAGAGCACAGTGCGGAGAGAGCAGTGCACGGCAGGAGAGAGAGACAGAGCACAGTGCGGAGAGAGCAGAACACAGCCGGAGAGAGAGACAGAGCACAGTGCGGAGTGAGCAGTGCACAGCAGGAGAGACAGAGAACAGTGCAGAGAGAGCTGTGCACATCCGGAGAGAGAGAGCACAGCCGGAGAGAGAGAGGGGGTGCACAGTGCGGACAGAGCAGTGCACAGCCGGAGAGAGAGAGGGAGCACTGTGTGGAGAGAGCAGTGCACAGCAGGAGAGTGAGACAGAGCACAGTGCAGAGACAGCAGTGCACGGCAGGAGATATAGACAGAGCACAGTGCGGAGAGAGCAGTGCACAGCAGGAGAGTGAGACAGAGCACAGCGCAGCGAGCAGTGTACAGCAGGACAGAGAGACAGAGCACAGTGCAGGGAGAGTAGTGCACAGCAGGGGAGAGAGACAGAGCACAGTGCAGAGAGAGCAGTGCACAGCAGGAGAGAGAGAGACAGAGCACAGTGCAGAGAGAGCAGTGCACAGCAGGAGAGAGAGAGACAGAGCACAGCGCGGATAGAGCAGGAGAGGCAGCGCACAGTGCAGAGAGAGCAGTGCACAGCAGGAGAGAGAGACGGAGCACAGTGCAGAGAGAGCAGGAGAGAGAGAGACAGAGCACAATGCAGAGAGAGCAGTGCACAGCGGAGAGTGAGACAGAGCACAGTGCGGAGAGAGCAGTGCACAGCCGGAGAGAGAGAGGGGTAGCACACTGCGGAGGGAGCAGTGCACAGCCGGAGAGAGAGAGCACAGCGCGGAGAGAGCAGTGCACAGCCAGAGAGAGAGAGAGAGAGGGAGCACAGTGTGTAGAGAGCAGTGCACAGCCGGAGAGTGAGACAGAGCACAGTGTGTAGAGAGCAGTGCACATCCGGAGAGAGAGCACAGTGCAGAGAGAGCTGAGCACAGCCAGAGAGAGAGAGAGGGAGCACAGTGTGGAGAGAACAGTGCACAGCCGGAGAGTGAGAGCACAGAGCAGAGAAGGCAGAGCACAGCCAGAGAGAGAGAGATAGAGCACAGTGCAGAGAGAGCAGTGCACAGCAGGAGAGAGAGAGCACAGAGCAGAGAAGGCAGAGCACAGCCAGAGAGAGATAGATAGAGCACAGTGCAGAGAGAGCAGTGCACAGCAGGAGAGAGAGACAGAGCACAGTGCAGAGAGAGCAGTGCACAGCAGGAGAGAGAGACAGAGCACAGTGCAGAGAGAGCTGTGCACAGCAGGAGAGAGAGAGACAGAGCACAGTGCGGAGAGAGCAGTGCACAGCCAGAGAGAGAGAGAGAGAGAGCGAGCACAGTGCAGAGAGAGCAGTGCACAGCCGGAGAGAGAGACAGAGCACAGTGCAGAGAGGGCAGTGCACATCCGGAGAGAGAGAGCACAGCCGGAGAGAGAGAGGGAGCACAGTGCAGGGAGAGCAGTGCACAGCAGGAGAGAGAGACAGAGCACAGTGCGGAGAGAGCAGTGCACAACAGGAGACACAGAGCACAGTGCAGAGAGAGCAGTGCACAGCAGGAGAGAGAGAGAGACAGAGCACAGTGTGGAGAGAGCAGTGCACATCTGGAGAGAGAGACAGAGCACAGTGCGGAGAGAGAGAGACAGAGCACAGTGCAGAGAGAGCAGTGCACGGCAGGAGAGAGAGACAGAGCACAGTGCGGAGAGAGCAGAACACAGCCGGAGAGAGAGACAGAGCACAGTGCGGAGTGAGCAGTGCACAGCAGGAGAGACAGAGAACAGTGCAGAGAGAGCTGTGCACATCCGGAGAGAGAGAGCACAGCCGGAGAGAGAGAGGGGGTGCACAGTGCGGACAGAGCAGTGCACAGCCGGAGAGAGAGAGGGAGCACTGTGTGGAGAGAGCAGTGCACAGCAGGAGAGTGAGACAGAGCACAGTGCAGAGACAGCAGTGCACGGCAGGAGATATAGACAGAGCACAGTGCGGAGAGAGCAGTGCACAGCAGGAGAGTGAGACAGAGCACAGCGCAGCGAGCAGTGTACAGCAGGACAGAGAGACAGAGCACAGTGCAGGGAGAGTAGTGCACAGCAGGGGAGAGAGACAGAGCACAGTGCAGAGAGAGCAGTGCACAGCAGGAGAGAGAGAGACAGAGCACAGCGCGGATAGAGCAGGAGAGGCAGCGCACAGTGCAGAGAGAGCAGTGCACAGCAGGAGAGAGAGACGGAGCACAGTGCAGAGAGAGCAGGAGAGAGAGAGACAGAGCACAATGCAGAGAGAGCAGTGCACAGCGGAGAGTGAGACAGAGCACAGTGCGGAGAGAGCAGTGCACAGCCGGAGAGAGAGAGAGGTAGCACATTGCGGAGGGAGCAGTGCACAGCCAGAGAGAGAGAGCACAGCGCGGAGAGAGCAGTGCACAGCCAGAGAGAGAGAGAGAGAGGGAGCACAGTGTGTAGAGAGCAGTGCACAGCCGGAGAGTGAGACAGAGCACAGTGTGTAGAGAGCAGTGCACATCCGGAGAGAGAGCACAGTGCAGAGAGAGCAGAGCACAGCCAGAGAGAGAGAGAGAGGGAGCACAGTGTGGAGAGAACAGTGCACAGCCGGAGAGTGAGAGCACAGAGCAGAGAAGGCAGAGCACAGCCAGAGAGAGAGAGATAGAGCACAGTGCAGAGAGAGCAGTGCACAGCAGGAGAGAGAGAGCACAGAGCAGAGAAGGCAGAGCACAGCCAGAGAGAGATAGATAGAGCACAGTGCAGAGAGAGCAGTGCACAGCAGGAGAGAGAGACAGAGCACAGTGCAGAGAGAGCAGTGCACAGCAGGAGAGAGAGACAGAGCACAGTGCAGAGAGAGCAGTGCACAGCAGGAGAGAGAGAGACAGAGCACAGTGCGGAGAGAGCAGTGCACAGCCAGAGAGAGAGAGAGAGAGAGCGAGCACAGTGCAGAGAGAGCAGTGCACAGCCAGAGAGAGAGACAGAGCACAGTGCAGAGAGGGCAGTGCACATCCGGAGAGAGAGAGCACAGCCGGAGAGAGAGAGGGAGCACAGTGCAGAGAGAGCAGTGCACATCCGAAGAGAGCAGTGCACAGCCGGAGAGAGAAAGGGGAGCACAGTGGAGAGAGGGCAGTGCACAGCCGGAGAAAGAGAGGGAGCACTGTGTGGAGAGAGCAGTGCACAGCAGGAGAGTGAGACAGAGCACAGTGCAGCGAGCAGTGCACAGCAGGAGAGAAAGACAGAGCACAGGGTGGAGAGAGCAGTGCACAGCAGGAGAGTGAGACAGAGCACAGTGCAGAGTGAGAAGTGCACTTCCGGAGAGAGCAGTGCACAGCCGGAGAGAGAGGGGGAGCACAGTGCCGAGAGAGCAGTGCACAGCCGGAGAGAGAGAGGGAGCACTGTGTGGAGAGAGCAGTGCACAGCCGGAGAGAGAGAGGGAGCACTGTGTGGAGAGAGCAGTGCACAGCTGGAGAGTGAGACAGAGCACAGTGCAGCGAGCAGTGCACAGCAGGAGATATAGACAGAGCACAGTGCAGCAAGCAGTGCACAGCAGGAGAGAGAGACAGAGCACAGTGCAGAGAGAGCAGTACACAGCAGGAGAGTGAGACAGAGCACAGTGCAGTGAGAGCAGTGCACAGCAGGAGATTTAGACAGAGCACAGCGCAGGGAGAGCAGGAGAGAGAGGTAGAGCACAGTGTAGAGAGAGCAATGCACAGCAGGAGATATAGACAGAGCACAGTGCAGAGAGAGCAGGAGAGAGAGACAGAGCACAGTGCAGAGAGAGCAGTGCACAGCAGGAGAGAGAGACAGAGCACAGTGCAGAGAGAGCAGTGCACAGCAGGAGAGTGAGACAGAGCACAGTGCAGACAGAGCACGAGAGAGAGAGACAGAGCACAGTGCAGAGAGAGCAGTGCACAGCAGGAGAGAGAGACAGAGCACAGTGCAGAGAGAGCAGTGCACAGCAGGAGAGTGAGACAGAGCACAGTGCAGACAGAGCAGGAGAGAGAGAGACAGAGCACAGTGCGGAGAGAGCAGTGCACAGCAGGAGAGAGAGACAGCACAGTGCGGAGAGATCAGTGCACAGCTGGAGAGAGAAACAGAGCACAGTGCAGAGAGAGCAGTGCACAGCCAGAGAGAGAGAAAGAGAGCACACTGCAGAGAGAGCAGTGCACAGCCGGAGAGAGAGACAGAGCACAGTGCCAATAGAGCAGTGCACAGCTGGAGAGAGCGACAGAGCACAGTGCGGTGGGACACAATTCACAATTCCGCCCGGTTTTGTGCCGTCAGCAAACTTGTTACATTTGATTCCCTCATCCTCCAGGTCATTTTGTATATATCTTGAAAGCTGGGTTCCCAGCACTGATCCCTGGGGTACCCCACTAATCACTGCCTGCCACTCAGAAAACGTCCCATTTTGTCCCACTCTCTGCTTCCTGCCTATCACCCAATTCCTGATCCGTGCCAATACATGACCCCAATCCCATGTGCTTTAATGTTTCTCCAATCTTATCAAAAGCCTTCTGAAAGTCTAAATACACCACATCCACTGGTTCTCCCTTATCGATTCTACAAGTTACATCCTCAAAAAATCTCCAGTAGATGTATTAAGCACGATTTGCCTCTCATTAACCCACGCTGGCTTTGTCTATTCTACTCATGCTTTGCAAATGTTCTGTTAACACATCGTTTATAATAGAGTCTAGCATCTTCCCCACTGCTGATGTCAGGCTAACTCACCTGTAATTCCTTGTTTTCTCTCTCCCTCCCTTTTTAAATAGTGGGGTTACATTCACCACACTCCAATCATTAGGAACTGCAAAAGAATTTTGGAAGATGATCCCAATACATCCACTTTTTCCAGAGTAACTTCCTTTGATACACTAGCGTGTGGATTATCAGACCCTGTGATTTGTTCAATTATTCAGCCATTTGATTGTTCCTGTCATGGGAATGACCCTTTAAGAAATGTTTTTGTCTCATCACATGGCTTCAGTGTGGGTGGAGCTGGGCTGTGGCTCTGGGAGTTAGTTTTACTTTCACTTTGGTTTGGGGCTTGTATGTGGCTCTGAGCTTTTGCTTTCGTTTTCACATTGGCTGCTGTACTCAGAAAGAGAAGTATCTTGGGCGGTGTCTCCATCCTCAGTTTAAAAGCTGTTTCCAGACTGCTTGATAACTTGAAAATAAATATTTGCTTTCTGTAAGGAATTCAAACCTGCTGTTTTGGAAAGGAAACAAGAGCATCCAGACTAGGTCTGAGTGCTGTGGGCTGGGCCACACCTCTGAAAAGGGGGTACTGGTTTATGGGATTTTGTTATTAAATTGGAACAGTTAAAGGGGGGAATTTATTAAGGGTTATATATAGAGTACTGTAGCTGTGTGGGGTATTTATGTTGGTAGTTGATAAAAATGCTTACAGTGTGTTTATATAAAAATGTTAACTAAATTTGTAGAATAAACTTTGTTTTTGATGGAAAGTGCTAAAGGCCTGTGTTGAATCATAGATTATCATAGATTATCATAGAATTTATAGTGCAGAAGGAGGCCATTCGGCCCATCGAGTCTGCACCAGCTCTTGGAAAGAGCACCCTACCCAAGGTCAACACCGCCACCCTATCCCCATAACTCAGTACCCCACCCAACACTAAGGGCAATTTTGGACACTAAGGGCAATTTATCATTGCCAATCCACCTAACCTGCACATCTTTGGACTGTGGGAGGAAACCGGAGCACCCGGAGGAAACTCACTCACACACGGGGAGGATGTGCAGACTCCGCACAGACAGTGACCCAAGCCGGAATCGAACCTGGGACCCTGGAGCTGTGAAGCAATTGTGCTATCCACAAGGCTACCGTGCTGCCTGAAAATCAGGCCCGTGTGTTCATCGTAACCAAAACCGATAAACAGTTGAGAGAGAGAAAATGCTGGAAAATCTCAACGGGTCTGGCAGCATCTGTAGGGAGAGAAAAGGGCGAACGTTTCGAGTCCGATGACACTTTGTCAAAGCTAACAGACAGAGAAATTGGGGAATATTTATACTGTGGAGTGAGAATGGAGGAACAACATCTCATCTTCCAGTTCGGCACGCTACAGCCTTCCGGCCTGAACATCGAATTCAACAACTTCAGATGATCGGCTCTACCCCACCTCCACCCATTTGTTTTAATTTCATTTTAACTGTCTTTTACCATTTCTTTCTTTCTTAATATACATTTAATTCCCCCCCCCCCCCACCACGTGTTCCATCTTATCCACCTTTCCTTCACCTGTCTCCTCTTTGCTTCCCCCTCCCCCCACATCTACAGTTCACCCTCTGATGTTAGTTTCCCTGCTGTTTGGCCTTTCACACCTTTTGATCTCTCTGGGGACTGCCATTAGCTCTCTTTCCCCTTGGTTTCTGTGGCCATTAGCACCCGGTTTCCCTGGGTTTCTGTGGCTATGACTCATCTTTCATTCTCACTCCACAGTATAAATATTTCCCACTGTCTCTGTCTGTTAGCTTTGACAACGAGTCATCGGACTCGAAACGTCGGCTCTTTTCTCTCCCTACAGATGCTGCCAGACCTGCTGAGATTTTCCAGCATTTTCTCTTTCGTTTCAGATTCCAGCATCCGCAGTAATTTGCTTTTATCAATAAACAGTTGTGCGTCGGGTGAGCTCCAGGATATACTTTAGAGTTTTCTGAACCGTGGCCCACAACAGTTCCCCATTATAATTTCCCTGGCTTTTGAAGTTTTTCTTTACTAATCTTTTTCTGTTCACATATTTACAGAAGTTTTTCCCATCAGTTTCTATGTTCCCTGCAATTTTACTCTCATATCCTGGTTTCTTCCTCTTGATCACATTTTCCGTCCCCTTTTGCTGAATTCTAAAATGCTCCCAATGCTCAGGCTTGCTTCACGGTCACTGCCTGGCACATGTGTGGCACAAATGTTATCTCTCGCTTGTCAGCCCGAGCCTGGATATTGCCCAGGTCTTGCTGCATTTGGACAGGGACTGCTTCATTATCTGAGGAGCCGTGAATTAAAATCGCTCTATGTCACAAGTAGGCTTCAAATGAAGTTACTGTTAAAAGCCCCTAGTCGCCACATTCCGGCACCTGTTCGGGGGAGGCTGGTATGAAGATTGTGCAGTCATCCGCAAACATCCCCATTTCTGACCAGGTGCGATTCCCGACTTGGGTCACTGTCTGTGCGGAGTCTGCACGTCCTCCCCGTGTGTGCGTGGGTTTCCTCCGGGTGCTCCGGTTTCCTCCCACAGTCCAAAGATGTGCAGATTAGGTGGATTGGCCATGATAAAGTCCCCTAGTGACCAAAATTGCCCTTAGTGTTGGGTGGGGTTACTGTGTTATGGGGATAGGGTGGAGGTGTGGGCTTGGGTGGGGTGCTCTTTCAAAGAGCCGGTGCAGACGCGATGGGCTGAATGGCCTCCTTCTGCACTGTAATTTCTATGATTCTATGACCTTATGATGGAAGGAAGGTCACAGAGGAAGCAGCTGAAGATGGTTGGGTCCAGGACACTACCCTGAGGAACTCCTGCAGTGATGTCCTGGAGCTGAGATAATTGACCTCCAACCACCACAACCATCTTCCTTTGTGCCGGGTATGACTCCAACCAGCGGAGAGTTTCCCCCCTGATTCCCATTGACTCCAGTTTAGCGAGGGCTCCTTGATTTCCATTGAAAAAATAGAGTTTAGAGACTTTTCAAAGGTGCCATGGTTCTCGTTAACAGTAGGAAGCATGGCTCAGGGATTCCCGAATTATTCTGCAATGAGAGTGTAATGACTGAGGCCAAGCCTTTAAGATTGGCCAATTAGAATACGAGTTCCCTGATTAGTGGCCCAATCAGGGAACTCCTTTCTGTGTATATAACCTGAGGAAGGAGCAGCGCTCCGAAGCTAGTGACATCGAAACAAACCTGTTGGACTTTAATCTGGTGTTGTAAGACTTCTTACTGTGTACATAACAGGGAGTGTCAGATCCTCTGTAGACAGCAGACTGAATGGTCATGGATGTTCAGCTGTTGGGTCTGTAAATAAAAGGAATTCTGGTGATGGGACCTGCCTCTGTGGACTTATTACAGAGAGATTTATCCACGTTCAAGAGTTTTGATACATTGCTCTGATATAGAGGGTTTGAATCACAAATGTACTTCACATTTAGAATGTGGGTCTTGCAATTATCTGTGGAACTGTCGATGAACGGGAAAATCTGAGGGAAAGTATTTCAAACGTTGTGAGTGACCACGGCACTGCATTCAATGTCGCCTTCGTTCCGGCTGGCCATTAGCAGCTAGTCATTCACAAAGATTTAGGTTTAGAGGCAAGGTTTAGAGTAGATGTACGAGGCAAGTTTTTTACGCAGAGGGTAGTGGGTGCCTGGAACTCGCTACCGGAGGAGGTGGTGGAAGCAGGAACGATAGGGACATTTAAGGGGCATCTTGACAAATATATGAATAGGATGGGAATAGAAGGATACGGACCCAGGAAGTGTAGGAGATTGTAGTTTAGTCGGGCAGTATGGTCGGCACGGGCTTGGAGGGCCGAAGGGCCTGTTCCTGTGCTGTACATTTCTTTGTTCTTTGTTCATTTGGAAGGCAATAGTTAGCCTGCTATTAGTCTGAGCATTGTCCTCATACTCACCAGGTCCACCGCATTTGCAATGTCAATCACTCTCCTCACTGCAGCATCTCTATTATTCCCCATATTCTGGTACTGCAAGGAAAACAAATGATTGTTGATAATTCCCGTCAGAAGAACAACTCGACCCACGTTCCCCATGATCCCACCCACTTCCCTCAATTCCACTCACTCTCCATCGTCGCAAACGATGGAACGATACAGCACAGAAAGCACCAGAGATCAAAGCAAAATACTGCCGATCGTGGGAAGCTGAAATAGAAACAGAAAATGCTGGATAAACTCAGGAGGCCTGGCAGCGTCTGTGCAGAGGGCAACAGAGGGAACGTTCCGAGTTAAGAGTCATATGGACTCGAAATAATGTTTCTCTCTCCACAGATGCTGCCAAGCCTGCTGCGTTGATCTGGCGCGTTCTCATTTTATTAGCTCAGGAGACCCTGGGTAATAATCCGGGGGACCCGGGTTCGAATCCCGCGACAGCAGATGGTGGAAATTGAACCCAATAAATATCTTGATTTCAAAGTCCGACGATGACCATGAAACCATTGCCGATTGTCCTAAAAACCCATCCGGTTCACTCATGTCCTTTAGGGAAGGAAATCTGCCGTCCTTCCCCGGTTTGGCCTACACGTGACTCCAGACCCACAGCAATGTGGTTGATTCTTCAATGCCCTCAGGGATGGGCAATAAATGCTGCCCCAGCCAGCGACACCCATATTCCTGCTGCTCCCCATCCCCATGAGCACCGGAAAGCCGTTCGGCTGACCCCTTTTGGAGAAGGGGCAGCGACTGATGGATGTCACCAATGCCTCCAGCGATGGAGTGCAGCTCATAGAACATACAGTGCAGAAGGAGACCATTCGGCCCATCGAGTCTGCACCAACCCACTTAAGCCCTCACTTCCACCCTATCCCCGTAGCCCAATAATCCCAACCTTTTTTGGTCACTAAGGGCAATTTATCATGGCCAATGCGCCTAAACGGTGCGTCTTTCGAATGCGGGAGGAAACCGGAGCGCCCGGAGGAAACCCACGCAGACACGGGGAGAACGTGCAGACTCCGCACAGACAGTGACCCAGCGGGGAATCGAACCTGGGACCCTGGCGCTGTGAAGCCACTGTGCGATCCACTTGTGCTACCGTGCAATGTCGGACCAAGGTCTCCATTTCATGGTGACAATATCGTCGGTGTGTTGGCACCAGCGCCACTACCTCAGTTCATCGTTCACTTCCACCAGTCTACAGAGAGCCACACCACTCACCATTGCATTGTCCGTCACAATCACCAGCTCGAGATACTTCATCTCTGACATCAGATCCCGTTTTACCTGGAGGGGGAGGAAATCTCAGTCACTTTGAGGTGGAATTGTACCCGTGCCCCCGGCTGGGAGGGAGCCAATCGGGCTCCTGCAAGCCAGCTTTGTATTTACCAGTTAACTATTCCTCACGCGGTCGATCGTCAGTTGTGTTCAGTCAGTGAGCTGCAGCGCTCATTACTCACCCGGTGCGACCCCTGAAGGAAATCAGTCAGAATTGACTCAGGGGGAGCATTTTTCACTCCACAGCCACTGGGTGCTGGGGGAAGATCTTCAGGTCGGTATACAAAATGGCGGCCCCCTTTGTCCCCCTCAAGGTGTTCAATCACGTAAGTCCGATTACTGAAAACAATCAGAGCACTGGAGGAGAGAGAGAGAAAACAAATGTTGAACATGAAGCAAATATGAAGATGACATACTGAGTAACCCAACCCTCCAGAATTTTAAACGGGATCATTAGTCTTTTGGATTCTCAATATAATTACTGTGTTACTGTACCCGGCTGAATAGCCTCACCCCAGCACAGTTAGACAATGAGTGACCATAAATCTCTTCATTCCTCCATGGCATTTGGTTGTCACTGGCAAAGCCAGCATAATAATAATAATCTTTATTATTGCCACAAGTGGGCTTACAGTAACACTGCAATGAAGTTACTGTGAAAAGCCCCTAGTCGCCACATTCCGGCGCCTGTTCGGGTTCACAGAGGGAGAATTCAGAATGTCCAATTCACCCAACAAGCACGTCTTTCGGGACTTGTGGGAGGAAACCGGAGCGCCCGGAGGAAACCCACGCAGACACGGGGAGGACGTGCAGACCCCCCACAGACAGTGACCCAAGCCGGGAATCGAACCAGGGTCCCTGGAGCTGTGCTAACCACTGTGCTACCGTGCTGCCCAGCATTTGGTCCCCATCCGTAATTGCCCTTAAACTGAGTGACTTTTTCATCGAAGAGAATTCCTAGAGTGCAGAAGGAGGCCATTCAGCCAATCAAGTCTGCACCAGCCCTCTGAAAGAGCACCCCACCTAGACCCATTCCCCCACCCAATCCCTGTAACCCAAAACCCCACCTAACCTTTTGGATACTAATGGACAATTTATCATGGCCAATCCACCTAACCTGCACATTTGGACTGTGGGAGGAAACCGGAGCACCCGGAGGAATCCCACGCAGACACGGGGAGGACGTACAAACCCCACGCAGACAGTCTCCTGAGGCCGGTATTGAACCCTGGAGCTGTGCGGCAGCAGTGCTAACCACTGTGCCACCATGCTGCCCCAAGAGCATTGTGAGCCAAACCATGTTGGGACGGCAGATTTCCAACCCTCAAGGACATTAGTGAACCAAGGGACGGCTTTCTCCGTCCCCGCCGCGCCAGATTTCTCGTTCAGCACGCCGGCGGGATTCTCCGTCAATGGGGTTGTGTGGCAGCCCCACGCCGTCGGGAAAACCCCCGGGCTGCCGGCAAAGCGGAGCATCCCGCCGGCGGTGAATCCAGCCCAAGCTTTTTAATAGAACAAATGGATGAATTGGGTTTAAATCCCAGCTGTTGTGACGGGATTTGAACTCACGTCCCCAGAGCAGTCGTTTGGGTATCAGGATTACAAGTCCTGTGATACCACGCCACTTTAAACATCACTGTCTCACAGTCTGAGGAGGAATTGTTAGCTTTTCTACCTGAGTCCGGAGCAGATGCTCGCAGAGACCTGGGATCCAGGGTATCTTCTGACGGAGCCTTCGTAGGAGCAGAGATACTGTAGGAAGCATGATTAAACTTCAACATAAAATCTCCTGCTACAAAAAATATTCAAAGCAAACTCAATGACAATAATTATTCATACATTAATTGGCATTTCCATCATAGAATCTTAGCATCATCCAGTACAGAACAGGCCATTCGGCCCATCGAGCCTGCACCAATAGAAATAACTCATCTAAATCTACACTAATCCCACTTCCCAGTACAGGGCCCACCGCCATTCATCACGATCATGGATGATCATCCAACTCAATAGCCTAATCCTGCTTTCTCCCCATAGCCTTTGATCCCATTCTCCCCAAGTGCTATATCCAGCCGCCTCTTGAATATATTCAAAGTTTCAGCATCAACTACTTCCTGTGGGAATGAATTCCACAGGCTCACCACTCTTTGTGTGAAGAAATGTCTCCTTATCTCTGTCCGAAATGTTTCATCCTGAATCCTCAGGCTGTGATCCTGGTTCTGGACACACCCATCATTGGTAACATCTTCCCTGCATCTACCCTGTCTAGTCCTGTTAGAATTTTATAAGTGTCTATGAGATCCCCCCTCATTCTTCTGAACTCCAGCGAGAACAATCCCAACCTAGTCAATCTCTCCTCATATGACAGTCCCGCCATCCCTGGAATCAGTCTGGTAAACCTTCGCTGCGCTCCCTCGAGAGCAAGAACATCCTTCCTCGGAGAAGGAGACCAAAACTGCCCACAATACTCCAGGTGTGGCCTCACCAAGGCCCTGTACAATTGCAGCAACACATCCCTGCTCCTGTACTCGAATCCTCGCGCAATGAAGGCCAACATACCATTAGCCTTCTTTACCGCCTGCATGCTTACCTTCAGCGAATGGTGCACAAGGACACCCAGGTCCCGCTGCACACTCCCCTCTCCCAATTTACAACCATTCAGGTAGTAATCTGCCTTCCTGTTTTTGCTTCCTAAATTAATAACCTCACACTTATTCAAATTATACTTCATCTGCCATTGATTTGCCCACTCGCCCAACCTGTCCAGATCTTGCTGTAGGATCTCTGCACCCTCGTCACAATTCACCCTCACACCCAACTTGGTATCATCTGCAAACTTTGAGATGTGACATTTTGTTCCCTCATCCAAATCATTAATATATATTGTGAATAGCTGGGGTCCCAGCACCGATCCCTGTGGTACCCCAATGGTTACTGCCCGCCAATTTGAAAAGGACCCATTAATCCCTACTCTTTGTTTCCTCTCTGCCAACCAGTTTTCTATCCACCTTACTACACTTCCACCAATTCCATGCGCTTTTTTGCACAATAATCTCTTTTGCGGGACTTTGTCAAATGTCTTCTGAAAGTCCAAATATACCACATCGACTGGCTCCCCCTTGTCTTCTGTACTGGTTACACCTTCAAAGAATTGAAAAATGGGTGAAAAATAATTTCCTCAAATCCACTCTAAACTTCTGCCTTTCAGTTTAAAATTGTGCCCCCTTCTTATTGAGCCTTCGACTCGGACACAAAGGGAACAACGATATTGGGGGAATGTCAGAGGACAGGCTGAAGATTCACTGACACTGGGAGAAAAGGACAAGGAGGTTGGGGTGTCCTACAAGGATCTATATTATGGTTTGAATGATTCACTATTCAATGACTTAGTCAATGGGACAACACATCAACTCCTTACAGATGCAGAGGGACTTGGAGTGGATGGAGGGGTGGGTCAAATTATTGTGGTGCACATCGAAGCCAATAGTACCAGCAGTATCAGGAATGTGGGGCGTCATTCTCCGACCCCCCGCCGGGTCGGAGAATGGCCGTTGGCCGCCGTGAATCCCGTCCCCGCCCCCGCCGAAGTCTCCGCTCCCGGAGATTGGGCGGGGGCGGGAATCGGGCCGCGCCGGTTGGCGGGACCCCTCGCTGGATTCTCCGGCCCGGATGGGCCGAAGTCCCGCCCAGGAATTGCCTGTCCCGCCGACGTAAATCAAACCTGGTATTTACCGGCGGGACCAGGCGGCGTGGGCGGGCTCCGGGGTCCTGGGGGGGGGCGCGGGGCGATCTGACCCCGGGGGGTGCCCCCACGGTGGCCTGGCCCGCGATCGGGGCCCACCGATCCGCGGGCAGGCCTGTGCCGTGGGGGCACTCTTTCCCTTCCGCCTCCGCCACGGCCTCCACCATGGCGGAGGCGGAAGAGACTCTCCCCACTGCGCATGCGCGGGAAACTGACAGCGGCCGCTGACGCTCCCGCGCATACGCTGGGAAACTGACAGCGGCCGCGGACGCTCCCGCGCATGCGCCGCATTTCCGCGCCAGCTGGCGGGGAAACAAACGCCATTTCCGTCAGCTGGCGGGGCGGAAATCCCTCCGGCGTCGGCCTAGCCCCTCAATGTTGGGGCTAGGCCGCCAAAGATGCGGAGCCTTCCGCACCTTTGGGCCGGCGCGATGCCCGTCTGATTGGCGCCGGCTTTGGCGCCAGTCAGCGGGCATCCCGCCGTTGGGGGAGAATTTCGCCCGTGGTCTGCGAAGAGAATTTCAGAAGTTAGGATCCAAATTACCATAAGACCATAAGACATAGGAGCGGAAGTAAGGCCATTCAGCCCATCGAGTCCACTCCACCATTCAATCATGGCTGGTTTCAACTCCATTTACCCGCTCTCTCTCCATAGCCCTTAATTCCTCGAGAAATCAAGAATTTATCAACTTCTGTCTTAAAGACACTCAACATCCCGGCCTCCACCGCCCTCTGTGGCAATGAATTCCACAGACCCACCACTCTCTGGCTGAAGAAATTTCTCCTCATCTCTGTTCTAAAGTGACTCCCTTTTATTCTAAGGCTGTGCCCCCGGGTCCTAGTCTCCCCTGTTAATGGAAATAACTTCCCTACATCCACCCGATCTAAGCCATTCATTATCTTGTAAGTTACTCTTGTATCTCTTGTAAATTACAAAGCAGAACATCCCATGTCCGCATCTCCGGATTGATACCAGAGTCAAGAATTAATGGACATGGTGTCAAGCAAATTAGGGAATTAAGGAATAACAGGAATGGGCAGGTAGTCTGATGAGGAAAGGTTGGGAAGGTTCGGTTTGTATCCTGTCACGTTTGAAGAGTAAGAGGTGATTTAATCAAAACCTTTCTGGCGCTGATGGGTATTGGTGGGGGTGTTTCCACTGGTGGGAGAATCTAGAACTAGAGGTCGCTCAGGGGTTGCCCATTTCAGACGGAGATGTGGAGACATCCTGGGCGGGATTCTCTGTTGTCCGACGGCAAAATCACGGCAGGCGCCGGTTTGACACTGGGTAGCGCTGCTCCGCCCCCTCCAAGTCGGTGTCATTGAGACGCGCGACGCGTGCAGTCGCAACCCCGTTTGAATATAATTATCAGGCCCACCCGCGATGCTCCGCCGCCGATGGGTCGAGTTCCCGACGGCGCGGGCCACGTGTGGTCTCAGCGGCCGCGAGCCTGGCGTGGCGGCCGCGGAGAGAGAGGGCGTGTGGACAGTGTCCAGCATCGCCATACTTCACCGACAGTCGCGCCGCTGGCTGGGAGGTTTCTGCCAGGGCTGGGGAGAGTAGTGGGGGGGGGGGGGTAGCCAGGAAGTGGGCTGTGGGGTCGGAGCGGAGAAGGTTACGCGGCCCAGGCCGACCAGTGCCAGCTTTTCAGGCGATCGGTATGTGTGTGGGGGACGGGGACGGGGGGGGGACGGGGGGGTGTAGGCATACGCGTGGCTGCAGCTTGTCAGCCCTGCGCATGTCCATCACGGACCCGGCGATTCAACCCCCAGTTTGCCGCGCCTTCCGTGGGTGTTTCACGCAGCGCCGCTGCCAGCCCCTCACACGGTACCAGAATCGGTGCGGGCGTGGCGCCGATTTTTCCAGCGTGAAACCCCACGGATACTCCGCTGCCGTCCGCGCTGAGGCTCTGGGACAGAGAATCCAGCCCCCTTTCTCTCAGAGGGTGCTGGGTCTCTGGAACACTCTCCCTCAGAAGGCGGTGGAAGCAACATCTTTGACTATTTTTAAGGCAGAGCTCGATAGATTCTTGATTAACAAGAGGGGGGGGGTGAAAGGTTAGCGGGGGGGGGTGGGTGCAGGAATATGGGATTGAGGTCACAGTCACACCAGCCGTGATCGTATTGAATGGGGGAGCAGGCTCGAGGGGCCGAGTGCCCCCCTCCTGCTCCTAATTCAGATGTTCGTATGTAAACGTGTGACTCAAAAAGTGGTCTGGGCAGAAGGGGTTTCAGAGAAACATAGAAAATAAGAGCCCACCCTTTATCTCAGTGCCGTACTCCGGAGCTCTCCCCATACCCCTTAATGCCTTTAGAGTTTAGAAATCTATTTCCTTCCAAATATATTCAGTGATTTGGCCCCCACAGCCTCTGTGGTAGAGAATTCCGCAGCTTCACCACTCTCTGAGTAAAAAGGTTTCTCCTCATCTCAGTCCTAAATGGCCTCCCCGTATCCTGGGACTGTGACCCCTTGTTCCAGACCCTCCGGCCAGTGAATCCCTGCGTCCAGTCCGTCCCGCCCTGTCACAACACATTGTAATTAGATCCCCTCTCATTCTTCTAAACTCCCGTGAATTCCGGCCCAGTCAATCCAATCTCTCCTCCTATGACGGTCCCGCCATCCCAGGAATCAGTCTGGTGAACCTTCGCCGCGCTCCCTCTATGACAAGAACATCCTTTCTTGGACAAGGAAACCAAAACCGCACACAATACTCCAGCTGTGGTCTCGCCAAGGTCCTGTACAGCTGCAGTAAGACATCTGCTCCACAGGGCTAATTCGCTGGCTTTGAAAGCAGACCAAGGCAGGCCAGCAGCACGGTTCAATTCCCGTACCAGCCTCCCCGAACAGGCGCCGGAATGTGGCGACTAGGGGCTTTTCACAGTAACTTCATTTGAAGCCGACTTGTGACAATAAGCGAATCTAGCACCAGTTAAACAATACTCTTGCCATTCAGTTTTTCTCACGGAAGTGGACAAATTCACATTTACCCACGTTATTCTGCATCTGCCACATATTTGCCCACTCACTCAACTTATCTAAATCACCTTGCAGCCTCTCAACATCCTCCTCACCACTCACATTCCTCCCAAGTTTCGCGTGGTCAACAAACTTGAAAATATTTTTGCTTCATGGGGCACCAGTGCCGGGTGAAGGTAGATTTAGGAATACAAGATCAGAGGTCAAGGCGTCAGAACAGTATCATGAAGGGCAGCACGGCGGCGCAGTGGTTAGCACTGCTGCCTCACGGCGGCGAGGTCCCAGGTTCGATCCCGACTCTGGGTCACTGTCCGTGTGGAGTTTGCACCTTCTCCCCGTGTTTGCGCCGGTCTCGCCCCCACAACCCAAAAGATGTGCAGCGTCAGTGGATTGGCCATGCTAAATTGACCCTTCATTGGAAACAAATGAATTGGATACTCTAAAAAAAATTTTTTTTGGATAGACAGACAGAATGGCAAAGGAAGAGGGGTCTCAGAAGATCATGAAGTACAACCAATATGGGAGAAAATTAGTAAGACCGGGAGTCAGAAAGCACTGGTGGGAGAGTTTGTAGGTCCCCTAACAGTAGACATATCATTGGACAGAGCAGTAAATAAAAAAATATTGGAGCTTGCTACAAAGACATTGTAATAATTGTGGGAACTTTAATCTTCATATAGACTGGGAGAATCAAATAGGGATGAATGTTCTGGAGGATGATTTTGGAGAATGCATTCATGTCAGATTCTTAGAACAATGCATTGTGGAACTAACTACGGATAAAGTTATCTTTGATCTAGCATTGTGCAAAGAAGCAGCATTATTTAGCACTGTCATGGGAAATGATCCTCCAGTAAATAGTGATCATAATTCCAGGTTGAGTTTGAAAGTGGCATCCTCCAATCATAAACAAGGATCTTAAATTTAAATCTGATTACATAAATATGATGGGAGAACTGGTCAAGGTTAAATCGGTAAATAGACTGAAAAGGTATGGAGGTAAAGGGACGATGGGAAATATTTAAAGAAACAATTCAAAATATTCCACAAAAATATATTCCATTAAAAAACAAGAACTCACCATGAACGCACACCCATGGCTTATTCAGGAAGTTAAGGATAGTATTAGATTAAAAGAAGAGATTTATAATGTTGCAAAATACAGTAGCAAGTCTGAGGATTGGGAATATTTTTAAAACCAGCAAAGGGCCACTAAAAAGTTGAGAGTGAGGGAAAAACCAGAATGTGACAGTAAATTAACCAGAAATATAAAAACAGATTGTTATAGCATTTATAAGCATATAAAAAAGGAAGAGAATAGCTAAAGTTCTTCCGAGGTAGTATGGGCTGAAGTTAGAAACAGGAAAGGAGAGGTCACCCTGTTGGGAGTTTTTTATAGGCCTCCTAATAGTTCTAGGGATGTAGAGGAAAGGATGGCGAAGATGATTCTGGATATGAGCGAAAGTAACAGGGTAGTTATTATGGGAGACTTTAACTTTCCAAATATTGACTGGAAAAGATATAGTTCGAGTACAATAGATGGGTCGTTTTTTGTACAGTGTGTGCAGGAGGGTTTCCTGAAACAATATGTTGACAGGCCAACAAGAGGCGAGGCCACGTTGGATTTGGTTTTGGGTAATGAACCAGGCCAGGTGTTGGATTTGGAGGTAGGAGAGCACTTTGGGGACAGTGACCACAATTCGGTGACGTTTACGTTAATGATGGAAAGGGATAAGTATACACCGCAGGGCAAGAGTTATAGCTGGGGGAAGGGCAATTATGATGCCATTAGACGTGACTTGGGGGGGATAAGGTGGAGAAGTAGGCTGCAAGTGTTGGGCACACTGGATAAGTGGGGCTTGTTCAAGGATCAGCTACTGCGTGTTCTTGATAAGTATGTACCGGTCAGACAGGGAGGAAGGCGTCGAGCGAGGGAACCGTGGTTTACCAAGGAAGTGGAATCTCTTGTTAAGAGGAAGAAGGAGGCCTATGTGAAGATGAAGTGTGAAGTTTCGGTTGGGGCGATGGATAGTTACAAGGTAGCGAGGAAGGATCTAAAGAGAGAGCTAAGACGAGCAAGGAGGGGACATGAGAAGTATTTGGCAGGAAGGATCAAGGAAAACCCAAAAGCTTTCTATAGGTATGTCAGGAATAAGCGAATGACTAGGGAAAGAGTAGGACCAGTCAAGGACAGGGATGGGAAATTGTGTGTGGAGTCTGAAGAGATAGGCGAGATACTAAATGAATATTTTTCGTCAGTATTCACTCAGGAAAAAGATAATGTTGTGGATGAGAATGCTGAGCCCCAGGCTAATAGAATAGATGGCATTGAGGTACGTAGGGAAGAGGTGTTGGCAATTCTGGACAGGCTGAAAATAGATAAGTCCCCGGGACCTGATGGGATTTATCCTAGGATTCTATGGGAGGCCAGGGAAGAGATTGCTGGACCTTTGGCTTTGATTTTTATGTCATCATTGGCTACAGGAATAGTGCCAGAGGACTGGAGGACAACAAATGTGGTCCCTTTGTTCAAAAAGGGGAGCAGAGACAACCCCGGCAACTATAGACCGGTGAGCCTCACGTCTGTAGTGGGTAAAGTCTTGGAGGGGATTATAAAAGACAAGATTTATAATCATCTAGATAGGAATAATATGATCAGGGATAGTCAGCATGGCTTTGTGAAGGGTAGGTCATGCCTCACAAACCTTATTGAGTTCTTTGAGAAGGTGACTGAACAGGTAGATGAGGGTAGAGCAGTTGATGTGGTGTATATGGATTTCAGCAAAGCGTTTGATAAGGTTCCCCACGGTAGGCTATTGCAAAAAATACGGAGGCTGGGGATTGAGGGTGATTTAGAGATGTGGATCAGAAATTGGCTAGCTGAAAGAAGACAGAGGGTGGTGGTTGATGGGAAATGTTTAGAATGGAGTACAGTCACAAGTGGAGTACCACAAGGATCTGTTCTGGGGCCGTTGCTGTTTGTCATTTTTATCAATGACCTAGAGGAAGGCGCAGAAGGGTGGGTGAGTAAATTTGCAGACGATACTAAAGTCGGTGGTGTTGTCGATAGTGTGGAAGGATGTAGCAGATTACAGAGGGATATAGATAAGCTGCAGAGCTGGGCCGAGAGGTGGCAAATGGAGTTTAATGTAGAGAAGTGTGAGGTGATTCACTTTGGAAGGAATAACAGGAATGCGGAATATTTGGCTAATGGTAAAGTTCTTGAAAGTGTGGATGAGCAGAGGGATCTAGGTGTCCATGTACATAGATCCCTGAAAGTTGCCACCCAGGTTGATAGGGTTGTGAAGAAGGCCTCTGGAGTGTTGGCCTTTATTGGTAGAGGGATTGAGTTCCGGAGTCGGGAGGTCATGTTGCAGCTGTACAGAACTCTGGTACGGCCGCATTTGGAGTATTGCGTACAGTTCTGGTCACCGCATTATAGGAAGGACGTGGAGGCTTTGGAGCGGGTGCAGAGGAGATTTACCAGGATGTTGCCTGGTATGGAGGGAAAATCTTACGAGGAAAGGCTGATGGACTTGAGGTTGTTTTCGTTGGAGAGAAGAAGGTTAAGAGGAGACTTAATAGAGGCATACAAAATGATCAGGGGGTTGGATAGGGTGGACAGTGAGAGCCTTCTCCCGCGGATGGATATGGCTGGCACGAGGGGACATAACTTTAAACTGAGGGGTAATAGATATAGGACAGAGGTCAGAGGTAGGTTCTTTACGCAAAGAGTAGTGAGGCCGTGGAATGCTCTACCTGCTACAGTAGTGAACTCGCCAACATTGAGGGCATTTAAAAGTTTATTGGATAAACATATGGATGATAATGGCATAGTGTAGGTTGGATGGCTTTTGTTTCGGTGCAACATCGTGGGCCGAAGGGCCTGTACTGCGCTGTATTGTTCTATGTTCTATGTTCTATGTTCTAAAGTAAAAATTTGTCCCTTAGAGTCAGAGACGGACATCATCATGGGGAATGAGGAAATGGCAGAGGCATTGAACAAACATTTTGGGTGGGGTGTTGCAGCCATTCGCGCCACCAGGATCTTCCAGTCTCACCGATGGCAACAGTCTCCGCGTGGCCCGGGACGGTGGAGGGCGGAAACAATGGGAAACAGCAGAAGAGATCCTACCCCCTCAAACCATGCCGTGGGGCTGGGAGGACAGAAAATCCTACCTTTGTTTCTGCCACAAGAGTAGAGGGCACAACTTTTATACCCGAAACAGATGGTAGCCCAGTGGCTAGAAAATGAGTAAAGTAAGGAAATTAACATAGAGTTATAGAGGTCAACAGCACAGAACAGGCTCTTCGGCCCATCGTGTGTGTGCCGGTCAAAAACAACAACCTAACCATTCTCATCCCATTTTCCAGCACTTGGCCCTATAGCCTTGGACACCCTGAGACTGCAAGTGCATATCTGAATACTTCTTAAATGTTATGAGGGTCTCTGCCTCCACCTCCCTTTCAGACAGCGAGTTCCACCCTCCCTGAACCACACAACCCACAGAATCCCTACAGTGCAGAAGGAGGCCACTCGGCCATCAATCCTCCACCACCCCTCTGAAAGAGCACCCTACCCAGGCCCACTCCCCATCCTATGCCCGTAACCCCATAACACCACCTAACCTGCACATCATTTGACACTAAGGGGCAATTTATCATGGCCAATCCACCCAACCTGCACACCTTTGGACTGTGGGAGGCAACCGGAGCACCCGGAGGAAACCCACGCAGACACGGGGAGAACGTGCAGACTCCACACCCGAGGCCGGAATTGAACCCGTGTCTCTGGCTTTGTGAGGCAGCAGTGCTAACCACTGTGCCACCCAGCCACCCTCTGGGTGAAAAGGTTTTTTCCTCACATCCACTCAAAACCCCCTGACCGTTACCTTAAATCTCTGCCCCCTGTTCATTGATCCCTCCACCAAGGGGAGAGGTTCCTCCCTGGGACCTGGTGGCCCACACCCTGGGGCAGTGGTGCACGAGCGTTCCAGTAACACGGCACATTTCAATGAGTGAAACAATCACACGGTGCGCCCCGTGTTTCAGTAAGTATGTTTCAGCTGAACTGATTGCTCATAAACGCCCCACAACGTAGCTGCGAACCGCCAGTGGCCAATCACATACAAGGGGCGGAGCCATCCGGTGTCCCATCTCCATGGAGATGCAACGTTGGCGCCTGCTACATTTTGGTGGGTTTTGCGAGGGTGGAGGGAGAGAGAGCACAGAGAGAGTGCGGAGGGAGCGAGTGCGCAGAGGGAGAGTGGAGGGTGAGAATGGGGAGAGATCATGGGGAGAAATAATAGAGGTCGGGTGTGAAGTAAGTGAGTGGAGGGAGAGAGAGTGGAGGGAGAGAGTGGAGGGAGGGAGAGTGAAGGGAGAGAGAGTGGAGGGAGGGAGACTGAAGGGAGGGAGAGTGGAGGGACGGAGAGTGGAGGGAGGGAGAGTGGAGGGACGGAGAGTGGAGGGAGGGAGAGTGGAGGGAGGGAGAGTGGAGTGAGGGAGAGTGGAGGGAGAGAGAGGGGAGGGAAAGAGTGGAGGGAGGGAGAGTGGAGGGAGGGAAAGTGGAGGGAGGGAGAGTGAAGGGAGGGAAAGTGGAGGGAGGGAGAGTGGAGGGAGAGAGTGGAGGGAGGGAGAGTGAAGGGAGGGAGAGTGGAGGGAGGGAGAGTGAAGGGAGAGAGTGGAGGGAGGGAGAGTGGAGGGAGAGTGGAGGGAGGGAGAGTGGAGGGAGGGAGAGTGGAGGAAGGGAGAGTGGAGGGAGGGAGAGTGGAGTGAGGGAGAGTGGAGGGAGAGAGAGGGGAGGGAGAGAGTGGAGGGAGGGAGAGTGGAGGGAGGGAAAGTGGAGGGAGGGAGAGTGAAGGGAGGGAGAGTGCAGGGAGGGAGAGTGGAGGGAGAGAGTGGAGGGAGAGAGAGTGAAGAGAGGGAGAGTGGAGGAAGGGAGAGTGGAGGGAGGGAGAGTGGAGATGGGAGAGTGGAGGGAGAGAGAGGGGAGGGAGGGAGAGTGAGGGAGGGAGGGTGAGGGAGGGAGAGTGAGGGAGGGAGTGTGAGGGAGAGTGGAGGGAGGGAGAGTGGAGGGAGGGAGAGTGGAGGGAGGGAGAGTGGAGTGAGGGAGAGTGGAGGGAGAGAGAGGGGAGGGAGAGAGTGGAGGGAGGGAGAGTGGAGGGAGGGAGAGTGGAGGGAGGGAGAGTGAAGGGAGGGAAAGTGCAGGGAGGGAGAGTGGAGGGAGAGAGTGGAGGGAGAGAGAGTGAAGAGAGGGAGAGTGGAGTAAGGGAGAGTGGAGGGAGGGAGAGTGGAGTGAGGGAGAGTGGAGGGAGAGAGAGGGGAGGGAGGGAGAGTGAGGGAGGGAGGGTGAGGGAGGGAGAGTGAGGGAGGGAGAGTGGAGGGAGGGAGAGTGACGGAGGGAGAGTGGAGGGAGGGAGAGTGAGGGAGGGAGAGTGATGGAGGGAGAGTGGAGGGAGGGAGAGTGAGGGGGGAGAGTGAGGGAGGGAGAGTGAGGGAGGGAGAGTGGAGGGAGGGAGAGTGGAGGGAGGGAGAGTGGAGGGAGGGAGAGTGAGGGAGGAACGAGTGGAGGAATGGAGAGTGAGGGAGGGAGAGTGGAGGGAGAGAGTGGAGGGAGGGAGAGTGAAGGGAGGGAGAGTGGAGGGAGGGAGAGTGGAGGGAGGGAGACTGGAGGGAGAGTGAGGGAGGGAGAGTGAGGGAGGGAGGGTGGAGGGAGAGTGGAGGGAGGGAGAGTGGAGGGAGAGAGTGTGAAGGGAGGGAGAGTGGAGAGAGGGAGAGTGGAGGAGGAGTGGAGGGAGGGAGACTGGAAGGAGGGAGACTGGAGGGAGGGAGAGTGGAGGGAAAGCGAGTGGATGGAGGGTGAGTGGAGGGAGGGAGAGTGGAGGGACGGAGAGTGAGGGAGGGAGAGTGAGGGAGGGAGGGTGAGGGAGGGAGGGTGAGGGAGGGAGAGTGAGGGAGGGAGAGTGAGGGGAGGGAGAGTGGAGGGAGAGTGAGGGAGGGAGATTGGAGTGAGGGAGAGTGAGGGAGGGAGAGTGAGGGAGGGAGAGTGAGGGGGAGAGTGAGGGAGGGAGAGTGAGGGAGGGAGAGTGGAGGGAGAGTGAGGGAGGGAGAGTGAGGGAGGGAGAGTGAGGGAGGGAGAGTGAGGGAGGGAGAGTGGAGGGAGGGAGAGTGAGGGAGGGAGAGTGGAGGGAGGGAGAGTGAGGGGGGAGAGTGAGGGGGAGAGTGAGGGAGGGAGAGTGAGGGAGGGAGAGTGGAGGGAGGGAGAGTGGGGGAGGGAGAGTGGAGGGAGGGAGAGTGAGGGAGGGAGATTGGAGTGAGGGAGAGTGAGGGAGGGAGAGTGAGGGAGGGAGAGTGAGGGGGAGAGTGAGGGAGGGAGAGTGAGGGAGGGAGAGTGGAGGGAGAGTGAGGGAGGGAGAGTGAGGGAGGGAGAGTGAGGGAGGGAGAGTGAGGGAGGGAGAGTGGAGGGAGGGAGAGTGAGGGAGGGAGAGTGGAGGGAGGGAGAGTGAGGGGGGAGAGTGAGGGGGAGAGTGAGGGAGGGAGAGTGAGGGAGGGAGAGTGGAGGGAGGGAGAGTGGAGGAAGGGAGAGTGAGGGAGGGAGAGTGGAGGGAGGGAGAGTGAGGGAGGGGCGAGGGGAGGAAGGGAGAGTGAGGGAGGGAGAGTGAGTGAGGGAGAGTGAGGGAGGGACAGTGAGGGAGGGAGAGTGAGGGAGGGACAGTGAGGGAGGGAGAGTGAGGGAGGGAGAGTGAAGGGAGGGAGAGTGAGGGAGGGAGAGTGAGGGAGGGAGAGTGGAGGGAGGGAGAGTGAGGGAGGGAGTGTGAGGGAGGGAGAGTGAGGGAGGGAGAGTGAGGGAGGGAGAGTGGAGGGAGGGAGAGTGAGGGAGGGAGAGTGAGGGCGGGAGAGTGGAGGGAGGGAGAGTGAGGGAGGGAGTGTGAGGGAGGGAGAGTGAGGGAGGGAGAGTGAGGGAGGGAGTGTGGAGGGAGGGAGAGTGAGAGTGGGAGTGTGAGGGAGGGAGAGTGGAGGGAGGGAGAGTGGAGGGAGGGAGAGTGGAGGGAGGGAGAGTGAGGGAGGGAGTGTGAGGGAGGGAGAGTGAGGGGGAGAGTGAGGTGGAGAGTGAGGGAGGGAGAGTGAGGGAGGGAGAGTGAGGGAGGAAGAGTGAGGGAGGGAGTTTGAGGGAGGGAGTGTGAGGGAGGGAGAGTGAGGGAGGGAGAGTGAGGGAGGGAGAGTGGAGGGAGGGAGAGTGAGGGAGGGAGTGTGAGGGAGGGATAGTGAGGGAGGGAGAGTGGAGGGAGGGAGAGTGAGGGAGGGAGAGTGAGGGAGGGAGAGTGGAGGGAGGGAGAGTGAGGGAGGGAGTGTGAGGGAGGGAGAGTGAGGGTGGGAGAGTGAGGGAAGGAGTGTGAGGGAGGGAGAGTGAGCGAGGGAGAGTGAGGGAGGGAGTGTGAGGGAGGGAGAGTGAGGGAGGGAGAGTGAGGGAGGGAGAGTGGAGGGAGGGAGAGTGAGGGAGGGAGAGTGAGGGAGGGAGTGTGAGGGAGGGAGAGTGAGGGAGGGAGTGTGAGGGAGGGAGAGTGAGGGAGGGAGAGTGAGGGAGGGAGAGTGAGGGAGGGAGAGTGAGGGAAGGAGAGTGAGGGATGGAGAGTGAGGGGGAGAGTGAGGGAGGGAGAGTGAGGGAGGGAGAGTGGAGGGAGGGAGAGTGAGGGAGGGAGTGTGAGGGAGGGAGAGTGAGGGAGGGAGAGTGAGGGGGAGAGTGAGGGAGGGAGAGTGACGGAGGGAGAGTGAGGGAGGGAGAGTGAGGGAGGGAGAGTGAGGGAGGGAGAGTGAGGGAGGGAGAGTGAGGGGGAGAGTGAGGGAGGGAGAGTGAGGGAGGGAGAGTGAGGGAGGGAGAGTGAGGGAGGGAGTGTGAGGGAGGGAGAGTGAGGGAGGGAGAGTGAGGGAGGGAGAGTGAGGGAGGGAGAGTGGAGGGAGGGAGAGTGAGGGAGGGAGAGTGAGGGAGGGAGAGTGAGGGGGAGAGTGAGGGAGGGAGTGTGAGGGAGGGAGAGTGGTGTGGTCATCAAAACTGCTTTTCGATTTTGAGAGCCAGTCGCGATTGGCTCCGGCATGATGTCACGCGGTGGGGGTGGGGGGGTGGCGGGATACATCACTGTTCGGACAACACTACGGGATCAAGCCCAGTAATCACATTGAAATTTATCACCTAAAAAGGGGGTGAACCTGATTACATCCCCAGAGGGGGTCGGGAAAGATCACAAACTGAGACCCCACCGACGCAAATCCCATTTCTGGTCGCTCGTGTGGTTTACCACCGTTACCGGAGCTCACACGTGACTAACGGGGCCACTCGATCTCAGCCACAGAGGCTGTTAAAGGACATAATTCGGACAAGTGCATGGTCCGCGTGTCCTGGTCAATGAAGTTCAGTTTGCAGGTCCAGTAATGATGAAGGCAAACAGAAGATTGTCCTTTCCTACAAGGAGAGTGGAAGTGGGGCTGTTTTGCCTCAGGGCATTCCTGAGGACACGCCCAGGGTTCGCTGTGCTGCTTTGGCTTCCAGAATTCAAGAAAGGATATAAATGTCCTGGAATAAGTTCAAAGAAGGTTCATTCAACTGATCCCTGGGATACGAGCATGTGAACATACAAACATATGAATTAGGATCAGGGACAGGCCATTCAGCCCCTCGAGCTGCACTGCTATTCAATAAGATCATGGCTCATCTGATTGTCACCTGAACCCCACATTTCCACTTTGATAACTCTTCACTCCTGATGCACGATCAATGACCACTAAAGCGAGGGTGTAGTCCAACTGAAGGCTTTAATAAGCTAGATGTTTCCCCCAGGAGCTCAGGTACAGAAAGAAGGCTGCTAGGGCGGCACGGGCTCTTATACCCCGCCTTGCAGGGCGGAGCTACCATACAGCTTGACAATAGGAAACATACAATATCTACCAATGGTGTTCCAGCATCACCAGGTACCGTAATACCTCTACACAACCCCCTTGTTTCTCAGGAACATATCTCGCTCTGCCTTAAAAAGATTCAAAGAATAGGGACTCTGGTCCGTCGCCAGGAAACGTCTCTCCCAAACCCTCCTGACCCAGTCAGAAGGAAGGGGGGGGGGAAAAGAAGGAGAAGGGGGAATAGTGGGTCTGCCAGAGGGGAGAGAGGGCAGAGACCCAACAGGCTACATCACCCAAATGATGGGCAAGCTAGTGGGAAAGGAGGTATTCCCAAACCCACCGGAAATAGGCAGGCCGCACAGGTCGCTCCGACCCAAGCCCAAAGCCGGGGGCCAGCCCAGGCCAATTATTGCGAAGCTGCACCAATTCCAAGACCGTGAGAGAATCCTAAAGTGGGCCCGGCAAACAAAACAGAGCACGTGGGAAGGGAAGACCATAAGGGTGTATCAGGCGGCTGCTGAATGTGATAATGACCCCCTCTGGGGAGAGAACACCAGAGGTGATCGTCTCCCTGGACGCAGAAAAGGCCTTTGACAGAGTTGAATGGAGCTACCTCCTCGAGGTACTGGAACGGTTTGGGCTGGGAGCGGGGTTCACCCCCTGGGTGAGGCTCCTGTACAACGCTCCCAAAGCGAGTGTCCGAACTAACACCACCAGCTCTGAATACTTCCAGCTGCAGAGAGGAACAAGACAGGGCTGCACCCTGTCCCCACTCTTGTTCGCGCTAGCAACCGAACCCGTGGCGATAGCCCTGCGGGACGCAAAAAACTCTATGCAGATGATCTGCTCCCTTGTGTCTCAAAGCCACAGGAGGGACTGAAGGCAATACTCCAAATACTGAAAGAGTTTGGAACCTTCTCGGGCTACAAACTTAACCTGGGCAAAAGCGAGACATTCCCAGTGAACTCAAATGGGGGAGGGAGAGAGCTGGAGGGGCTCCCGTTCAAAACAGCCCAGAACAGATTCCGCTACCTGGGGATCCAGATAGCAGAGACTGGACCCAGATCCACAAGTGGAACATGACCAGCCTGGTGGAGGAAGTAAGAAAAGACCTTCAACGGTGGGGCTCACTCCCACTCTCCCTGGCGGGAAGAGTGCAGAGGGTCAAGATGAACGTACTGCCGAGGTTCCTCTTCCTGTTTAGATCCATCACGATCTTCATCCCCAAGGCCTTTTTCCAAAACATAGACAGTCTAATCATGGCGTTTGTATGGGCCTAGAGAACCCGAGAATTCACAAACCGACACTGCAAAGAGGGAAAATCAAAGGGGGCTTGGCCTTACCGAACCTACAATACTACCACTGGGCAGCAACGGCAGAAAGAGTGAGGGGATGGGTACAAGAACCCGACACAGATTGGGTACAAATGGAGGAGGCATCCTGTAAAGGAACGACCCTCCGGGCCCTGGCCACAGCAGCACTCCCATCCCCCTCAACAAGGTACACAACGAGCCCAGTGGTAGCGGCCACGCTGGGAACATGGGCCCAGCTAAGACAACACTTCGGGATAACCAAAATGTCCCCCATGGCCCCCGTCTGCAGCAATCCCAGATTCCCCCAGCCATGCTAGATGCCACCTTCAAAAGATGGAGATGGGACGGGGGCACATTGACGGTCGGGGACTTCTACGTAGGGCGCAGAGTGGCGACACTGGACGATCTGACGAGGAAGTGGAGGCTAGCAAAAGGTCAGGAAATGAGACACCTCCAAATAAAACACTTCCTCCGCAAAGAGACAATGGGGTACCCCGAGGCCCCAGAAAGCACACTACTAGAGGATCTGATAGGCACAGGCAACGAGAAGGGGGGGCTATGTGGGAAAATATACGGACAGCTACTGGACAGAGCCTGGACTCCACTGGACAAGACCAGACAAAAATGGGAGGACGAACTGGGGACAGAGGTAGGATGGGGACTCTGGAGCGAAGCACTGAGTAGGGTGAGCTCCACCTCCTCCTGCGCAAGGCTAAGCCTAATGCAGCTCAAAGTGGTGCACAGAGCGCACCTGACCAGAACCCGAATGAGCAGGTTCTTCCCGGAGGTGGAGGACAAATGTGAGCGGTGCCAGAGGGACCCGGCCAACCACACCCACATGTTTTGGGTTTGCCCCAAGCTTGCTGGGCTCTGGGCAGCCTTCTCCGAGGCAATGTCCAGGGTTGTGGGGGTGAGGGTGAAGCCATGCCCGATTGTGGCAATCTCCGGGGTATAGGAGCAGCCAGAGCTACACATGGGGAAGGGGGCCAATGCCCCCGCTTTCGCTTCCCTAATCGCACGCCGGAGAATCCTGCTCGGCTGGCGATCGGCAGCACCACCCACAGCTGCAGACTGGCTCGCTGATCTCTCGGAATTTCTCCCCCTGGAGAAGATTAAGTACGCCATCCGAGGGTCAGAGGAAGTCTTCCTGGATACTTGGGGGCAGTTTGTCGACCTGTTCCAAAACCTGTTCGAGGCCAGCAACGGGGAGTAAGCCAGGGGAAAAAAGATAATATGAAGAACCAAAGTGGGGGGGGACCACAAAAGAAGAGGAAGGGTGCTGAAACCAAGGGGGGGGGGGGGGAGGAGGAAGGGGGGATACCATAGACCGATCCAGAGGGCAGCAAAATGTACGTACAGCTAGTCAAATGAAGGACGAAACAAACCTTTCTGTAAAATAAAGCAAATTAGCGCGGGCAAGAAAAATATCAGCAACAACTGTTTATAAATATGGGAAAAGCCAATAAAAAGATTTTCAAAAAAAAAAATTCAAAGATTTTTTCCCACTGCCTTTTACAGAAGAAAGTTTCAGAGAGTAACGCTCCTCTGAGAGAAATATCTCACCTCTGTCTGAAATGGCAATGCCTTATTGTTAAACTAGTTCTAGATTCTCCCACAAGAGGAAACATCCTCTCCACACCCACCCTGTCAGTAACCCTCAGCAGCTTATATCTTTCAATCAAGTCACATCTTACTCTAATGGATACAAGACGGGCCTGACCACCCTTTCTTCAGAAGACAACCCCCACCCATTCCAGCTACTAGTCCAGGAAACCTTCTCTGGGCTGCTTCCAATGGCATTTACGTCTTCCTTAAAAAAGGCAGCACATTTACTCCGCATGTGGTCTCACAAGTGCCTTGCCAATTATATAGATTGCAAGAAGTTGAGGCCTCCACGCTGACCCCTGTGGCACCAGAATATGCCTACTCTCCGTTTCCTGTTAGCTAGCCAATCTTGTACCCACGCCAGAATGTTACCACTGAAATATCAGCTTTAATATTCTGCAGTAAGCTTTGATGTGGCACCTTATCAAAAGCCTTCTGAAAATCGGTGGACAGTACATGTGACTGCTTCAAAGAACTCCAATCCATTGGTTAAACATTATTTCCCTTTCACAAAACTCTGCCTGATTACCAGGAATGTTTCTATGTGCCCTGCTGGAGTTTGGGAAGTAACAGCCTCGAACATTTTCCCGATGATTCACATTCGGCTGACTGACCTGCAGTATCCCACTTTCTGTCTCCCTCCCTTTTTGAATAATAGTTATTGGGCGCAATTCTCCCATCGGCAGTCTAAGTGCCGACGCCGGAGTGAAAACCGGAATGTTTCACTCCGGCGTCGGAGCACGCTGCTAGCCCCCTATTCTCCGGGCCCCGTGGGGGCTAGGAGCGGCGTCGCGTCATTCACGCGCGCCGGACCTTGGCGCCGCGTAAAAGCGGCGCCGGGTAAATGACGCGGCCGGCACTGCGTAAATGACGTCACCCGCGCATGTGCGGTTGCCGTCCTCCCTGAGGCCGCCCCGCAAGGAGATGTCGGATGGATCTTGCGGGGCGGCGGAGGAAAGGAGGTCCTCCTTTAGAGAGGCCGGCCTGCCAATCGGTGGGCACCGATCACGGGCCAGACCCCATTTGAGGCCCCCACCCCCCCGGTGCTGGAACACAGGCTGCCCCCCCACCCCCCCCAGCGTTCCCGCGCTGTTCCCACCGGCAGCGACCAGGTGTGGACAGCGCCGGCCGGAACCTGTCGTGTTGGGCAGGCCACTCGGCCCATCCGGGCCGGAGAATCTCCCAGCGGCCAGCCATGATTCTCGCCGCGACGGTTTGGGGGTGGTGGGAGAATCACGTGCGGGTGTCGGGGCGGCGAGGCGGGACTTGCGCGGCGCCCCGGCAAGTCTCCCACCCGGCGTGGGGGGGAGAATCCCGCCCACTATTTTCCAATCTCTTGGAACCTTCCTCCTATCTCATGAATTTTGTCAAATTAAAATCAATGCATCAGTGACCTCACAGGCCACTGCTTTGAAGATGCTGGGATAAAGCCCATCAGGACCCAGGCAGGGATTTGTCAGCTCACAGCTCTAACAATGTGCTCAGTACCACTCCCCTGACGATTGTAATATTCCTGAATCCTCCTCCCCCTCCTTGCACTTCCTGAATTACAGTTATTTCTGGGATATAACTTGCATCCTCTATCGTGAAGACCGATGCAAAATATCTTTTCAATTCAACTCCTTATTTTCCATTATTAACTCCCCACACTCACTTTCTGTCGGACCAATGCTCACTTTGTTAACACCTTTCTTATTTAATTATTTATAGAAACTCTTACGAACAAGGTTTATATTTCTCGCTACCTAACTCCTCATCCAGGCTACCTTTACCCATCTGATTTATCCAGTCTATATGCAGATTTCCAATTACTATCTCTGCACCTTTCTGACAAGCTCCCATTATTTTTCTAACAATCTTTATTAGTGTCACAAGTAGGCTTACATTAACACTGCAATGAAGTTACTGTGAAAAGCTCCTAGTCGGCACACGCCGGCGCTGTTCGGGTACACCGAGGGAGAATTCAGAATGTCCAAATTACCGAACAGCCCTACCAAGTGACTCCTGTTCGGGGGCCTGTACACCACTCCCACGAGTGACTCCCTGCCTGTCTCATTTCACATCTCCATCCATTTTGGTTCCCTGAAATGCTCCATTGTGTGAATTCCACCATTAACAGAGCCACCCCTCCTCCTTTTCCAGCATACTGTCCTTCCGAAATGTTATGTATCCTTCAACATTCAGACCCCAGTCTAACTCATCCAGCAACCATGTCCCTGTAATGGTTATCGGGTTGTACTTATTTATTTCTATTTTAACTCTGTTCATCTGTTTTTGACAAAGGCTGCGTTCGTTCAGATACAAATCCTTTAATTTTTATCCTTTTATCATTTTCATAACCTCCATCCTTACTTGCTGATGCACTCTTAACTTTGTACCCTCTGTCCCTTCCTCTCACAGTTTGTTTATCATTTCCCTTATTGATAGCTTTCACTGACAACTCGTCCCTTTCTTGAATTCATCACATTGTGATAACTATTACTGGGCGGCTAATATAGCCATGATCAGGAAGTGGGTGGTGAGGGAGGGGTCGACATGGGTATGGAGGCGGCTGCCTGTAAGGGCACCAGTCTGGGGGCGTTGGTAACTGCGCCTCTGCCAATCCTGCCGGCACGGTACTCTACCAGTCCAGTGCTGGTGGCGACCCTGAGAGTTTGGGGCCAATGGAGGAGGCATGTGGGAGCAGTGGGAGCATCAGTCTGGGCCCCAATCTGTGATAATTCACCGATTTGCCCTGGGGAGTATGGACGGAGTTATGGCGGCGAGCTGGGATTGAGAGGATAGGGGATATGTTCACAGAGGGGAGCTTTCCGAGTATGAGGGCGTTGGAGGAAAGTTTGGGTGAATCACCCGAGGAAGGAGCAGTGCTCGGAAAGCTAGTGATTCAAAACAAACCTGGTGTTGTAAGACTTCTTACTGTATTTATAAGTGGATTTTAACCTGAGATGGGCTTTGCCTGCTTGAAGATAATATGATTGCAGTTTGGAGTTAAAGTATTTCATTTTATTGTTAAGCATTATTTAACTGGTAATTGAAAGCTATTTCTTGTATGATGTTAAAGTTAGTTTAATCCTGTGTTTTCAATAAAGATTTTTTTTAAATTCCCATATCGCTATTTGTGCGTGGAATCACTCCTGGAACAAGCTATCCTTTCCTCATAGTCTTAAAAATTAAATTAAATATTGGGGTTTCTGTCCAGTATCTTAGTGACAGTTGGGGTCTGGTCCAAGGTCATAATAAATCTCAATGTTGGTCATGGACATCTCAGTTTAATTCAGATTCCATCGCCCCCTGGCCTCCAGTGGTTAAGAACAGCATTGAGACAGGTTGCAATGTTTTCATTGCTGAATATGTTCTGACACTCAGCGCCTGGGAAAGTGTCTGAGGAGTGGAGACTGGGGTGAAGTAAAGGAGTGACCTTGGCAGCCATGAAGCTCCATAGAATCATTATCCACCGGAGAGGTGGGGAGGAAAGAGCAGAGAAATGGAAGAGCAAATTCTGTCCACGTTCACTGTATTTTGAAAATCAATTGACTTCAGTCTGTTTTCAGTCGGCAAGGGATTGCTCACCCGCTCAGTGTCCTTCTCTGTCATTAGTGTCCCATTTGAATCATAGTATGACACCTGGAATCCTCTCGGTAAGAGGAACCTGTGGGGAAAGGAAGCAGAAAGGAACAGAAATAGAGTGAGTGGCAGAGTGACAGCTCACACACTGTCTCAAGCTGTGACTGAGGTACTGAACCAGGGACTCCATCCATCCTGAATATCACCATCCATCCTGAATATCACCATCCATCCTGAATATAACCATCCATCCTGAATATCACCATCCATCCTGAATATCACCATCCATCCTGTATTTCACCATCCACATCGTAAATCTTCAGTTTGTCCCGTGTCTCACACATAAACGTCCCCAGATACCATTTGTCCCGTATATCGCCACGGTAATAGGAAAGCTGCTGAGACCCTCCTCTTACCAAGGCCTGAACACCTTTAGTGTGAGTGTACATGTGTGTGTGTGTCTGTGTGTGTCCATGTATGCGTGCAGCTGTGTGTGTCTGTGTGTGCGCGTGTGGCTGTGTCCCACCACGCCAGTCTCACCAGTATACTAACACTGGCATCTACCCGGCAATGTGGAAATTTGCCCAGGTGTGTCCTGCACACAAGAAACAGGACAAATCCAACCCAGCCAATTACTGCTCTATCAGTCTGCTCTCCATCATCAACAAAGTGATGGAAGGAGTCATCAACAGTGCGAACAAGCAGCACTTACTCAGCAATAACCTGCTCACGGACGCTCAGTTTGGGTTCTGCCAGAGTCACTCAGCTCCTGACCTCATTACAGCCTTGGTTCCAACATGGACAAAAGAGCTGAATGCCGGAGCTGAGGGGAGAATGACTGCCCTCGACACCAAGGCAGCATTTGACCGAGTGTGGCATCAAGGGGCCCTCGCTAAACTGGAGTCAATGGGAATCAGGGGAAACCTCTCCGCTGGTTGGAGTCATACCCGGCACAAAGGAAGAAGGTTGTGGTGGTTGGAGGTCAATCATCTCAGCTCCAGGACATCACTGCAGGAGTTCCTCAGGGTCGTGTCCTCGGCCCAGCCATCTTCAGCTGCTTCATCAATGACCTCCCTTCAATCATAAGATCAGAAGTGGGGATGTTTGCGGATGACGCACAATGTTCAGCACCATTCGCAACTCCTCAGATAATGAAGCAGTCCATGTCCAAATGCAGCAAGACCTGGACAATATCCAGGCTCGGTCTGACAAGGGGCAAGTTACATTCACACCACACAAGTGCCGGGCAATGACCATCTCCTACAAGAGAGGATCTAACCACCGCCCCTTGACATTCAATGGCATTACCATCGCTGAATCCCCCACAATCAACATCCTGGGGGTTACTGTTGATCACAAACTGAACTGGGCTAGTCATATAAATATTATTTTTTTAAAATAAATTTAGAGTACCCAATTCATTTTTTCCAATTAAGGGGCAATTTAGCGTGGCCAATCCACCTAGCCTGCACATCTTTGGGTTGTGGGGCGAAACCCACGTCCTATAAATATTATAATACTGTGGCTAAACAAAAATTAGAAAGAAAAATAATAATACAGTGGCTACCAGGGCAGGTCAAAGACTAGGAATCCTATGGAGAATAACTCACCTCCTGACACTCCCAAAGCCAGTCCACCATCTACAAGGCACAAGTCAGGGGTGTAATGAAATACTCTCCACTTGCCTGGATGAGTGCAGCTCCAACAAGAAGCTCGACACCATCTATTTATCGCCCACCCCTAGTTGCCCTTTAGAAGGTGGTGGTGAGCTGCCTTCTTGAACCGCTGCAGTCCATGTGGCGTAGGTACACCCACTGTGCTGTTAGCGCGGGAGCTCCAGGATGTTGCCCCAGCGACAGTGAAGGAACGTCGATATATTTCCAAGTCAGGGTGGTGGGTGACTTGGAGGGGAACCTCCAGGTGGTGGGGTTGCCAGGTATCTGCTGCTCTTGTCCTTCTAGATGGTCGTGGTCGTGGGTTTGGAAGGTGCTGTCTGAGGAACCTTGGTGAGTTACTGCAGTGCACTGCAGAGCGGTTGAATAAACTCGGTTTGTTCTCACTGGAACAACGGAGGTTGAGGGGCGACCTGATAGAGGTCTACAAAATTATGAGGGGCATAGACAGAGTGGATAGTCAGAGGCTTTTCCCCAGGGTAGAGGGGTCAATTACTAGGGGGCATAGGTTTAAGGTGAGAGGGGCAATGTTTAGAGTAGATGTACGAGGCAAGTTTTTTACGCAGAGGGTAGTGGGTGCCTGGAACTCGCTACCGGAGGAGGTGGTGGAAGCAGGGACGATAGTGACATTTAAGGGGCATCTTGACAAATACTTGAATAGGATGGGAATAGAGGGATACGGACCCAGGAAGTGTAGAAGATTTTAGTTTAGTTGGGCAGCACGGTCGGCACGGGCTTGGAGGGCCGAAGGGCCTGTTCCTGTGCTGTACTTTTCTTTGTTCTTTGTTCTTTGCATCTTGTCGATGGTACACACGGCTGCCACTCTTCGTCGGTGGTGGAGGATTTTTTTGAATGCTTGTGGAAGGGGGAGTATTCAAGCGGCTGCTTTGTCCTGGATGGTGTCGAGCTTCTTGAGTGTTGTTGGTGCTGCACTCATCCAGGCAAGTGGAGAGTATTCCATTACACTCCCGACTTGTGCCTTGTAGATGGTGGACAGGCTTTGTGGGGTCAGGAGGTGAGTTATTCGCTATAGGATTCCTGGCCTTTGACCTGCCCTGGTAGCCACAATATGAATGTGGCTAGTCCAGTTCAGTTTCTGATCAATGGTAACCCCCAAGATGGTGATTGTGGGGGATTCAGCGATGGTAATGCCATTGAATGTCAAGGGGCAATGGTTAGATCCCCTCTTGTAGGAGATGGTCATTGACTGGCACTTGTGTGGTGTGAATGTAACTTGCCACTTGTCAGCCTGAAAGACGTGCTGTTAGGTGAATTGGACGTTCTGAATTCTCCCTCTCTGTACCCGAACAGGCGTCGGAATGTGGCGACTAGTGGCTTTTCACAGTAACTTCATTGCAGTGTTAATGTAAGTCTACTTGTGACAATAATAAAGATGATTATTATTAGTCAGAGTGAAGCTGACTTGCGGGTGAATTTGATTTCAGTGAGGGAGATTTGCTCACTGACATCCTCACTCTCTACTCCCACGTCCACCAGTATCCAGTGGCAGGACAGAGTCCAGACCTCTGGAGGTAGAACAGGGCCCAGTGGATGACCAGGGTGTCTTCAGAGTCTTGTCCTGTTCTTCATGCTCCACAACACGTTGCTGATCCTGCCTTCCAGCCCCTTGGACCTATTAGTGACTTCCTCCGCGCTGTCTGTCCGGAACAGACTTCACCTGCTCAGGTAGACAAATCTTGTCTCACCAAGTGCTTAGGCCCACCGGCTACCCTCACCCTGGTTTAACCCACCCGTCGAGACGGTTTCCTGGCGTGTGGCCGCTATCGCATGCAAACAGCCACGTGGAGCTGTGTCAGGTGGGGTCCAATGCAGGCGATTCGCTCTGAGAATAACACAAAGTGATCCCTGACAGCGGTACTAGCGCCAACCGTGGTACCCCCCAGACTCCAGCCAGCATCAGTAAAGAGGGTCTTTATCAGCTGGTGTACTAGTCAGCAGCAGTGTGCGAGATGTAGCAGATCTCTTCAGTGCCCCTCATCCCTTCCCTCTGGCCACCCAATGCCTGGCTCTCTACCCGTCCTGCGAAGGCTGCTCTCCTCATCTCCCAGGGCCACTAATTCTCAGAGTCAAGCGTTTCTAGCTGGAAACTCCTTGGTGCTCCGGTAGATTCTGAATAACGAGGCCCTTGTGATGCCAGGATAGAGGCTTTTCCAGCTGACCCTTTTGGACAGGCCGCCCTCCCATTTAAACGGCAGCTTCTTTCCGACCCCTATGTGCAGGGAAGAGTAAACTTTAACATCAGCCTAGAATGCTGGTGAAGCTCCTTATTCTCCCTGAATCGAAGCAGCATCTACTCACCTACTTCTATTGAGGTCCAGCATGACGACCTCTTCCTCCAGCTCCACCAAGATGCTGATGTGGTTTGGATACTTCCCCTGCACAGGACACACAGGAATACAGGTTAAAGAAGCGTCCATACTTCTTCAAAGACAGAGGGCGGGTTTTACAGCCCTGCCAGCTGGACATTCTGTCCCTGCCAAAGGTGGCTCCCCCCTGTGGTGGGAGGTTCCCTGGTGGCGGGACTGGCGATCCATGCAAAACGCCGTAGGCATCAGTGGAAGCAGAAGATCCGGCCGACAGCCGGAGGGGAGCCGTCAGCTCTCGTGAACTTTTTTCTCGGTGTTGCCGGCACGGCATTTTGATTGCCCCCGGTGAGGCACTGCCTTGAACTGCTGCACACCACATTAGAACATAAGAACTAGGAGCAGGAGTCGGCCATCTGGCCCCTCGAGCCTGCTCCACCATTCAATGAGATCATGGCTGATCTTTTGTGGACTCAGCTCCACTTTCCGGCCCGAACACCATACCCCTTAATCCCTTTATTCTTCAAAAAACTATCTATCTTTACCTTAAAAACATTTAATGAAGGAGCCTCTACTGCTTCACTGGGCAAGGAATTCCATAGATTCACAATCCTTTGGGTGAAGAAGTTCCTCCTAAACTCAGTCCTAAATCTACTTCCCCTTATTTTGAGGCTATGCCCCCTAGTTCTGCTTTCACCCGCCAGTGGAAACAACCTGCCCGCATCTATCCTATCTATTCCCTTCATAATCTTATATGTTTCTATAAGATCCCCCCCCCCCCCATCCTTCTAAATTCCAACGAGTACAGTCCCAGTCTACTCAACCTCTCCTCATAATCCAACCCCTTCAGATCTGGGATTAACCTACTGAATCTCCTCTGCACACCCTCCAGTGCCAGTACGTCCTTTCTCAAGTAAGGAGACCAAAACTGAACACAATACTCCAGGTGTGGCCTCACTAACACCTTATACAATTGCAGCATAACCTCCCTAGTCTTAAACTCCATCCCTCTAGCAATGAAGGACAAACCTGGGGCGAGATTCTCCGACCCCCCGTCGGGTCGGAGAATCGCCGGGGGCTGGTGTGAATCCCGCCCCCGCCGGTTGCCGAATTCTCCGGCACCGGATATTCGGCGGGGGGCGGGAATCGCGCCGCGCCGGTTGGCGGGCCTTCCCGCGCGATTCTCCGGCCCGGATGGGCCCAAGTCCCGCCGCTAAAATGCCTGTCCCGCCGGCGTAGATTAAACCACCTACCTTACCGGCGGGACAAAGTGGCGCGGGCGGGCTCCGGGGTCCTGGGGGGGGCGCGGGGTGATCTGGCCCCGGGGGATGCCCCCACTGTGGCCTGGCCCGCAATCGGGGCCCACCGATCCGCGGGCGGGCCTGTGCCGTGGGAGCACTCTTTTCCTTCCGCCTTCGCCACGGTCTCCACCATGGCGGAGGCGGAAGAGACTCCCCCCACTGCGCATGCGCGGGAAACTGTCAGCGGCCGCTGACGCTCCCGCCCATGCGCCGCCCGGAGATGTCATTTCCGTGCCAACTGGCGGGGCACCAAAGGCCTTTTCCGGTAGTTGGCGGGGCGGAAATTCGTCCGGCGCCGACCTAGCCCCTTAAGGTTGGGGCTCGGCCCCCAAAGATGCGGAGCATTCCGCACCTTTGGGGCGGCGCGATGCCCGACTGATTTGCGCCATTTTGGGTGCCAGTCGGCGGACATCGCGCCGATACCGGAGAATTTCGCCCATGATGTAGGTACTACCGCAGTGTTGTTTGGGAAGGAGTTCCAAAATATTCACTTGACAAAAATGAAGGAACAGCGACAGGTTTCCAATTCATGATAATATATAGAAGCAGAATCAGACCATTCGGCCCATCGAGTCTGCTCCGCCATTCTATCATGGCTGATATGTTCCTCATCTGCTACCTGCAATGTTACAGACCAAGAGCTGGATTGATGCTGTGGAATTGGAGGGAACATGCAGGTGGTAGGAGCGTGCCCTCCCCTTCTCGGAGGTTAAAGTTGTGCGTTTAGAAGGTGTGCAAGAAACCGCGGCAAGTAGTTACCATGCATCATCTTGTGGTACACACAGAAAACAACAGTGCATTTCTGGTGGAGGCGATTCATGTTTAAGTGGATGGACTTTGCGATGCTGCAATGGAGCGAGTAACGCATCCTGGATTCTCATCACTCTGTCCAACTCTGAATACAGGTGGGTGAGATTTCAAAATGATGGACTGGACTCGGTTCCAGGAATCCCCTCCCTCACCCCCTTGTCTATGGGGCAGACCATTTTGGACAGCGATGAGGAGAAATTTCTTCACCCAGAGAGCCGTGAGCCTGTGGAATTCACTGCCCACAGAGAGCAGTTGTGGCATTTGTATGTTTTCAAGAAGCAGTTAGATATAGCTCTTGCGGCGATGGGGGTCAAAGAATATGGAGGGGACGGGATTAGGCTATTGCGTGAGGCAGCACGGTATCGCACTGGTTAGCAATGTTGCCTCATGGTGGCGATGACCCGGGCTCAATCCCAGCCCCGGGTCACTGTCCGTGTGGAGTTTGCACATTCTCCCCGTGTCTTGCGTGGGTCCCACCCCCACAACCCAACATGATGTGCAGGCTAGGTGGATTGGCCACGCTAAATTGCCCCTTAATTGCAAAAAAAGAAGTGGGTACCTCTAAATTGAATGATCAGCCATGATCATAACGGGGCTGGTTTAGCACAGTGGGCTAAACAGCTGGCTTGTAACGCAGAACAAGGCCAGCAGCGCGGGTTCAATTCCCGTACCGGCCTCCACGAACAGGTGCCGGAATGTGGCGACTAGGGGCTTTTCACAGTAACTTCATTGAAGCCTACTTGTGACAATAAGCAATTATTATTATTAATGAATGGCGGAGCAGGCTGGAAGGGCCGAATCATAGAATCATTGAATTTACAGTGCAGAAGGAGGCCTTTTGGCCCATCGAGTCTGCACCGGCCCTTGGCAAGAGCACCCTACTCAAGCCCACACCTCCACCCTATCCCCAGTAACCCCACCTAACCTTTTTGGATACTAAGGGCAATTTATCATGGCCAATCCACCTAACCTGCACATCTTTGGACTGTGGGAGGAAACCGGAGCACCCGGAGGAAACCCACGCACACACGGGGAGAGCGTGCAGACTCCGCACAGACAGTGACCCAAGCCGGGAATCGAGCCCTGGAGCTGTGAAGAAACTGTGCCAACCACTGTGCTGCCGAGCCTGCTCCTCCTCCTATTTTCTGTTTCTATGTGGTCATGTAGACCCCCCAAGCAATTTCCATGGAGTTGAGCATGTTTTAGGAGATGTGGTTCGCAGCATCTTAGAGCAGTGGGGAAAACCTGATCTGTAGTCAGAAACTTTTGACAAGTAAGTCCAAAAGTAGTTGACAATGTCACATATCATACTGCTGCGTAATTTACAAAAGCGTTCATATAGTAATTAATGATAGGGACGTGTTTAGAGGGTTACGTGTTTGTTAAATTGATCAGCATTGTAAGGATGTTCAGAAGCACGAGAGTGCCCTTCTGCACTAAACAGTGTGGCGATTTTAAAGTGTTAATTTCCTCCGATCATTCATCTTTTTTTTTGATTTGCAGTCCTTAACAGGCCATTCCCGCCTTCTGAAACAATCGCACAGTCCCACTACTTCAAAACACTTTAATTTATTCAGCTCCAGAGGATTTCTTGACACAACTGTACTTGGGGCTTTTTAGCACAGGGCTAAATCGCTGGCTTTGCCAGCAGCACGGTTCGATTCCCGTACCAGCCTCCCGAACAGGCGCCGGAATGTGGCGACCAGGGGCTTTTCACAGTAACTTCATTTGAAGCCTACTTGCGCCAATAAGCAATTTTCATTTTGTTTCATTCACTTGGCCAGCATTTATTATCCATCGCTAATTGCCCTTGTGAAGGTGGGGGTCAGCTGCCTCCTTGAACCGCTGCAGTCTAACATGTAGGTACACCCACAATGCTGGTAGGGACGGAGTTCCAGGATTTTGACCCAATGACAGTGAAGGAACGGCGATATATTTCCAGGTCGGGATGGTGAGTGACTTGGAGGGGACCCTCCAGGAGGTGGGGTTCCCAGGTATCTGCTGCTCTTGTCCTTCTAGATGGTAGTGGTTGTTGGGTTTGGAAGGTGCTGTCGAAGGAACCTTGGTGAGTTACTGCAGTGCGTCCTGTAGATGGTGCACACGGTTGTTACTGTTCGTCGGTGGTGGAGGGTTTGAATGTTTGTGGAAGGGGCAGCAATCAAGCGGGGCTGCTTTGTCCTGGATGGTGTTGAGCTTCTTGAGTGTTGTTGGAGCTGCACTCATCCAGGCAAGTGGAGAGTGTTCCATTACAATCAGCCCCCAGGATTAGCGATGATAATGCCATGAAATGTCAAGGGGCTGGTTTAGCACACGGCTAAATCGCTGGCTTTGAAAGCAGACCAAGGCAGGTCAGCAGCACGGTTCAATTCCCGTACCAGCCTTCCCGAACAGGTGCCGGAATGTGGCGACTAGGGGCTTTTCACAGTAACTTCATTTGAAGCCTACTTGTGACAATAAGGGATTTTCAGTTCAAGGGCTGGTGGTTAGATTCTGCTTTTTCGGAGCTGGTCATTTACTGGCACTTGTGTGGCGCGAATGTTACTGGGGGGGGGGATTCAAACATGCAGTTCTGGGAAAGAGGAATTTGGGAGACAACAATATGGTCAAGTGTTTTGGAGGGGAAAGGAAAGTTGGAGAACCATGATGTGCCTGTGCACAGGAACAATTTGGATCATTTCAAAAAGAGGGTGAAGTAACAGTCTGGCTTGAGTTGATGCGATCAGAAAGCTGTCAGATTAATTACCTGTGGCGGTCGGGTCACACTCCGTTTCCGTTTCCCTGCTGAAACACGTGGGAATACAAACTTGTAAGTCTTCAGTTCTTCAAGCAGCTTTTCCTGAAGAAACCGATAACCTGTGTGAGATACAAAGATGGGATTTCATGGCATTTAGGAGCAAAGTAACAGGATCGCTGAAAACCGGAAATCTGAACAGAAAATGCCAAGGGCTCTCCGTGGATCGAGCATCACCCGTGGAGCGAGAGAGAGAGAACGGTTAACGTTTCAGCTCACGGCCCTGAAACGGGAATATCAGAGATGTCACAGGGTTTAATCCAGACAGGGAAAGCTGGGGTGGGACTAGGAGGCAAGAACAAGCAGGAACGTCGGTGTGGGAGGATGGCTAATATCGTACCTTTGTTTCAATTCAAACGTAAGGAAGGGATAGCCCGAGCTCCGTTGGCCACACGGGACGTCTCAGTGATGGGCAAATTACTAGAAAACCTTCTGAAGGACAATATAAATTGTCACTTCGATGGGCGGCCAATCAAGGACAGTCAGAAAGGATTTGTTAAGGGACGGTTGCATCTGACTGACAACTGAGTTTTGTTTGAGGAGGTAACAAGGGTGAACTGTGATGGTATTTGATTTACTGCATTTGGATTTTAACAAGGTTTCTGATAAGGTCCCAGATGGTTGACTGATCAGAAAGACAACTGTGGGCACAAAGCACAGGTCAATGGTTCAAGCTAAATTGGAGGCTCCCATTAACTGGCTAACACTGGCTGACTTGAAGGGCCGAAGGGCCTCCTCCTGTGCTTTATTGTTCAACATATATCTAAACTTGTCACCCTTGTGCATTTCCTCAGTGCCTGTCTTCCAGGTGCTATTGACTGGCCTGGCACTCTGACACAGTGCGGCCATAATAGCTGCAACAAGGCCGTTGGAAGGTTGCTGACCCACAGTGGGTGTGACTGTTAATGGCATGGTTGATGCTCTTGTCGAGCTCTGGGCCTTGAGGGCTGGTCTTCAGACAGCGTCCTTGTCTGTCAGAGCCCGGGCACAGTGGCAGTGGTGGGAGCATGCTTTTTATGAAGTATTTAATCCATCACGGCATGATTTCCTCTCGCACACCCCATTACTAAATGGGCTTTCTGAAGCTGTATTCATAACTATAATATTCTTGTTCTCACACATTACCCCAGAATGAATGATTAGCGAATTTCACCCCCCCCCCCCCGCCCCCCCCCCGCGCTCCTTTCCCCCCCCCCCCCAACGCTCCTTCCCATTATCAGTGATGAACTTTGCCGGTGGCCCCAGTCCGGTTTCTGCCCAGTTTTTCATTATCATTCCACAGTTATTTTCTTTTCTTTACTACATATAATCGTCGACCGACTAAACCCCGTTGCCAAGTCTACAAAGTGTAAAACAAATATGTTCCTTTCTTATCCCATACCTTAGTATCCACAGCGCCAACTTCATTATCAGGACAGCACGGTAGCACAGTGGTTAACACTGCTGCTTCACAGTGCCAGTGTCCCAGGTTCGATTCCCGGCTTGGGTCACTGTCTGTGCGGAGTCTGCACGTTCTCCCCGTGTCTGTGTGGGGTTTCCTCTGGGTGCTCCAGTTTCCTCCCACAAGTCCCAAAAGATGTGCTTTTAAGTGAATTGGACATTCTGAATTCTCCCTCTGCGTACCCGAACAGGCGCCAGAATGTGGCAACTAGGGGCTTTTCACAGTAACTTCATTGCAGTGTGTGGTAAACCACATATATTAGGATTTGTATGGTAAGACCCTGTACTACAGGTACAGCGGCAGTCCCGGCCTGCTGGCTCCGTCCAGTAGGCGGAGTATAAATATGTGTGTCCTCCGTACAGCAGCCATTTCGCCAGCTGCTGTGAAAGGCCACACATCTTCGAGTAATAAAGCCTCAGTTGTATTCAACTCTCGTCTTTATCCAATTGATCGTGCATCAATTTATTACTCTACGATTTTCAGAAGATGGACCTCCACATCAAGCCGGAACGCCTGCAGCTGGATCCGCAATCAAGCGATGCCAAAAAGGACTTTCCGCACTGGCTAGCTTGTTTCGAGGCGTACATCAGGTCTGCACCAGACCCAATTCCGGAAGCTCAGAAAATACGGATCCTTTACTCGAGGCTGAGCTCCAACATCTTTCCGCTGATCCAGGACACGGCGAACTATGACAAAGCCATGGCCCTAGGTAAAGAGAATTACGCCCAGCGGACGAACACGCTCTTCGCCAGACACGTACTCTCCACTCGCTGTCAGCTCCCTGGTGAGTCTGTAGAAGATTTCTAGCGTGCCTTAATTCCACTAGTCAGAGACTGTGACTGTCAGGCTATCACGGCCACGGAACATTCAAATCTCCTTATGCGGGACGCCTTTGTTACGGGGATTGGGTCAGACCTCATACGCCAGCGACTTTTAGAGGGGACCATGCTCGACCTCACAGAGACAAAGAAACTGCCGCTATCAATGATGGTCGCCTCACGCAATATTCAGGCCTACACCCCCAGCCGCGCGGCCCACCCCTCCTACGCATCGTGGACTCCACAGACGGCCGTTCCAGCGGGAGCCTTACCCAGCCAATACACCTTGTGCCACGTGCCAGCCAGCCAACCTCGGGGGTCCCCGATGTTACTGCTGCGGCCAACAAAAACACCCCCGCCAACGCTGCCCGGCCGATGCCGGCCTTTGTAAGGCCAGCGGTAAGAAGGGGCACTTCGCCGCGGTGTGCCAGGCCCGCTCAGTCGCCGCTATCGCCCCAAACCCCCTCATTTACGACCAATGGGCGCCGCCATCTTCACCTCCCCGGACCACGCGCGGCCAGTGGGCACCTCCATCTTCCCCCCTCAGATCACGCGCGGCCTGCGGGCGCCGCCATCTTGCCCTCCTCGGACCACGTGCGGCCCATGGGATCCGCCATCTTTCTCAACCCCCGCCACGTGCAGCCCGTGGGTGCCACCATTTTGTCCACCCCAAGATCTCCAGGCGCCGCCATCTTGTCTTTCCCACGGCACATGGGCACCACCATTGTTCCAGGACCCGTGCCCCCCGGGCAACTCATCGTCCGACACCAGCGACGACCAGCCACGACTCGCCCTCTGTCACCATCGACCAGTCTCGCCCGCACAACCTGGCCACCGCCTCGACCAGCGTTAAGATCGTTGGGCACGTGACCTCGTTCCTGCTGGACTCTGGGAGCACCGAAAGCTTCATCCACCCAGATACGGTAAGGCGCTGCTCCCTCGCGATATACCCAGCCAAGCAGAGAATCTCCCTGGCCTCCAGATCCCACTCCGTGGCGATCCGGGGGTACTGCATAGTCACGCTCACGGTCCAGGGCATAGAATTCAGTGGCTTCCGCCTCTACGTCATCCCCAACCTCTGCGCTGCCCTGCTACTCAGCCTGGACTTCCAGTGTAACCTCCAGAGCCTAACCTTGAAATTCGGTGGGCCCCTACCACCCCTCACTGTGTGTGGCCTCGCCACCCTAAAGGTCGGCCCACCTTCCCTTTTCGCAAACCTAACGCCGGATTGCAAACCCGTCGCCACCAGGAGCAGACGGTACAGTACCCAGGACAGGACCTTCATCAGGTCAGAGGTCCAGTGGCTGCTTCGGGAAGGCATCATCGAGGCCAGCAACAGCCCCTGGAGAGCCCAAGTGGTAGTGGTGAAAACTGGGGAGAAACACAGAATGTTCGTGGACTACAGCCAGACCATCAATCGGTACACGCAGCTCGACACGTACCCCCTCCGACGCATATCTGATCTGGTCAATCAGATTGCACAGCACCGGGTCTTCTCAACTATAGACCTCAAATCCGCCTACCACCAGCTCCCCATCCATAAGGCTGACCGGCCATACACTGCCTTCAAGTCAGATGGCTGCCTCTACCACTTCCTCAGGGTTCCCTTCAGCATCACCAACGGGGTCTCGGTCTTCCAAAGGGAGATGGACCGAATGGTTGACCGGTACGGGTTGCGGGCCACCTTCCCATACCTAGACAACGTCACCATCTGCAGCCATGATCAGCAGGACCACGATGCCAACCTTGCAAAATTTCTCCACACCGCCACTCTCCTAAACCTCACCTATAACAAGGAGAGGTGTGTATTCAGCACGAACCGCTTAGCCATCCTCGTCTATGTGGTCCAGAAGGGAGTTCTGGGGCCCAATCCCGACTGCATGCGCCCCCTCATGGAGCTCCCCCTTCCCCACTGCCCCAAAGCCCTCAAACGCTGCCTGGGGTTCTTTTCCTACTACGCCCAGTGGGTCCCAAACTATGCTGACAAGGCCCGCCCACTCATCCAGTCCACCCTTTTCCCCCTGACAGCTGAGGCTCAACATGCCTTTGATCATATTAGAGACGATATCGCAAAGGCCGCGATGCCGCAGTCGACGAGACGTTACCCTTTCAAGTGGAGAGCGACACATCAGGCGTCGCCCTAGCCGCCAAGCTCAACCAGGCAGGCAGACCCGTGGCATTCTTTTCCCGCACCCTTCATGCCTCCGAAATTCGGCACTCCTCCGTCGAAAAAGAGGCCCAAGCTATCGTTGAAGCTGTGCGGCATTGGAGGCATTACCTGGCTGCCAGGAGATTCACTCTCCTCACTGACCAACGGTCGGTTGCCTTCATGTTCAATAACACACAGCGGGGCAAGATCAAAAACGATAAAATCTTGAGATGGAGGATCGAGCTCTCCACCTACAACTATGAGATTATGTATCGCCCCGGCAAGCTAAACGAGCCCCCTGACGCCCTATCGTGAGGTATATGTGCCAGCGCACAAGTAGACCGACTCCAGACCCTGCACGACAGCCTTTGTCACCCGGGAGTCACACGGTTGTACCATTTCATAAAGGGCCGCAATCTGCCCTACTCCGTCGAGGAAGTACGGACAATCACCAGGGACTGCAGAGTCTGTGCGAAGTGTAAACCGCACTTCTACCAGCCGGACCGTGCGCACCTGGTGAAGGCCTCCCGCCCCTTTGAATGCCTCAGCGTGGATTTCAAAGGGCCCCTCCCCTCCACCGATCGCAACACGTATTTCCTCAGTGTGGTCGATGAGTACTCCTGATTCCCCTTCGCCCCCCCATGCCCCGACATGACGTCTGCCACCGTCATTGTCATGTGAGAGTACTTTTAAGACGGTGGATGTTTAAGCAATGTACCTTTAAGAAAACAGTGATGTCAGAGAGTGGGTGGGGCTGAGGTCAGGTCAGCCATTTTGCAGTTCAGTTTTGCAGGTTTTTCTAGTTTCAGTTTTGAAAAGAGCTGGTGTGTGTCTGTGTTTTGCAGTGAGCTGGATTTGCTGTGATGTCTTCCATAAAAGACCATCCCTGGATCATTTGGGTGATTTAAAGTAAAGCCTTTAACCTGATGTGATTTTGTTTAAAGGTGTTAAGTCTCTTGGAAGTTTGAAGGAACATTTTAAGGAGTTATTTACTGTTGCAATATTTTCTGAGTTATCTTTGAAGTAAGGGGTGTTAAGAGATCCAATGTTTATTTAAGATGTTAAGTTGAGTTCATGGAATAAACAGTGTTTTGTGTTTAAAAACCCACGTGTCCATAATTGTAATCCCACACCTAGGGAAAAAGCCGTGTGCTCGGAAAAGCAACAAATCCATTAAAGGGTGAGGTTGGTTGAACTCCATGATACATTTTGGGGTTCTGAAAAACCTCGCCCATAACAATTATGTTTATCGAGGGGGATAAAAGTCTATCTATTGGATTGGCTTTTGTGAACTTAAAGACAGTGAAGGATTGTTGCTTTTCCGGTGTGGTATTTTAGATTAAGTGGGGAGAGTGTTGTGGACAATGGCTCTTTCAGAGGCTCAGAAGTTTTTGGGGGTGGAGAAGGTTACACGTAGTACCTTACAGACAGAAACGAAAAGCAGACTGTTAGATTTGGCAAGAACATTGCAGTTAACATAACCTGACAAAATGCGAAAAGATGAGGTAATTATGGCAGTGGTTAAGCATTTAAAGTTGCCTGAGATAGAGTTTGACTCATTGGAAATGGCAAAAATTCAGTTGCAAATTAAACAAATGGAACATGAGAAAGAATTAAAGCAGCTTGCGTATGAGAGTGAGAGAGAGGAAAAAGAAAGAGAAAGCGAGAGAGAGGAAAAAGAAAGAGAAAGAGAGAGACAGAGGAAAAAGAAAGAGAAAGAGAGAGAGAGGTAAAAGAAAAGGAGAGAGAAGAAAGGAGAAAAGAAAGAATAGCCCTAGCAGAACAAAAAGAAAAAGAAAGGGAGATACAGATCAGGGAAAAAGATAAAGAGAGGGAGCTTGAACTTCAGAAAATGGCCATGAAACATGACAATCAGTTAAAATTGGCAGACGTAAAGGGACACGTACAGTTGGAGGAGATGGATGAGGATAATGAGACAGAGCGTCATAGTCGAAGACGTGGTGAGGATCTATTTAAATATGTCCAAGCATTGCCAAGGTTTGACGAGAAGGAAGTGGAAGCCTTTTTCATTTCATTTGAGAAGGTAGCTAAACAAATGAAATGGCCACAGGGCATGTGGGTGTTACTGATTCAAACAAAGCTGTTAGGTGGAGCTAGTGAAGTGTTTGCGTCACTACCAGAGGAGGTATCTGGAACATATGAGGAGGTGAAAAAATCCATCTTAAGGGCATATGAGCTAGCGCCTGAAGCTTACAGACAAAGGTTTAGAAATTTAAGGAAAGAATTTGGTCAAACATACATGGAGTTTGAAAGGCTCAAACAGAGTAATTTTGATAGGTGGATAAGGGCTTTGAAAATAGACCAAACGTATGAAGCTCTCAGAGAAATTATACTTTTGGAGGAGTTTAAAAATTCAATTCCTGATGTAGTGAGAACTCATGTGGAAGAGCAGAGGGTTAAAACTGCGAGATTAGCAGCAGAAATGGCAGATGATTATGAATTAGCTCATAAATCAAAGTTTGGTTTCCGACATCAGTTTCAGCCGGTGAGGGATAGAAACTGGGGACATGAGAAATACTCAAGTAGTAAAAATAAAGGTGATTTGATGGGAGATAATAAGGAGAGTGTACCTCAGATTAGAAAAGAGATCCAGGAGGGTGGAAAAGAAATGAAAAGTTTCAAATGTTTTCACTGTAATAAACTAGGCCATGTAAAGTCACAGTGTTGGTGGTTGAAGAAAAGCACTGGGAAGGCTAATGTGGTAAAACAGGGTAAAGACAGTGGGGTTTGTGGTAAAGGAAAGCCCAAGTGAAGCGAAGGAGGTGCAAACGATTGTACAGCCTGATCAAGAAGCAAATGTTAAGAAGGTGCCAGATGTATTTAAAGAATTTACTTGTGTGGGTAAAGTTTACTCATGTGTATCAGGAGGAGCAGGTAAAGAAGTCACAATTTTAAGAGATACAGGGGCTAGTAAATCTTTAATGGTAAGAGATGAGGAATTATGTAGTTTGGGAAGAATGTTTCCAGAAAAGGTGGTAATATGTGGAATTCAGGGTGAGAGAAGCAGCGTTCCATTATATCATAGAATTTACAGTGCAGAAGGAGGCCATTCAGCCCATCGAGTCCGCACCAGCTCTTGGAAAGAGCACCCTACCCAAGGTCAACACCTCCACCCTATCCCCATAACCCAGTAACCCCACCCAACACTAAGGGCAATTTTGGACACTAAGGGCAATTTATCATGGCCAATCCACCTAACCTGCACATCTTTGGACTGTGGGAGGAAACCGGAGCACCCGGAAGAAACCCACGCACACACGGGGAGGATGTGCAGACTCCGCACAGACAGTGACCCAAGCCGGAATCGAACCTGGGACCCTGGAGCTGTGAAGCAATTGTGCTATCCACAATGCTACCGTGCTGCCCACATTATATAAGGTAAGGTTGGATAGTCCAGTGAAGAGTGGTGAAGTGGTAGTAGGAGTAATAGATAAACTATCTTGTCCAGGAATACAGTTTATCTTGGATAATGATATAGCTGGATCGCAGGTGGGAGTGATGCCTACTGTGGTTGATAAACCAGTGGAAAATCAGACAACTGAAGTGTTGAAGGACAAAATCGAAGAGTGAAGATGAAGTTGAAGTTGAAGTGCAATTATCAGAAACGATTTTTGATCAGATGGTTGAAAAAGAACAAGAACAGGTGGAGGATGAGGCGGATATTTTTAGTTCAGGAAAATTGGCGGAGTTATAACAGAAAGATGTAGAAATAAAACAGATATATCAGAAAGCATATACAGAAGAGGAATCTGAGAGTATCCCAGAGTGTTATTACTGTAAAAATGATGTCTTGATGAGAAAATGGAGACCTGTACATATGCAGGCGGATGGAAAATGGGCAGAAGTTCATCAAGTAGTATTGCCGGTAGGGTATAGAAAGGAGGTGTTGCGAGTTGCACATGAGGTACCAGTGGGAGGTCATTTGGGAATACGGAAAACTCAAGCTAAAATCCAGAAACATTTTTATTGGCCTGGACTACATAAAGATGTAGTTAAATTTTGTCAATCATTTCACACATGTCAAGTGATAGGGAAACCTCAAGCAGTGATAAAACCAGCGCCCTTAATACCCATTCCAGCATTTGAAGAACCTGTTACAAGGGTCCTAATCGATTGTGGAGGACCACTTCCTAAAACAAAAAATGGGAATCAATATCTTTTGACTGTAATGGATGTGTCTACCAGGTTTCCAGAGGCCATTCCAGTATGTAATATTACAGCTAAAAGGATTGTGGAGGAGTTACTTCAATTCTTTACTAGATATGGACTACCCACAGAAATTCAATTGGATCAAGGATCGAATTTTACTTCAAAGTTATTCAAAGAAGTTATGGATAGCTTAGGAATAAAACAATTTAAATCAACTGCGTACCATCCAGAATCGCAGGGAGCATTAGAAAGGTGGCATCAGACATTAAAGACAATGTTGAGGGTGTATTGTCAAGATTATCCAGAGGATTGGGATAAAGGAATCCCATTCGTATTGTTTGCAATTAGGGATGCACCTAATGAGTCTACCAAATTTAGTCCTTTTGAACTAATGTTTGGTCATGAGGTAAGAGGACCACTTAAATTGATTAAGGAAAAATTGTTGGGTGAGAAATCGGTAATTACACTATTGGATTACGTGTCAAATATTAGGGGACCATTAAATAGAGCAGGTAAATTGGCTGGACAACATTTGAAAGTTGCACAAGATGTGATGAAACGGGTAGCGGACAAGAAATCCAAGGTTCGTAGTTTTGCCAGTGGGGATAAAGTTTTGGTGTTGTTACCAGTGGTAGATGAGCCTTTTAAAGCTAGGTTTTCTGGACCGTATCAGATTGAAAGGAAATTAAGTGAGGTGAATTATGTGGTAAAAACACCAGATAGAAGGAAGACTCACCGAGTGTGTCATGTGAATATGCTTAAAAGGTACTTTGAAAGGGAAGGAGAGAAAGAGGAGGTTTTAATGATTCTAACTCAAAGTGACAAACCAAATCCAGATGACTGTGAATTTGACATACCTCAAATTAAATTGGAAAATGAGGATGTTCTTAAAAATTGGGATGAATTGTTAAGTTACCTTCCAGAGGAAAAACAAACTGACCTGAAAGAGTTATTGATATCACATGGGCAAGTTTGTAGAGATAAATTGGGACGCACTAAAATGGCTATGCATGATGTAGATGTGGGAAATGCTGTTCCTATCAAACAACATCCATATAGACTTCATCCTTTAAAATTGGCACAGGTTAACAGAGAGATTGAGAGTATGCTGAAGAATGCATAATTGAAGTGGGTTGCAGCCAATGGAGCTCACCCATAGTGATGGTACCTAAACCAGATGGTACCCAACGATTGTGTGTGGACTACAGAAAGGTGAATGCAGTTACAAGAACGGACTCTTATACTGTCCCACCATTGAAGGATTGCATGGAGAAAGTGGGACAATATGCTTTTATTTCCATCTTCCAGACATGGAAAGAACATTTAAAACATCATATGGAGTTCTTCGATCAACTTCAGGAGGCGGGTTTGGTGATAAACCTAGCCGAAAGTGAATTTGGAGAAGCCCGAATCACTTTCCTTGCAGAGTTTCCGATACTCTCAAGACGAAGGGAAATAATGCAATTTCTTAGCATGAATGAATTTGATCGAACAATTGTGCAAAAGATTTGTGGCGTGATTACTCCACTGATGGACTTGCTAAAGGAACCTAAAAATTTTCGATGGACAGCGGACTTTCAACAGGCATTTGACTGCCTGAAAGCTGTGATCACCAATGCTCCTGTGTTGGAGAGTTGCAAGGGGCTCTGTGGTCAGATTGAACTAAATTATCTGATTCTAAAGAGAAATGCCGAGGAGTAGAGGACTGGATGGATCGTGCAGAGACTTTGTTCAAAGAGACTGTCAATCGAGAAGGATTTCGGTTGGAGGAAGAAGAACAAAGAAAAATGGACTATATTATTATACCTGTTTGAGTGTGTTGTTTTCTTTAAATGAAAATGTATATTTACTGTGTACATTTCTTAGTGGATGGTGCAAAAGTGAAAAATGAAACCATCTTGAAGTTGGGTTTTTTCTTTCTTGGGGGAGGTGTCATGTGATAGTACTTTTAAGACATGGATTACTTTTTAAGCAATGTACCTTTAAGAAAACAGTGATGTCAGAGAGTGGGTGGGGCTGAGGTCAGGTCAGCCATTGTGCAGTTCAGTTTTGCAGGTTTTTTTAGTTTCAGTTTTGAATAAAGCTTGTGAGTGTCTGTGTTTTGCAGTGAGCTGGATTTGCTGTGATGTCTGCCATAAAAGACCATCTCTGGATCATTTGGGTGATTTAAAGTAAAGCCTTTAACCTGATGTGGTTTTGTTTAAAGGTGTTAAGTCTCTTGGAAGTTTGAAGGAACATTTTAAGGAATTATTTACTGTTGCAATATTTTCTGAGTAATCTTTGAAGTAAGGGGTGTTAAGAGATCCAATGTTTATTTAAGATGTTAACTTGAGTTCCTGGAATAAACAGTGTTTTGTGTTTAAAAACTCACGTGTCCATAATTGTAATCCCACACGTAGGGAACAAGCCGTGTGCTCGGAAAAGCAACAAATCCATTAAAGGGAGAGGTTGGTTGAACTCCATGATACATTTTGGGGTTCTGAAAATGCCTCGCCCATAACAGTCATGAAAGCCCTCAACACAATCTTCGCTCTGTTCGGCTTCCCTGCCTATATCCACAGTGACAGGGATCCTCATTCATGAGCGATGAGCTGCGTCAGTTCCTGCTCAGCAGGGGTTTCGCGTCCAGCAGGACGACCAGCTATAACCCCCGGGGAAACGGGCAGGTAGAGAGGGAGAACGGGACGGTCTGGAGGGCCGTCCAACGGGCCCTACGGTCCAGGAATCTCCCGGCCTCCCGCTGGCAGGAGGTCCTCCCCAATGCACTGCACTCCATTCGGTCGCTACTGTGCACAGCCATTAATGACACACCCCCATGAACGTCTCTTTGCCTTCCCCAGGTAGTCCACATCCGGGGTGTCGCTCCCGACTTGGCTCGCAGCTCCCGGACCCGTACTCCTCCGTAGGCATGTCCGACTCCACAAGGCGGACCCGTTGGTGGAAAGGGTGCAGTTGCTCCATGCGAACCCCCAGTATGCCTACGTTGCATACCCCAACGGCTGCCAAGATACTGTCTCCCTCAGGAACCAGTAGGTTCCACACACACACACACCTGTGGCCCGGCTCCACCCCCCCCCCCCCTGCGCACCCAGCAGCAACCCCCCCAGGACCATCCGTCCTCCCCCTGCCCACGCCCAAGGATGAAGAGGATTTTGGCACGCTCCCGGAGTCACCGAGGACCAGACCAACATCGGAATCGCCGCCACCACTGCGTCGCTCCCAACGCCACATCAAGGCCCGGACCAACTAAATTAATAATTGGTTCGGGACTGTCAAACTACTGACCTTCAAAAGAAAAAATTTTTCAATGCTGTACATTAAACTCAAACTTGCTGTATATAGTTCTCCACCACCCCCGCCGGACTCAATTTTAACAGGGGGTGAATGTGGTAAACCACTTTGTAGATATATTAGGATATGTATAGTAAGGCCCTGTACTACAGGTACAGCGGTAGTCCCTGCCTGTTGGCTCCGCCCAGTAGGCGGAGTATAAATATGTGTGTCCTTCCTTACAACAGCCATTTCGCCAGCTGCTGTGGGAGGCCACACATCTTAGAGTAATAAAGCCTCAGTTGTATTCAACTCTCGTCTTTGTCCAATTGATCGTGCATCACAGTGTTAATGTAAGCTTACTTGTGACACTAAAGATTATCATATTAAAATCTCTCGCTGAGGACATACTGACTGTGGTTTGTGATGATGCTCTTCAATATTTCTTACATATATCACATCTATCACTGATCTGTTCTATAAGTTTGATATATTACCCGCATCCCTGAGCAAAATTCTGAATCTTTGAGGAGATGGGTGGGAAATTGCCGATGCAAATTTAAGATAATCAGCTTTTTATATTCCAAACTCCTGCTCACTAATGTATGAAGGCTGTGCCTCTCAAAGACTGGCACTTCAGATCAAACGGCATGTTCCTTCTCGATGAGCAACCCACAAACCGTATCCAAGCAACCCATGCTTGCAAAACTCAAAACACACTGTCCAACAGTAGATGTAATTCCGTGATTCTAGTTGCTAGAGTTCATTTGAAGGATTTCATAGCACAGCATTTGGAAAGCAGTAGTATAATCGGACAAAGTCAGCATGGATTTAGGAAAGGAAAATAATGCTTGACAAATCTACGAGAATACTTTGAAGATGTAACTAGTAGAGTTGACCCGGGAGAACCAGTGGACGTGGTTTATTTAGACTTTCAGAAGCTTTTTGACAAGGTCTAGTATGGCAGGGGGGTGGGCACGGGAGCAATAGGTCAGAAGGTGAGAGCATTGAGGGAGAACGAGGGAATAGGGACAGTGTGGCTCTGAGGCAGAGCAGACAGGGAGAAGTTGCTGAACACAGCGGGTCTGGTGGCCTGAAGTGCATATGTTTTAATGCAAGGAGCATTACGGGTAAGGCAGATGAACCTAGAGCTTGGATTAGTACTTGGAACTATGATGTTGTTGCCATTACAGAGACCTGGTTGAAGGAAGGGCAGGATTGGCAGCTAAACGTTCCAGGATTTAGATGTTTCAGGCAGGATAGAGGGGGATGTAAAAGGGGAGGTGGAGTTGCGCTACTTGTTCGGGAGAATATCACAGCTGTACTGCGAGAGGACACCTCAGAGGGCAGTGAGGCTATATGGGTAGAGATCAGGAATAAGAAGGGTGCAGTCACAATGTTGGGGGTATACTACAGGCCTCCCAACAGCCAGCGGGAGATAGAGGAGCAGATAGGTAGACAGATTTTGGAAAAGAGTAAAAACAACAGGGTTGTGGTGATGGGAGACTTCAACTTCCCCAATATTGACTGGGACTCACTTAGTGCCAGGGGCTTAGACGGGGCGGAGTTTGTAAGGAGCATCCAGGAGGGCTTCTTAAAACAATATGTAGACAGTCCAACTAGGGAAGGGGCGGTACTGGACCTGGTATTGGGGAATGAGCCCGGCCAGGTGGTAGATGTTTCAGTAGGGGAGCATTTCAGTAACAGTGACCACAATTCAGTAAGTTTTAAAGTACTGGTGGACAAGGATAAGAGTGGTCCGAGGCTGAATGTGCTAAATTGGGGGAAGGCTAATTATAACAATATTAGGCGGGAACTGAAGAACATAGATTGGGGGCGGATGTTTGAGGGCAAATCAACATCTGACATGTGGGAGGCTTTCAAGTGGCAGTTGAAAGGAATACAGGACCGGCATGTTCCTGTGAGGAAGAAAGATAAATACGGCAATTTTCGGGAACCTTGGATGACGAGTGATATTGTAGGCCTCGTCAAAAAGAAAAAGGAGGCTTTTGTCAGGGCTAAAAGGCTGGGAACAGACGAAGCCTGCGTGGAATATAAGGAAAGTAGGAAGGAACTTAAGCAAGGAGTCAGGAGGGCTAGAAGGGGTCACGAAAAGTCATTGGCAAATTAGGGTTAAGGAAAATCCCAAGGCTTTTTACACGTACATAAAAAGCAAGAGGGTAGCCAGGGAAAGGGTTGGCCCACTGAAGGATAGGCAAGGGAATCTATGTGTGGAGCCAGAGGAAATGGGCGAGGTACTAAATGAATACTTTGCCTCAGTATTCACCAAAGAGAAGGAATTGGTAGATGTTGAGTCTGGAGAAGGGGGTGTAGATAGCCTGGGTCACATTGTGATCCAAAAAGACGAGGTGATGGGTGTCTTAAAAAATATTAAGGTAGATAAGTCCCCAGGGCCTGATGGGATCTACCCCAGAATACTGAAGGAGGCTGGAGAGGAAATTGCTGAGGCCTTGACAGAAATCTTTGGATCCTCACTGTCTTCAGGGGATGTCCCGGAGGACTGGAGAATAGCCAATGTTGTTCCTCTGTTTAAGAAGGGTAGCAAGGATAATCCCGGGAACTACAGGCCGGTGAGCCTTACTTCAGTGGTTGGGAAATTACTGGAGAGAATTCTTCGAGACAGGATCTACTCCCATTTGGAAGCAAATGGACGTATTAGTGAGAGGCAGCACGGTTTTGTGAAGTGGAGGTCGTGTCTCACTAACTTGATAGAGTTTTTCGAGGAGGTCACTAAGGTGATTGATGCAGGTAGGGCAGTAGATGTTGTCTATATGGACTTCAGTAAGGCCTTTGACAAGGTCCCTCATGGTAGACTAGTACAAAAGGTGAAGTCACACGGGATCAGGGGTGAGCTGGCAAGGTGGATACAGAACTGGCTAGGCCATAGAAGGCAGAGAGTAGCAATGGAGGGATGCTTTTCTAATTGGAGGGCTGTGACCAGTGGTGTTCCACAGGGATCAGTGCTGGGACCTTTGCTCTTTGTAGTATATATAAATGATTTGGAGGAAAATGTAACTGGTCTGATTAGTAAGTTTGCAGATGACACAAAGGTTGGTGGAATTGCGGATAGCGATGAGGACTGTCGGAGGATACAGCAGGATTTAGATTGTCTGGAGACTTGGGCGGAGAGATGGCAGATGGAGTTTAATCCGGACAAATGTGCGGTAATGCATTTTGGAAGGTCTAATGCAGGTAGGGAATATACAGTGAATGGTAGAACCCTCAAGAGTATTGAAAGTCAAAGAGATCTAGGAGTACAGGTCCACAGGTCATTGAAAGGGGCAACACAGGTGGAGAAGGTAGTCAAGAAGGCATACGGCATGCTTGCCTTCATTGGCCGGGGCATTGAGTAGAAGAATTGGCAAGTCATGTTGCAGCTGTATAGAACCTTAGTTAGGCCACACTTGGAGTATAGTGTTCAATTCTGGTCGCCACACTACCAGAAGGATGTGGAGGCTTTAGAGAGGGTGCAGAAGAGATTTACCAAAATGTTGCCTGGTATGGAGGGCATTAGCTATGAGGAGCGGTTGAATAAACTTGGTTTGTTCTCACTGGAACGAAGGAGGTTGAGGGGAGACCTGATAGAGGTATACAAAATTATGAGGGGCATAGACAGAGTGGATAGTCAGAGGCTTTTCCCCGGGGTAGAGGGGTCAATTACTAGGGGGCATAGGTTTAAGGTTGAGAGGGGCAAGGTTTAGAGTAGATGTACGAGGCAAGTTTTTTACGCAGAGGGTAGTGGGTGCCTGGAACTCGCTACCGGAGGAGGTAGTGGAAGCAGGGACGATAGGGACATTTAAGGGGCATCTTGACAAATATATGAATAGGATGGGAATAGAAGGATACGGACCCAGGAAGTGTAGAAGATTGTAGTTTAGTCGGGCAGCATGGTCGGCACGGGCTTGGAGGGCCGAAGGGCCTGTTCCTGTGCTGTACATTTCTTTGTTCTTTGTTTGTTCTTTGTCTCATATAGCAGATTACAGTGAAAAGTTAAAGCGCATGGGATTCCGGGTAGTGTCTTGAGATGGATAGAAAACACCAGTCACTGAAAGTAAGCGCGCAGGTACAGCAGGCAGTAAAGAAGGCAAATGGTATGTTGGCCTTCATAGTGAGAGGATTGGAGTATAGGAATAGAGATGTTTTACCGCAATTGTATCGGGTATTGGTGAGGCCGCACCTGGAGTATTGTGTTCAGTTTTGGTGTCCCTATCGGAGGAAGGATGTTCTTGCTATGGAGGGAGTGCAGCGAAGGTTTCCCAGGCTGATTCCTGGGATGGCGGGTCTGTCATATGAGGAGAGACTAAATTGGTTAGGATTATATTCATTGGGGTTTAGAAGAGTGAGGGGGGATCTCTTAGAAACTAATAAAATTCTAACAGGATTAGACAGGAGTAGATTCAGAAAGAATATTCCCGATGGTGGGGGATTCCAGAACTAGGGGTCACAGTTTGAGGATAAGGGTTAAACTTTTTAGGATTGAGGTGAGGAGAAATTCCTTCACCCAGAGAGCGGTGAATCTGTGGTGGGTCGTTTGCAGGAAAATCACCTCTGCTTTAAGTGTGTGAACACCCGGGGCCGTTTAACCAGCCCATTTAGCTGCAGACATTCCACATCCTGATTCTCACTGGAGGCTTCCACCTCCCCTCCTCCTGCCCCCCCCCCCCCCCCCACCGTACGGCGGGCTTGACCTTCTCCAAATGCAGGATTTCTGCCAGGTCACCCACCAACACCCCGGCCTTCGGAGGCTCCGTCTCCGGCCTATCAGGGAGGCAAAGGCCAAGACATCAGCCTCTCTCCCAACCTGGACTCGCAGATCCTCCCACACTCCACATATCACCACCTCCGCACTCAGGGCCACCCTGACCCCCAGAGTCTCGGACATAACATCCCAGAACCCCCTCCACTTTGGACACGCCCACAACGTCTGAACGTGATTCGTGCCCCCCCCCCCGCACACCGCCCACACCTATCCTCCACCCCTGCAAAGAACGGGGCAGCACGGTGGCACAGTGGTTAGCACTGCTGCCTCCCAGCGCCTGGTACCAGGGTTCTATTCCAGCCTTGGGTCACTGTCTGTGTGGAGTCTGCACCTTCTCCCCGTGTCTGCGTGGGTTTCCTCCGGGAGCTTCGGTTTCCTCCCACAAGCCCCGAAAGACGAGCTGTTAGGTGAATTGGACATTCTGAATTCTCCCTCTGTGCACCCGAACAGGCCCCGGACTGTGGCGACTAGGGGGCTTTTCACAGTAACTTCATAAAATCATAGAATTTACAGTGCAGAAGGAGGCCATTCGGCCCATCGAGTCTGCACCGGCTCTTGGAAAGAGCACCCTACCCAAGGTCCACACCTCCACCTGATCCCCATAACCCAGTAACCCCACCCAAAACTAAGGGCAATTTTGGACACTAAGGGCAATTTATCATGGCCAATCCACCTAACCTGCACATCTTTGGACTGTGGGAGGAAACCGGAGCATCCGGAGGAAACCCACGCACACACGGGGAGGATGTGCAGACTCCGCACAGACAGTGACCCAAGCCGGAATCGAACCTGGGAGCTGTGAAGCAACTGTGCTATCCACAATGCTACTGTGCTGCCCTTAATTGCACTTCATTGCAGTGTTAATGTAAGCCTACTTGTGACAATAATAAAGATTATTATTATTAGTCAGCTTGAAGATGTGTGGGGATGACTTGTGGGTGAATTTGATTTCAGTGAAGGAGAGTTGCTCACTGTCAGCCTCACTCTCTACTCCCACCACCTTAAACAGGGTGAGGCTTAACCGCGCGCACGGTGAGGATGTGTTCATCCTCCGCAGGGTTTCCTTTCACGTCGCGGCCCTCACCTCCCTATCCAACTCCTCCCTATCCAACTCCTCCCTATCCAACTCCTCCCTATCCAACTCCTCCCTATCCAACTCCTCCCTATCCAACTCCTCCCTAACCAACTCCTCCACCCTCTCCATTAACTCTCCATAAATGTCTGACACTCTCCCCTCTCCAATGTCAACTGACAACTTATCTTGCAACACCGGAGGCAGCACCGGAGGCAGCACCGGAGGCAGCACCGGAGACAACACCGGAGGCAGCACCGGAGACAACACCGGAGGCAGCACCGGAGGCAGCACGGGAGGCAACACCGGAGGCAGCACCGGAGGCAGCACCGGAGGCAGCACCGGAGACAACACCGGAGGCAGCACCGGAGACAACACCGGAGGCAGCACCGGAGGCAGCACGGGAGGCAACACCGGAGGCAGCACCGGAGGCAGCACCGGAGGCAACACCGGAGGCAGCACCGGAGACAACACCGGAGGCAACACCGGAGGCAGCACCGGAGGCAGCACCGGAGGCAGCACCGGAGACAACACCGGAGGCAGCACCGGAGACAACACCGGAGGCAACACCGGAGGCAGCACCGGAGGCAGCACCGGAGACAACACCGGAGGCAGCACCGGAGACAACACCGGAGACAACACCGGAGGCAACACCGGAGGCAGCACCGGAGGCAGCACCGGAGACAACACCGGAGGCAGCACCGGAGGCAGCACCGGAGACAACACAGGAGGCAGCACCGGAGACAGCACCGGAGGCAGCACCGGAGACAACACCGGAGGCAGCACCGGAGACAACACCGGAGACAACACCGGAGGCAGCACCGGAGGCAGCACCGGAGACAACACCGGAGGCAGCACCGGAGGCAGCACCGGAGGCAGCACCGGAGGCAGCACCGGAGGCAGCACCGGAGACAGCACCGGAGGCAGCACCGGAGACAACACCGGAGGCAGCACCGGAGGCAGCACCGGAGGCAACACCGGAGGCAGCACCGGAGGCAGCACCGGAGGCAACACCGGAGGCAGCACCGGAGACAACACCGGAGGCAACACCGGAGGCAGCACCGGATGCAGCACCGGAGGCAGCACCGGAGACAACACCGGAGGCAGCACCGGAGACAACACCGGAGGCAACACCGGAGACAGCACAGGAGGCAGCACCGGAGACAGCACAGGAGGCAACACCGGAGGCAGCACCGGAGGCAGCACCGGAGGCAGCACCGGAGACAACACCGGAGGCAGCACCGGAGGCAGCACCGGAGACAACACCGGAGGCAACACCGGAGGCAGCACCGGAGGCAGCACCGGAGACAACACCGGAGGCAACACCGGAGACAACACCGGAGGCAGCACCGGAGGCAGCACCGGAGACAACACCGGAGGCAGCACCGGAGACAGCACCGGAGGCAACACCGGAGGCAGCACCGGAGGCAGCACCGGAGGCAGCACCGGAGACAGCACCGGAGGCAACACCGGAGGCAGCACCGGAGGCAGCACCGGAGACAGCACCGGAGACAACACCGGAGGCAGCACCGGAGACAGCACCGGAGGCAACACCGGAGGCAGCACCGGAGGCAGCACCGGAGGCAACACCGGAGGCAGCACCGGAGACAGCACCGGAGGCAACACCGGAGGCAGCACCGGAGGCAGCACCGGAGGAAACACCGGAGGCAGCACCGGAGGCAGCACCGGAGACAACACAGGAGGCAGCACCGGAGGCAGCACCGGAGGCAACACCGGAGGCAGCACCGGAGACAACACCGGAGGCAACACCGGAGGCAGCACCGGAGGCAGCACCGGAGGCAGCACCGGAGACAACACCGGAGGCAGCACCGGAGACAACACCGGAGGCAACACCGGAGGCAACACCGGAGGCAGCACCGGAGGCAGCACCGGAGACAACACCGGAGGCAGCACCGGAGACAACACCGGAGACAACACCGGAGGCAACACCGGAGGCAGCACCGGAGACAACACCGGAGGCAGCACCGGAGGCAGCACCGGAGGCAGCACAGGAGGCAGCACCGGAGACAGCACCGGAGGCAGCACCGGAGGCAGCACCGGAGACAACACCGGAGGCAGCACCGGAGACAACACCGGAGACAACACCGGAGGCAGCACCGGAGGCAGCACCGGAGACAACACCGGAGGCAGCACCGGAGGCAGCACCGGAGGCAGCACCGGAGGCAGCACCGGAGACAGCACCGGAGACAACACCGCAGGCAGCACCGGAGACAACACCGGAGGCAGCACCGGAGGCAGCACCGGAGGCAGCACCGGAGGCAGCACCGGAGGCAGCACCGGAGGCAGCACCGGAGGCAACACCGGAGGCAGCACCGGAGACAACACCGGAGGCAACACCGGAGGCAGCACCGGATGCAGCACCGGAGGCAGCACCAGAGACAACACCGGAGGCAGCACCGGAGACAACACCGGAGGCAACACCGGAGGCAACACCGGAGGCAGCACCGGAGGCAGCACCGGAGACAACACCGGAGGCAGCACCGGAGACAACACCGGAGACAACACCGGAGGCAACACCGGAGGCAGCACCGGAGGCAGCACCGGAGACAACACCGGAGGCAGCACCGGAGGCAGCACCGGAGGCAGCACCGGAGACAGCACCGGAGGCAGCACCGGAGTCAACACCGGAGACAACACCGGAGGCAGCACCGGAGGCAGCACCGGAGACAACACCGGAGGCAGCACCGGAGGCAGCACCGGAGGTAGCACCGGAGGCAGCACCGGAGGCAGCACCGGAGACAGCACCGGAGGCAGCACCGGAGACAGCACAGGAGGCAACACCGGAGGCAGCACCGGAGGCAGCACCGGAGGCAGCACCGGAGACAACACCGGAGGCAGCACCGAAGGCAGCACCGGAGACAACACCGGAGGCAACACCGGAGGCAGCACCGGAGGCAGCACCGGAGACAACACCGGAGGCAACACCGGAGACAACACCGGAGGCAGCACCGGAGGCAGCACCGGAGACAACACCGGAGGCAGCACCGGAGACAGCACCGGAGGCAACACCGGAGGCAGCACCGGAGGCAGCACCGGAGGCAGCACCGGAGACAGCACCGGAGGCAACACCGGAGGCAGCACCGGAGGCAGCACCGGAGACAGCACCGGAGACAACACCGGAGGCAGCACCGGAGACAGCACCGGAGGCAACACCGGAGGCAGCACCGGAGGCAGCACCGGAGGCAGCACCGGAGGCAGCACCGGAGACAGCACCGGAGGCAACACCGGAGGCAGCACCGGAGGCAGCACCGGAGGCAACACCGGAGGCAGCACCGGAGGCAGCACCGGAGGCAACACCGGAGGCAGCACCGGAGACAGCACCGGAGGCAACACCGGAGGCAGCACCGGAGGCAGCACCGGAGGCAGCACCGGAGGCAACACCGGAGGCAGCACCGGAGGCAGCACCGGAGGCAGCACCGGAGACAACACCGGAGGCAGCACCGGAGACAACACCGGAGGCAGCACCGGAGGCAGCACCGGAGGCAGCACCGGAGACAGCACCGGAGGCAACACCGGAGGCAGCACCGGAGGCAGCACCGGAGACAGCACCGGAGGCAACACCGGAGGCAGCACCGGAGGCAGCACCGGAGGCAGCACCGGAGACAGCACCGGAGGCAACACCGGAGGCAGCACCGGAGGCAGCACCGGAGGCAGCACCGGGAAGACTGGCACCGGGAAGGATGGCACCGGGGAGGATGGCACCGGGAAGACTGGCACCGGGAAGGATGGCACCGGGGAGGATGGCACCGGGAAGACTGGCACCGGGAAGGGTGGCACCAGGGAGGATGGCACCGGGAAGGATGGCACCGGGAAGGATGGCACCGGGGAGGATGGCACCAGGAAGGATGGCACCGGGAAGGATGGCACCGGGAAGGATGGCACCGGGAAGGTCAGCACCGGGAAGGATGGCACCGGGGAGGATGGCACCGGGAAGGATGGCACCGGGAAGGATGGCACCAGGAAGGATGGCACCGGGAAGGTCAGCACCGGGAAGGATGGCACCAGGAAGGATGGCACCGGGAAGGATGGCACCGGGGAGGATGGCACCGGGAAGGATGGCACCGGGAAGGTTGGCATCGGGAAGGATGGCACCAGGAAGGTTGGCACCGGGGAGGGTGGCACCGGGAAGGATGGCACCAGGGAGGATGGCACCGGGAAGGATAGCACCGGGAAGGTCGGCACCGGGAAGGATGGCATCGGGGAGGATGGCACCGGGAAGGATGGCACCGGGGAGGATGGCACCGGGAAGGATGGCACCGGGGAGGATGGCACCGGGAAGGATGGCACGAGGAAGGATGGCATCGGGGAGGATGGCACCGGGAAGGATGGCACGAGGAACGATGGCATCGGGGAGGATGGCACCGGGAAGGATGGCACCGGGGAGGATGGCATCGGGAAGGATGGCACCGGGAAGGATGGCACCGGGAAGGTCAGCACCGGGAAGGATGGCACCAGGAAGGATGGCACCGGGAAGGTCAGCACCGGGAAGGATGGCACCAGGAAGGATGGCACCGGGAAGGATGGCACCGGGAAGGTCAGCACCGGGAAGGATGGCACCAGGAAGGATGGCACCGGGAAGGATGGCACGAGGAAGGATGGCATCGGGGAGGATGGCACCGGGGAGGATGGCACCGGGAAGGATGGCACCGGGAAGGATGGCACCGGGGAGGATGGCACCGGGAAGGATGGCACGAGGAAGGATGGCATCGGGGAGGATGGCACCGGGAAGGATGGCATCGGGAAGGATGGCACCGGGAAGGTCAGCACCGGGAAGGTCAGCACCGGGAAGGATGGCACCGGGAAGGTCGGCACCGGGAAGGATGGCACCGGGAAGGATGGCACCGGGAAGGTCGGCACCGGGAAGGATGGCACCGGGAAGGATGGCACCAGGAAGGTCGGCACCGGGAAGGATGGCACCGGGAAGGATGGCATCGGGAAGGATGGCACCGGGAAGGTCGGCACCGGGGAGGATGGCATCGGGAAGGATGGCATCGGGAAGGATGGCACCGGGAAGGATGGCACCAGGGAGGATGGCATCGGGAAGGATGGCATCGGGAAGGATGGCACCGGGAAGGATGGCATCGGGAAGGTCAGCACCGGGAAGGATGGCACCGGGGAGGATGGCACCGGGAAGGATGGCACGAGGAAGGATGGCACCGGGAAGGTCAGCACCGGGAAGGATGGCATCGGGGAGGATGGCATCGGGAAGGATGGCACCGGGAAGGATGGCATCGGGAAGGTCAGCACCGGGAAGGATGGCACCGGGGAGGATGGCACCGGGAAGGATGGCATCGGGAAGGATGGCACCGGGGAGGATGGCATCGGGAAGGATGGCATCGGGAAGGATGGCATCGGGAAGGATGGCACCGGGAAGGATGGCACCGGGGAGGATGGCACCGGGAAGGATGGCATCGGGAAGGATGGCACCGGGGAGGATGGCACTGGGAAGGATGGCACGAGGAAGGATGGCATCGGGGAGGATGGCACCGGGAAGGATGGCACCGGGAAGGATGGCACCGGGGAGGATGGCACCGGGAAGGATGGCATCGGGAAGGATGGCACCGGGAAGGATGGCACCGGGAAGGATGGCATCGGGAAGGATGGCATCGGGAAGGATGGCACCGGGAAGGATGGCACCGGGGAGGATGGCACCGGGAAGGATGGCATCGGGAAGGATGGCACCGGGGAGGATGGCACCGGGAAGGATGGCACCGGGAAGGATGGCACCGGGAAGGATGGCACCGGGAAGGATGGCACCGGGAAGGATGGCACCGGGAAGGATGGCACCGGGAAGGATGGCATCGGGAAGGATGGCACCGGGGAGGATGGCACCGGGAAGGATGGCATCGGGAAGGATGGCATCGGGAAGGATGGCACCGGGAAGGATGGCACCAGGGAGGATGGCACCGGGAAGGATGGCACCGGGAAGGATGGCACCGGGAAGGATGGCACCGGGGAGGATGGCACCGGGAAGGATGGCACCGGGGAGGATGGCACTGGGGAGGATGGCACTGGGGAGGATGGCACTGGGGGGGATGGCACCGGGAAGGATGGCACTGGGGAGGATGGCACCAGGAAGGATGGCACCGGGAAGGATGGCACCGGGAAGGATGGCACCGGGAAGGATGGCACCGGGAAGGATGGCATCGGGGAGGATGGCACTGGGGAGGATGGCACCGGGAAGGATGGCATTGGGGAGGATGGCACCGGGAAGGATGGCACTGGGGAGGATGGCACCGGGAAGGATGGCACCGGGGAGGATGGCACTGGGGAGGATGGCACTGGGGAGGATGGCACCGGGAAGGATGGCACTGGGGAGGACGGCACTGGGGAGGATGGCACTGGGGAGGATGGCACCGGGGAGGATGGCACTGGGGAGGATGGCACCGGGAAGGATGGCACCGGGGAGGATGGCACTGGGGAGGATGGCACTGGGGAGGATGGCACCGGGGAGGATGGCACTGGGGAGGATGGCACTGGGGAGGATTGCTTCTCTCTCCTCACAAAGCCCCTCACCTGCAGGTGAATATGTCATTATTTGTGGACTGGGTGTGGCCGTTGTACAGGGCGCCGGTGGCTAGTGTGCGGACGAGTGGGACGAGCTCAGGGTATTTTGTGCTGCATCGGTGGACAAGGCAGGGGTGCCCGCTCCCTCTGTTGCTTTTTGCTCTGGCGATAGAGCCATTGGCAATGCCACTGAGGGCATCAAGGAGTTGGAGAGGGATTGAGCGCGGTGGGGCCGAGCACAAAACCCTGACCAAACCCGAACTGACCCAGCATCTCCAACAGATATTCCCACTCCACCCGATCAAAACCCTTCTCCGCACACATTGCCACCACTACCTCTACCTCCTGCCCCTCCGAGGGCATCATAGTGACATTGAGGGGCCTGCGCCCATTTGCCGACGGCTGCCGCCCCTTCACAAACCCCGTCTGGTCTTCCACTATCACCCCCGAGACACGGTCCTCTATCCTCGACGATAACACCTTCACTAACAACTTCGCATCCATTTAGCAGCGATATCGGGCGGTACGACCCACACTGCTCCGGGTCCTTATCTTTCTTCAAAATCAGCAAAATGGATGCTTGTGACAATGGGGGGGGGAGCTCCCCTTACCCCTCGCCTCTTTGTTCGTCCCCACTAGCAGAGGCTCCAGCTCCGCACCAAACATCTTATAATACTCTGCTGGGAACCCGCCGGCCCTGAGGCCTTCCCTGCCTGCATCAAACCAGCCCCGTCCAATCGGAGCCTCAACCCCACTACGCCTTCCCCTCCTCCACCCTTGGGAACTACGACCCATTCAAGAGCCGCCTCATACCCTCCCCCCACCCCCCAGCAGAGCCTCTGACTCATAGAGCCTTCTCTAAAAGGCCCCAACACTCCACTCACCCCTTCTGGGTCTGACACCACCTTGCCCCTCTCATCCCGCACCCTACTAATCTCCCTCGTCGCTGTCTGCTTCCTCAAGGGTGCGCCAACATCCGCATAATCGTGCACTGGTCCTCGGCATTTGTCCCACCGCCTTCCCCGTGGCGCCAAACCAAACTCCATCTGGTGCCTCAGCCTCTACTTCAGTAGCAACCCCTCTGGCGCAACCGAATGCCTCCGATCCACCCTCAAAATCCCATCCACCAGCCTCACTCTCTGCTCCTGGTCCACCCTCTCCCTGTGCACCCAGATTGAGATAAATGTGCCTCTGACGACCTCCTTCAGTGCCTCCCATAACGTGGGGGCCGAGACGTCCCCCATATCATTCCGCTCCACATACCCTCGGATGGCAGCCCTCACCCTCTCACACACCCCTTCAACAAGCCCACATTCAACCTGCACTGTGGCCGCTGGGCCTCCCTTTGAACCAGAGGCCACGGGCTGGATTCTCCCTTTTGGAGACTAAGTCCCCACGCCATTGGGAAAACTGTGGTCTTTTACGCCAGGAAAACTGGCATCAAAAGGCCACAGACTGACAGCCCTGCAGGGGGGCTAGCAGGGAGCCGTCGTGAGTCTCGCTGCTCCAGCGGCCCCGGACTGGGCCTGAAGCCGCCTCGCGAGGCCCACGTACGGCTGGAACCATGAGAGGGCCACGCCGCCGGGGATTCGGCCGGTCGGGGACGGAGCATCGCCAGGCGGGCCTCAGGCAACGGTCTGAGGCGGTGGATACTCGGTGCGGCGTATTCGGGGGGGGGGGCGGAGAATTGGAAAACCGGCGGCGGTCCCGATTTTGCCGCCAAAACGGATTCTCCGCCCTGTCGCAGAACGCGGTTTCGGTGTCGAGGAAACGGAGAATCCAACCCCACAATCACCGAATACTCCGCGTCGGACCCCCCCCCCCCCTCGCTCACAGCGCCTTGCCCACACGAAATATCAATCCCGGAGTACACCCGGTGCACGTGCGAGAAGTACGGGAACTCCTTCGCCCTCAGGCTCCGAAATCTCCACGGGTCAGCCCCCCATGTGAGCCACGGTCCCCCTCAATTCCCTCACCACTGCCGACACTTTCAACTGGATCCAAAACTGTGTTAAAATCGCCCCCATTATCACAGAGCTTGTCCAGATCCGGGATCTGCCCTAACCCCCACCTCATAAAGTCCATATCATCCCAATTTGGGGCATAAACATTGAAGTGGTATTTTCTTTGCGATAACCATTGAATGATTGCTCTGTCTGGTCTGGACAGTACGGCCCTGTACCTGCTGAACTATACCAGTGCTGTAACCCCTGAACTCTACTGACCTTTACAGAGGACCCACCGATCTCAGTATTTATGGAAGAGTACAAAGTAGTGAGGCTAAAACCTCTCCCTCACCTGAATCAGTTCCTTGTCCACTTGAAGAAGTTCCTTTAATGTGGGAACGCCACTCAGCTCCTGTTGGATGATCGATGGGCCTGGAGCTGGGGGCAGTTATCGACCTCCCACTTCTGAACGTTATCAGGTCAGCGTCCGGAGTCCCTTCAATCTCTGCTGCTGAACGATTTAAAACCCAGCACCAGGTCAGAAAGACCAGGCACACATTGCGGGCAAACATTGCGAATAATCACAAGCCTTTACCCTCCAGCTCACAGCTCCCTCCCTTCATTAACACAGATTTCTCTGCCTCTCCTCCTCGTCAATCTCTCTTTCCCTCTCCGGGTTACCCTGTCCTTCGTTCTCTGTCAATCACTCCCTGTCTGTTCCTGAGTCTGTGCCAGCCTGTGATTCACGTCAGAAATAACTTTGTAACTTGCCCAGCCTTTCCCAGGAGGTGGGAGGAGGTTAGAAAACATGAAAAAGAACAAACAACAAAGAAAATAAAACACAGGAACAGGCCCTTCGGCCCTCCAAGCCTGTACCGGTCTTGATACCAACCTTGACCAAAACCCTCAGCACGTCATAGAATTTACAGTGCAGAAGGAGGCCATTCGACCCATTGAGTCTGCACCAGCCCTTGGAAGGAGCACCCCACTCAAGCACACACCTCCTCCAACCCATCCCCTTAACCTAGTAACGCCAATTAACCTTTTTTTGTTGGACACTAAGGGCAGTTTATCACGGCCAATCCACCTAACCTGCACATCTTTGGACTGTGGGAGGAAACCGGAGCACCCGGAGGAAACCCGCGCACACACGGGGAGGATGTGCAGACTCCGCACAGACAGTGACCCAAGCCGGAATCGAACCTGGGACCCTGGAGCTGTGAAGCAATTGTGTTAACCACTGTGCTGCCGTGCTTCCTTGTGCCGTATCCCTCTATACCCATCCTATCCATGTATTTGACAAGATGCCTTTTGAACACCGTTAATGTATCTGCTTCCACAGCCTCCCCTGGCAACGCGTTCCAGGCACTCACCACCCTCTGCGCAAAAAACCTGCCTCGCACATCTCCTCTAAACTTTGCCCCCTGGACCTTAAACCTCTGCCCCCTGGTGACTGACCCCTCCATTCTGGGAGAGAGTGCCTGCCCATCCACTCTGTCCACGCCCCTCATAATCTTGTAGGCCTCAATCAGGTCACTCTGTCGTTCTAATGAAAACAGACCGAGTCTATTCAGCCTCTCCGCATAGCTAACACCCTCCAGACCAGGCAACCTGAACCAGTTGGGAGAAGGGCCAAGGACACTGAGCGTCGAGGCATTCTGCTGCTGCACTGCACCACCTGTGCGGGTACAGAATGACACTGGATAGATGTCTGACTTCCGTACGTTACCATGGGAACGTTGCAGAGTCAAGAGATGTTGGGCTTGGTTCTCCGTTTCAGCGGCTAAGTGCGACCCTCACCGATTCCGGTACAGGTGAGGGGCGGGCACCGGCGCAAGGTGAAACTCCCGCTTCCCGCGCCGAAAACGGCCGGAGAATGGCCGGGTCCCCGGTCGCGCATGTGCGCGGCTGACGACCTGCAGCGGTCGCGCCGGACAGCACAGTCATGCGCGGACCCAACCCGCCGTCCGCGACCCCAAGCCCTCGCAGGAGCCTCCCCCAGCCGGCAGCACGGTTCCCCGGCCGAGTGCGGCGGGCGCTGGACACAGTCCGCAGCCGGCACGCTGCGTTCACTACTGCTGGGAACGCCACCGGGAACTCAGCCCATCGGGAGCGGAGCGTGGCGGGCCAATGAGGCGCCAACAGCGTTGTGACTGCGCGCGCCGTGCGTCGCGATGACCCCATTTCGGAGGGGCAGAGAGCGGCGGACCGCCATCAAACCGCCGCCGGCTCCAATTGTGCCGTCAGAGCCCATTCCCCGCCCAATCGCCGAACACGATTTCGGAGTCGGGCTACGGAGAATCCTCCCCACAGTCTTTTGCAATGAAGCGAGATATTGAAGGTGGGGCTTCTTCCGTTGGGACCTCGCATCTCACTGAGCTGGCTAACTCTGAGCTGTTTCTCTGAATCAGGGTAATGTTGTGAGAGCCGTTCTGTTTGGAGTGGGGCACGGGGGCAAGAGGGGCAGATCATTAGACCATAAGACAGAGGAGCAGAAGTCTGCCATTCAGCCCATTGAATCTGAACCTCCAATCCGTGAGGTCGGGACTCACTCCAGCATTGGGGATTACTTTGTCTATGTAGGAATTTTTTAATGTAAGTCACACAGCAATTCAGTCTTTGGGGTATAATATGTTCCTTCAATAAAATACCAGTGCTCTTATTTCTATCAAACTAAAAAGATTGAAGGAAAGGCCAGGAGAATGGACAAACCCACAGCTCCTTCAGCACAGGCGGCAGGGTCTGAATGTGCTATAAACGTCTGATTCTATGAAAGGAAAAAGCAGCGTTTCTTTTTCTGGAGGAGTTGCCTCTAACTCTCCAAACTTTCCCCCCTCCCGCTCTCCTGTCAGCTGTCAGGCCTCTCACTCCAGGATGTTCTCGTCAGCCCTGCGTCGATACAACTCTGCCCAACTGCAACAAAAAAAAAACCCTTCTCATATCTTCCTCGACAGTCCGTAGATACATTAATCTATGCCCCCCCCCCCCCCCTGGTTATTGACCCCTTTGCTGAGGGGTGTCACTTTCTGCTGACTGACCTCCGACCCCCAGTGAAACACTGGGGAACATGGTGTTATATCGGAGAGCACTGCAGATACACTTTGTCATTTCAGGACAAGACATACTTCACGTTCCGATGGGGAAACCCACACTGAACATTGGCCTGTGTGGTTTTCTGAAGCTAGGAAGACGGCGCACAGCAGGCACCGATCCCAGCCCCGGATCCACAGTGTGACACTCAGCAGCAAACCGATTCTTCGGGTCAACTGATGCTGCCAGCAACATTCACATTTCCTTCTGCGCTTTTATGTTTTCATGGGTAGTGGGAGTCGCTGGCTAGGGCAGCCTTTATTACCCAGCCCTAATTTCCCTTCAGAAGGTGCCTTCTTGAGCCGCTGCAGTCCATGTGGTGTAGGTACACCCACTGTGCTGTTAGGGAGGGAGTTCCAGGATTTTGACAGTGAAGGAATGACAGCAGTACAGTCCAAAGTCAAGATGGTGTGTTGTGGAGGGGTCTTACAGCACAAAACGAGGTCCCTTGGCCCATCGTCTCTGCACCTATATCTATCCTAATCCCATTTTCTAGCACTTGGTCCATAACCTTGAATGCTGTGGCAGTTCAAGATTTTTTTCCTCACATCCCATCTAAATTTCCTGCCCCTTACATCAATCTACGCCCCCTGGTTATTGATCCCTTTGCTAAGGGTTTCTTCCTGACTCCTCCATGTCCCTCACCTCAATCAGGTCACCCTCAGCTTTCTCTGCTCCAGGGCAAACAACCCCAGTCTATCCAATCTCTCTTCCTAGCAGAATCGCTGCAGCCCAGGCAACATCCTGGTGAATCTCCTCTGCACCTGTCCGTGTGGAGTTTGCACATTCTCCCCGTGTCTGCGTGGGTCTTAATGTACATACACTACACCTAGCTGGACACTAGAGGGAACACCAGAGACATGACACACAGACAGTCAACCAATAGGTCAGTTAGATAGGACACGACCAATGGGCAGTCATGATACACACAGAGATGACACTACCACAGGAGGGTGTCACACCGATCCATATAAAAGGACACAGCACACATGCTCAGTCTCTTTCCAGTGGAGACACTCAGTGAGTACAGACACAGGGTTGATTGAACATCACACCCACCACATGGATTGTAGCAGACTGGTTCATCAGTCTGAGTAGCTACAGCAGGATTAACAGTAGCGTTGAATCCAAGTAGGAGAATTGTTAATAGTTTAATAAACGTGTTAAAGCTATCTCCATGTCTGAACCTTCCTTTGTCAGAGTGCACATCAAGGAAGCAGCTTCTGCTACGACAAGAGCATAATAAAACACAGGGTAGGTGGATTGGCCGCGCTAAATTGACCCTTAATTGGAAAAAAATAATTGGGTACTCAAAAATTTTTTTAAAAGTTGATGGGCCGGCACAGACATGATGGGCTGATGGGCCGGCACACAGGGCAGCACGGTGGCACTGTGGGTTAGCGCAGCTGCCTCACGCCGCAAAGGTCCCAGGTTCGATCCCGGCTCTGGGTCACTGTCCGTGTGGAGTTTGCACATTCTCCCCGTGTCTGCAGGGTAGGTGGATTGGCCATGCTAAATTGCCCCTTCATTGGCAAAAGTGAATTGGGTACTCTAAATTTATAAACAAAATGGTGGGTGGCACAGACATAAAGAACAAAAAACAAAGAAAAGTGCAGCACAGGAACAGGACCTTCGGCCCTCCAAGCCCGTGCCGACCATGCTGCCCGTCTAAACTACAATCTTCTACACTCCCTGGGTCCGTATCCCTCTATTCCCATCCTATTCATGTATTTGTCAAGATGCCCCTTAAACGTCACTATCGTCCCTGCTTCCACCATCTCCTCCGTCAGCGTGTTCCAGGCACCCACTACCCTGTGTGTAAAGAACTTGCCTCGTACATCTCCTCTAAACCTTGCCCCTCGCACCTTAAACCTATGCCCCCGAGTAATTGACCCCTCCACCCTGGGGAAAAGCCTCTGACTAGCCACTCTGTCTATACCCCTCATAATTTTGTAGACCTCTATCAGGTCGCTCCTCAACCTCCGTCGTTCCAGTGAGAATAAACCGAGTTTATTCAACCTCTCCTCATAGCTAATGCCCTCCATACCAGGCAACATCCGGGTAAATCTCTTCTGCACCCTCTCTAAAGCCTCCACATCCTTCTGGTAGTGTGGCGACCAGAATTGAACACTATACTCCAAGTGTGGCCTAAGGTTCTATACAGCTGCAACATGACTTGCCAATTCTTCTACTCAATGCCCCAGCCATTGAAGGCAAGCATGCCTTATGTCTTCTTGACTACCTCCTCCACCTGTATTACCCCTTTCAGTGACCTGTGGACCTGTATACCGAGATCTCTCTGACTGTCAATACTCTTGAGGGTTCTACCATTCACTGTATATCCCCTACCTGTATTAGACCTTCCAAAATGCATTACCTCACATTTGTCCAGATTAAACTCCATCTGCCATCTCTCTGCCCAAGTCACCAAACAATCTAAATCCTGCTGTATCCTCCGACAGTCCTCATCACTATCCGCAATTCCACCAACCTTTGTGTCATCCGCAAACTTAAAAATCAGACCAGTTACATTTTCCTCCAAATCATTTATATATACTACAAACAGCAACGGTCCCGTAACAACCTCCCCGAACAGGCGCCGGAATGTGGCGACTAGGGGCTTTTCACAGTAATTTCAGGGGCTGGTTTAGCACACTGGGCTAAATCGCTGGCTTTGAAAGCAGACCAAGGCAGGCCAGCAGCATGGTTCAATTCCCGCACCAGCCTCCCCGAACAGGCGCCGGAATGTGGTGACTAGGGGCTTTTCACAGTAACTTCATTGAAGCCTACTTGTGACAATAAGCGATTTTCATTTCATTTCATTTCACTGATCCCTGCAAAACACCACTAGTCACAGCCCTCAATCAGAAAAGCACCCTTCCATTGCTACTCTCTGCCTTCTATGACCTAGCCAGTTCTGTATCCATCTTGCCAGCTCACATCTGATCCCGTGTGACTTCACCTTTTGTACCAGTCTGCCATGAGGGACCTTGTCAAAGGCCTTACTGAAGTCCATATAGACAACATCCACTGCCCTACCTGCATCAACCATCTTTGTGGCCTCCTCGAAAAACTCCACCAAGTTAGTGAGACACGCCCTTCCCTTCACAAAACCATGCTGCCTCTCACTAATACGTCCACTTGCTTCCAAATGGGGGTAGATCCTGTCTCGAAGAATTCTCTCCAGTAATTTCACTACCACTGACGTAAGGCTCACCGGCCTGTAGTTCCCTGGATTATCCTTGCTACCGTTCTTAAACAAAGGAACAACATTGGCTATTCTCCAGTCCTCCGGGACATCACCTGAAGACAGTGAGGATCCAAGGATTTCTGTCGAGGCCTCAGCAATTTCCTCTCTTGCCTCCTTCAGTATTCTGGGGTAGATCCCATCAGACCCTGGGGACTTATCCACCTTAATATTTTTCAAGACACCCAACACCTCGTCTTTTTGGATCTCAATGTGACAAAGGCTATCTACACACCCTTTTCCAGACTCAACATCCACCAATTCCTTCTCTTTGGTGAATACTGATGCAAAGTATTCATTTAGTACCTCACCCATTTCCTCTGGCTCCACACATAGATTCCCTCCCCTGTCCTTCAGTGGGCCAACCCATTCCCTGGCTACCCTCTTGCTTTTTATGTATGTGTAAAAAGCCTTGGGATTTTCCTTAACGCTACTTGCCAATGACTTTTCGGGACCCCTTTTAGCCCTCCTGACTCCTTGCTTAAGTTCCTTCCTACTTTCCGTATATTCCACACAGGCTTTGTCTGGTCCCAGCCTTCTAGCCCTGATAAATGCCTCCTTTTTCTTTTTGGCGAGACCTACAATATCCCAAAATTTGCCATATTTATCCTTCTTCCTCACAGGAACATGCCGGTCCTGAATTCCTTTCAACTGACACTTGAAAGCCTCCCATATGTCAGATGTCGATTCCCCTCAAACATCCGGCGCCAATCTAGTTCCTGCCTAATATTGTTATAAATAGCCTTCCCCCAATTTAGCAACATTCACCCTAGGACCACTCTTATCCTTGTCCACCAGCACTTTAAAACTTCCTGAATTGTGGTCACTGTTTCCGAAATGCTCCCCTACTGAAACATCTACCACCTGGCCGGGCTCATTCCCCAATACCAGGTCCAGTACCGCCCCTTCCCTCGTTGGACTGTCTACATATTGTTTTAAGAAGCCCTCCTGGATGCTCCTTACAAACTCCGCCCCGTCTAAGCCCCTGGCACTAAGTGAGTCCCAGTCAATATTGGGGAAGTTGAAGTCTCCCATCACCACAACCCTGTTGTTTTTACTCTTTTCCAAAATCTGTCTACCTATCTGCTCCTCTATCTCCCGCTGGCTGTTGGGAGGCCTGTAGTAAACCCCCAACATTGTGACTGCACCCTTCTTATTCCTGATCTCTACCCATATAGCCTCACTGCCCTCTGAGGTGTCCTCCCGCAATACAGCTGTGATATTCATGATGGGCTGAAGGGCCTCTCTCGCGCTCTCTGCTGTTATTCGGAGCAGAGAGACATCAGGCCCGAGATCCCTGTGCTGATTGGTTTCGGGAGCCGGTGAGAGCCCGGATTGGCCGCTCGGTTGCGAGTGAGAGCCCGGATTGGCTGCTGAGCAGCCATTGAGAGGCCGGGTTGGTTGCTCAGCCGCCAGTGAGAGCCCGGATTGGCCGCTCGGTATCCAATGAGAGCCCGGAATGGCCGCTCGGTATCCAATGAGAGCCCGGATTGGTTGCTCGGCAGCCAGTGAGAGCCCGGATTGGACGCTCGGCAGCCAGTGAGAGGTCGGGTTGTTGCGAGGTGGTGGTTATAAGAGGCCGCGTCACGTGGTCACCAGTCTCAGTCCGGGACCCAGCGGCGCGATGGTGAGTGCGGGGCCGAGGAAGCCGGGGCGAGGGGGCTGGTGCGCAGCTCCGGTGGCCCGGGGGGGGGGGGGGGGGGGGGGGGAGAGAGAGAGAGAGAGACGGCGGGACCCGGCCCGCTTGGTGTGAGCTGCGGACCGCGCGGGGGCGCTGCCCCCTTGCACTGTCTTAACTGCCTGGGAGTTAAAGGCGGGCCCGGGATCCGGCCACGCGGCGGCGGGGAGATAGGCCGCAGGCTCGGGGCTGAGCGCCATCCGGCCGGATCTGATGCGGGACTGACCATGATCCGGGTGTTTGCTGTTTATCGAACTCGTGTTGAGTTTAATTCGCAGAAACATTCGGCCCATCGAGTCCGCACTACCCCATGAAAGGCACCTGATCTGCCAAATCCCATTTGCCAGCACTGGGCCCATAGCCTGGAATGTGCCAAGTGCACCTCTAGGTACTTTAAAGGATGTGAGGGAGCCCCCCTCCCAGCCAGTTGAGACGGTGCTGGGGGGCAGAATGGGCTGCCCCCCCCCCCCCTCCCAGGCAGTTGGGATGGTGCAGGGGGGGCAGAATGGGCTGCCCCCCCCTCCCAGGCAGTTAGGACAGTGCAATGTGCTGCCCCCGCTTCCACCTTCCCAGGCAGTTGGGACGGGGCAGAAAGGGCAGCCCCCTACTGCCACCTTCCCAGGCAGTTGGGATGGAGCAGAATGGGCAGCCCCCTACTGCCACCTTCCCAGGCAGTTGGGATGGAGCAGAATGGGCAGCCCCCTACTGCCACCTTCCCAGGCAGTTGGGATGGAGCAGAATGGGCAGCCCCCTACTGCCACCCTCCCAGACAGTTGAGACGGTGCAGGAGGCCAGGGGCAGAATGGGATTTAAACAGTGTGGAGCTCCCACCCTGAACTTCTCTATCTGTCTAAACCTCGGCTCTGTTTAAATCATTGTCAAACTCGTCGATTTGATTCCACCTCTCTAGTTGCTTCGAGGAGTTAGCAAGGAATCCAATGCAGGTATTCAATGAACCAACCCAATGTTCCCTTGTCCAGGTGCTGCTACATGTGCTTTTCGAGCATGCTGCTGGCTATGCATTGCTGGCAGTTAAAGAAGTTGAGGAGATCGGCCTGCTGCTGCCTCAGGTGGGTGGAGTATTTTTTGGTTTATGTGTGTGGTGGTCCCTTGTTATCTGGTTTTCCAATATAACTACAGACGGTATCTCTGTAGTGCCCATTGAATATGGGACTGCTAGCCCAGATTGTACTTTCAGTCTTCTGTCTGCTGAATCCTCATCTACTTACCAGCTGCTGGGAATTCCCAGCACCTTATTCTGGAAAGTGAACAAGCAGCTTTGGATTGGATTAGTCTTGAAGGATATCTGAAACCTCAACCTTTCTCTTAACAGATGCTGTCTGGCCTGTGTAACTTTGGAAAAACTTGACCCAGTTGTTAGTCCACTCAAAAGAATGGAACATAGGAGCGCATTCAGCATGCCCTGCAGAATCTAGAATGTTTCTCCAGTTGATCTTTTGCAGGTTTCCTGTTCTCCTGATCTCCAGGGTCCCTTATCCAATTGCTTTATCTAGAACCGACCTGATCAGATCATTTTGACCAATTCCTTCGACTAGCTACCTTGGCTGATATCACACGCAATGTTAGCCACTTCTAATCTTGGAAATAGGCCTGTGCTCTCGGTATTAGGTTCAAGATTGAATTGTGTTTGTGTCGGAGGGCGCTGAGCTGTGTACTTGCTGGCTGTCTATTCTCTTGTGTCAGAGCTCCTAGACTGGATTTGTTGGAACAGCTGCTTGAGTTGTGACTGTCCTTTCCTGTTCCAGGTGGAGGACAGTATACTGACCATCGGCAAGTTCAACAACATTGTTAAACTCGTGGCATTTTCACCATTCAAATCTGCTCAGGGTGCCCTGGAAAACATGAATGCGATTTCTGAAGGTGGGTTGTCTTCACTATTGAGTCTCCTGCTGAGCAGTACTGTGGGCGTCCACTGGAATTTGTGGGCTGGGTTGGTTTATCTCGGTTCATGGGATGTGGGCATCACTGGCTGGGCCAGCGACGATCAAGAGTTGCTGTGCCTGCCTTGGGGAATGATATGGAGATGCCGGTGTTGGACTGGGGTGAGCACATTAAGAAGCCTGACAATACCAGGTTAAAGTCCCAACAGGTTTGTTTCGAATCACTAGCTTTCGGAGCATTGCAGGGGCTGTTTAGCACAGGGCTAAATTGCTGGCTTTGAAGGCACGCCAGCAGCACGGTTCAATTCACGTACCAGCCTCCTTGAACAGGCGCCGGAATGTGGCGACCAGGGGTTTTTCACAGTAACTTCATTGAAGCCGACTTGTGACAATAAGCCATTTTCATCTTTGACTTCTGGAACATATCTCTTCATTCGCCTGAGGAAGGAGCAGCGCTCCGAAAGCTAGTGATTTGAAACAACCCTGTTGGACTTTAACCTGGTGTTGTAAGGCACCTGTGCCTTGGGGTAGTGGGCAGGTTGGTCAATGTCAATATATCACCTCAATCTCACTACACGTCCCTTAACCCAGGGTCTGTAGTGCAGAATAAGGCAGCAGCACGGTTCAATTCCCGTACCAGCCTCCCCGAACAGGTGCCGGAATGTGGTGACTAGGGGCTTTTCACAGTAACTCCATTGAAGCCTACTTGTGACAATAAGCTATTATTATTATTACAAGCTTGCATGTCACTATATCAGCTAGTCTATGGATTGCATCCACAAGGCTGCACCTGTATGGGTTGTGAGTTGAGGTTTTGAGCATTTCTGAAACTGGAGGCTTGTTCCCTGCTGGGGGGGGGGGGTGTAATTTGTGGGAGCGTTCTCTTGTGTGCAATGATGTCTCATATATCTGTCAATCCACTGATATATTGTGAAGTGACCAAACCGAGCTGAGCACTGGAGATGGAGGTGAATCCGCCTCCTGTCCATAACTCCTTTCAGACCACTCATTGTTGGCTGTGTCCCAGGTATCGTTCATGAGGATATGAGACTCCTGCTGGAGACTAACATGCCTACTTCCGGCAAGAAGAAAAAGGTGATCCTGGGGGTGGCAGACTCAAAAATCGGAGCGGCAATCCAGGAGGATTTGGGAATCCAGTGCCAGGCTGGGGGAGTGGTGGCAGAAATCTTTCGAGGTAAGCAGCTGATTGGTGAAGAGGCTGGAATCAGTGTTGAACTAAGTGAGGATTCTGACCACTGGATGTTAACCGGGTTCTGCTTTTTGTTGTTGGTCTGGCCCAGGGGTTCGGCTTCACTTCCACTCGTTGGTGCAGGGTCTGACTGCACTCTCTGCTGCTAAAGCCCAGTTGGGCCTGGGGCACAGCTACTCTCGGGCCAAGGTGAAGTTCAATGTGAACCGCGTGGACAACATGATCATCCAGTCCATCAGCCTGCTGGACCAGCTAGACAAGGACATCAACACCTTCTCTATGCGAGTCAGGTAAACTAGGGGCGGGCAGTTTCAACCTGCTGACTAAAGAAACATCAGTATCCCTGGGCTGGGTGTGCTCTGCGGATACAACTGACCAGCAAACTAATGTTCATGAGCACAACATCGAATAGTGTGGAGCTGAAATGTCGTGTGGGGGAGGTGGTAGACTCCAGCCAACTGAAGAAACATCAGGCATTGAGCCAAGTTGTAGAGTTTTGGTTTGGGATTTGCTGCGATTTGAACTGCTGGGGCCTCCCTGTCCTTGTTATAGGTGGTGCCTTCCCTTGGCACTGACTGCATAGACAGTGGAGGTAGAGTAAATTCCCTGCTACACCACAGCCCTGCTCCTCCTGTGGCTCGGCCTGTATTGTTGTCAGGGAGACACCTGCTGGCTTGTTAACTATGGCCTCGCGGGAGGGGGTGGCGAGGGAGGCCACGAGCTGGCCGCAAGTTTGCAACTTGGCTGTGGTTTAGGGGTAACCTGTTAATCCATCTCGCAGTGAGTGACCTGCCTTCCTTTCTCCCCACAGAGAGTGGTATGGATACCACTTCCCGGAACTCATCAAGATTGTTCCTGAGAATTACACGTACTGTCGACTGACCAAGCTGATTGGGAACCGCAAGGAGCTAACGGATGAGAGTGTGGAGGCTCTGGAGGAGGTCGTGATGGACAGTGCCAAAGCCCAGGCTATTCTGGATGCCGCGCGCAGCTCCATGGGTCAGTTTGGGTGGGGTGTTTTTTTTTTGTTCTCTTGCTACTTCCGCAGTGCCCCGCTGTTTGGAAGCTGAGAGTGTGTTGCTTCTACTCCATCCCCAGTACAGCTGGGGTCTGGACAGTTCGGACACCGGGTCTCGTGTGCAACCATTAGTCTGGAGTGTGGAACACGTGATGATTTTGATTTAACCTTCTGACATGTTGTGAAGAAGACTGTGTTCTGAATGTGCTCCCTCTCTAACCCTGGTCAGGGTTGTGATCAGATTTTTGTTCTCCAGTGTGGCTGGCTCTCCTGGCCACCAGGAAATGTTAATGCAGGTACAGCTATACACCAACAGGAATTGACCATTCGGCCCTTCTAACTGGCTCTGCTATTCCTTCTTTGAAATAAATTTAGAGTATCATATAAGGGACACTTTAACGTGGCCAATCCACCTACCCAGCACCTCTTTGGGTTGTGGGGATGAGACCCACGCAGACACGGGGAGAAAGTGCAAACTCCGCACGGACAGTGACCCGGGTCCTCAGCGCCATGAGACAGCAGGGGGTGTTCTGCTATTCTGTGAGATTCTGACTGAATTTCTCCCCCCAGTTCTACTTTGCCACAACCCCCATGTCCTTTAATTCCCCTGGTGTCCACAAATCTATCCAACCCTCTTGAAATGCCCCAACTCTCAAAGGTAGGGCATTCAAAAGGTTCATTTTTTTAAAAATAGCCAATTTTTTCCCCCAGTTATAGGGCAATTTAGCGTGGCCAGTCCACCTAACCTGCACATCTCTTTGAATTGTGGGGGTGACAGCCATGCAGACATGGGGAGAAAGCGAATTCAAAAGGTTCATAATCCTCTGATGTTTTCTCATCTTCGTTTGTCCTGTGTGTTTTGGATTACCCAGCTGGGGAAGTATTTTCTCAGCAATTATAATCCTCCGTTTTTAATTAGATCACCTCACAAGCAATAACCGATCCACATATGCAAATGGAACCTGCTCCATCTTGCCTCATCCCGGGAACCAATCTAGTAAACATTTGTTGTGTTCTCTCTAAGACACCTTTAGGAAAGGAGTCAAAAACTTCACGAAGTAGTGGGGAGCACGGTAGCATTGCGGATAGCACAATTGCTTCACAGCTCCAGGGTCCCAGGTTCGATTCCGGCTTGGGTCACTGTCTGTGCGGAGTCTGCACGTCCTCCCCGTGTGTCTGTGGGTTTCCTCCGGGTGCTCCGGTTTCCTCCCACAGTCCAAAGATGTGCAGGTTAGGTGGATTGGCCATGATAAATTGCCCTTAGTGTCCAAAATTGCCCTTAGTGTTGGGTGGGGTTACTGGGTTATGGGGATAGGGTGGAGGTGTGGACCTTCGGTAGGGTGCTCTTTCCAAGAGCCGGTGCGGACTCGATGGGCCAAATGCACTGTAAATTCTATGATAATCTATTCCAAATGTGGCCTCACTAATGCTTTCTTTAATTGCAGTAAGGCCTCCAATTCTTGGTCCTCACTGTGAAGGGATTGTGTGCTTTGTATACAAGATGTGTTGTGTGTTTTCGGACAGTGAGTGCTGCGCAGGAGCTGACTGCCAGGCTGACCCCCCATCTCTGCAACAGTTTAAACTCTGCCCCTCTCACTGGCAGGTATGGATATCTCTCCCATCGATCTCATCAACATTGAGTGCTTCTCCAGCCGAGTGGTGTCTCTGGCTGAATATCGAACCACTCTCCAGGAATACCTGCGCTCCAAGATGAACCAGGTGGCACCCAATTTGGCTGTTCTCATCGGGGAGGTGGTAAGTGCCGTTGCGTCTCCTGGGTCTGTGCTGGATCTTGGTGGAGGTTTGCCCACAATGTTGGGGGGGGGGGGGGGTTGCTGTGTTTGTATCCGATGAGTGTACAGTGTAGATGGAAGAGTGAAACGTGCGGTGATGATCTGTTAAATCTGTCAATCCTCTGACACCCTGTGAAGAATTGTCTGTTCTGAGCATGTTCACTCTAATCCTGGTACCGAGCTATTCGAAAGGTGTAGGTGGGACCCGCAAATGTCTACTGAGTTATTCAAAATGAACCCTCCCTCGCCCGAACACACTAGGTATTTAGAAATGGTTAGAAGATGAGTTTACTGCAAGCTCTGTTTATCCAGGGCTGGCCTTGTAAAAGGGGGTTTTCAATCACGGAGCTGTAGGAAGTGTGGGGTAAGCAAGCCGAACTGCCGACACGCGTGTGATGGCGTGCGTTCTCACTGAACGTGTGTACATACACACACACACAGGGAGCCATCTCCTTTGGGAAGTGAGGAAACCCTGCAACTAGTTCAGAAAACGCCTTCAGCTGCCTCGTGCAGCAGAGCGCGATACCCTTCCCTCCCATCCCTGGAATGCCAGGTTCCGACCATTTCCATGTTCTCTGATGGCACTTCGCATCCTGGCCCAGCTCGACTGGGCCTGGTAGCTTCTGGTGATAGGTTGGTCCTTTCGGTGTCAATGTGCGGTAGATGCTGATTCCGTTCTGTGTTTTCTCCTTAGGTCGGTGCTCGTCTCATCTCCCACGCGGGCAGCCTGACTAATCTGGCCAAGTACCCAGCCTCGACGGTACAGATCCTGGGTGCAGAGAAAGCTTTGTTCAGGTATAGCTGCAGGGTGGCTGTAGTGATGGCAGGTTACTGGCAGTCTGTGTTTGATGCACTGCGCATTTGCAGGCAGTGTGACTGATAAACCCAGTTCTGAACAGCCACTGTTTAACTCCTATAATTGCTCCTACTAATGTCTAGCGTCTAAGGGGTGCAGTTTGGATTTGGATCGCCTCCATTAGGTATTTACTCCGTCTTTTATCGCCACCATTTTCATTGTAGCTGATTAGATGGGGGGGCGTTGCGGGTGGAGATGGAAGCATGTGCTGTTATCCATTTTTGTGATGTCTTCATTGCCGTTGTAAGTTCTGCCTACTGTAACTATATTTCTACTTTGGGATCTTCCTGTGCTTCTGCTTGCCCTTCTACTGGTTAGAGGTTGCAAGTTTGGGAGGTGCTGGCAGTGTGGATGTTACACATTGCTATCACTGTGCTGTAACGGAGTGGGTGTTTAGCTACAATGAGTAAATATCAATTTAGATTCTTGCATGGTTGGGGGGTGGGTGTGCACTTTTCATCTGCTTCCTTCCCTGTCTGACAGAGCTCTCAGAACCCGAGGAAACACCCCAAAATATGGCCTCATTTTCCACTCCACCTTCATTGGCAGAGCTGCAGCAAAAAACAAAGGCAGGATTTCCCGCTACCTGGCAAACAAGTGTACCTTGGCATCGAGGATTGACTGTTTCTCAGGTGAGTGGCGCCCTGGTTTGCTGGGGGGAAGGGGGGGGGTCCTCCATCCGGCCAGGCCACTGCAGTGATGTTTCAGATTTTTCGTCAACCGCATTTCACCTCCGTGAATGTTGACAGCTTTGTTCTGAGCGCTGCCTGCCGGACGCACGCTTCGGTTGTGATGCTGTGGACCGTAGATTCTATGATGCAGCGTTTGTAACTCTTTGTGTGGGTGATGTTCACAGACGCAATTCAAGTCGAATGTACATTCTGGGCCGGCCATTCTGCTATTTGATAACTGCGGAGCTAATCTGATTGAGGCCTCCTTCCCGATTCCCTGCAGCTTTCCGTTTGCCTTCCTGGTCCTTGGATGTGCTGAGTTTGAGATGCATAAACCTGTGCACCCAGATCGCTGTGTGCCAGAGTTGTACAATCTACAAGTTCACATTTTTCTGTCATGCCCCCGTTTGCCTCCCGTTTAACCTATTATATCCAATTGCAGATTGTTTTTGTCATTGAACGAGGCCATTCGGCCCACATTGTCCATGCCGACTCGAGAGCACTTACGGTGCAGGTCCAGGCACTTTTTAAGAAGAGTTAACCCTTCACCACCAACTCGGGCAGCGGATTCCAGACCCCCACTACCCTCTGCGTAAAAAAAGTTCTTCCTCGTTTCCCCTCTGCACCTTTGCCACTTACCTTTTTTTTTAATTTAGAGTACTTGATTTCGCCCCCCCCCCCCCCCCCCCCCCCCCAATGAAGGGGCAATTTAGTGTGGCCAATCCACCTACCCTGCACATCTTTGGGTTGTGGGGGTGAAACCCACGCAGACATGGGGAGAATGTGCAAACTCCACACGGACAATGACCCAAGGACGGGATTCAAACCAGGCCGTAGTCCCAGTGCTAACCACTGCAGCAGATGCCGCCCATGCCACTTTCACCTATGTCCCCTGGTTCTAGAATTCACCACCAAGGGAAACAATTTTATCTTGTCCACTCTCTCCTCATCATTTTGTAAACCTCAATTTTCTAATCTCTCCTCGTGGCAACACTTTACAACATTCCTGTAACCTCGTCTGCACTCTTTCCAGAGCAGTGACGTCCTTCTGTGATGTGACCAGAACTGTGCACAATATTCCAGATGTGGCCTCGCCAGTGTTTTACACAATTCTACCATCCTTACTTTTATATTCCAAAGCTCTGCCAATAAAGGAGAGCATTCCATTTGCTTTCTTAACAACAGTGTCTACTTATTATAGAATTTGCAGTGCAGAAGGTGGTCATTCGGCCCATCGAGTCAGAGCACCCTACCCAAGATCCACCCTATCCCCATAACCCAGCAACCCCACCCAACACTTCAGGGCAATTTATCAGCCAATCCACCTAACCTGCACATCTTTGGACTGTGGGAGGAAAGCAGAGCACCCGGAGGAAACCCGCGCACACACGGGGAGGATGTGCAGACTCCGCGCAGACAGTGACCCAAGCCGGGAATCGAACCTGGGACCTGGAGCTGTGAAGCAATTGTGCTATCCACAATGCTACCGTGCTGCCCTACTTGAATTGCTGCGTTTAAGGACCTGTGTACCTGTACGCCAAGATCTCTCACTTCATCTGTAACCTCTTGGTATTCCCATTTATTCTGCACTCCCTACAACTGTTTGACCTCCCTAAATGCATGACCTCGCACTTCTTCTGTGTTAAGTTCCATCTACCACTTTATCGCCCACTCCACCAAACCATTGATGCGGTTTTGAAGGTTATAACCATCCTCTACACTTTCCATCACTCGGCCAATCTTTTGTGTCATCTGCAAATTTCCCAATCGTGCTCAAACCATAAAGCCTTGTTTGTTGCCCCGTTATCAAAACTTCTCCCAGCTGGAATTGATTCTTGAACCATTAGTACTACTCCCCCCTCCAGTTTTTTTTATCTCCACCTCTGTCCTGAACACCGATATTGAACTGCTAATTATAACAAAGAACAAAGAAATGTACAGCACAGGAACAGGCCCTCCAAGCCCGTGCCGACCATACTGCCCGACTAAACTACAATCTTCTACACTTCCTGGGTCCGTATCCCTCTATTCCCATCCTATTCATATATTTGTCAAGATGCCCCTTAAATGTCCCTATCGTCCCTGCTTCCACTACCACCTCCGGTAGCAGAATAATTATGTCTCTCCTTTACCGAGGTTTCCGTTATCGCAACATCCTGCTGTCTCCCTGTGTTCTTAATTCGTCTACCTTCCTGGACACTTTTTTTAACCCTTGCTATTCCTGTAATTCCAAGACTATCTCTACATCCCTAGCTAATATTCAACCTCCATTTTCCTGATCTGGTTTTGGCCTATCCGATTCTACTCCTGGAACCCCATGCTGGGTGGGGAGAGGGGAGGGTGCAGCACCCTGGGGTGCTTGGTGGGGAGAGGGGAGGGAGGGTGCAGCTCCCTGGGGGCTGGTGGGGAGAGGGGAGGGAGGGTGCAGCTCCCTGGGGGCTGGGTGGGGAGAAGGGAGGGAGGGTGCAGCTCCCTGGGGCTGAGAGGGGAGGGTGCAGCTCCCTGGGGCCTGGGTGGGGAGAGGGGAAGGAGGGTGCAGCTCCCCGGGGGAGAGGGGAGGGTGCAGCTCCCTGGGGCTGAGGGGAGGGTGCAGCTGATTGGGGGCTGGGTGGGGAGAGGGGAGGGTGCAGCTCCCTGGGGGCTGGGTGGGGAGAGGGGAGGGTGCAGGGCTGATCTTATCTCAGACTGTCCATTACTTCCTTGGTTAATCTAAATTGTCCTTTCCAGATATTCCCACCAGTGTATTTGGAGGCAAGCTGAGAGACCAGGTTGAAGAGCGCTTAGCGTTCTATGAAACTGGCGAAGCTCCGCGAAAAAATGTTGATGTTATGAAGGAGGCTGCCACTGAGGTGAGTGGGCGGTGTCTCTGGGGGCTGGGGGGCTTGCTTCACGTCGCTCGGCTCTTTATAGTGCAGTGGTGCCCAGCTCAGTACCTCTGGCACCAGTTCTTTATTCATGATGGCGGCCCCTCCATTACTACTGCAGTAATGTATCCACCATGCTACCGGAATCTGTGGCACTGCTGTCCGCTGGCCAGGAGCTTTTTGGAGATGATGCAAACATTGACGCTGACGGAATACAGTGGAGGGAAAAAGCTGATTTAATGAGGCTGATCCAATGGGATCCATCGGCTGGACGACAGCTCTGCCTGATCCGGAGAATGAGGGTGGGAGTTTGCTGGTGTGCAGTAGCCCCGTGCAAATGTGTGGTGTGGCTCCGACTGAGTGACCTTGTGTTCTGTTCCCAGGCAGCAGAAGTGACGGCAAAATTAAAGAGAAAGATGGCAAAGCGAGAGAAGAGGAGGATTAAAAGAGAGCAGCAACAGTTGGAGGCCCAGGCTGCCGAGGAAGGGGAGGAGGGTGAACCCACTGAAAAGAGAGTCAAAATGGAGAGTGAGGTGAGCGGGGAGGGTCAGGGGTGAATGAATCTGCCTTTAGCCTAAAAGCCATTATTACCTTGCACGCTCACTGAATCTTTTTGTGCAGGACAACCAGGATGAAGAAGTGGAGGTGAAGAAGAAGAAAAAGAAGAGGAAAGTGGTGGAGGAGGTGGAAGACGTGGAGGAGGAGGAAGAAGCTGTGGACAGTATGTCGAATGGGGTCCAGGAAACGCCTGTCCGGAAGAAGAGGAAACAACAGCTCGTGGCGGAGGAAGTTGAGGAACCGGAGACTCCTGTGTCAGAGAAAAAGAAGAAAAAGAAAAAAGCCAAATCTAACTGAACGGCTGCCACTTAGTGTGAACTGTCCCTCCGGACTGGTTCAGCTCAGGCTAGACTGTCCCTCCGAACTGGTTCAGCTCAGGCTAGACTGTCCCTCCGAACTGGTTCATACAGACAAGACTGTCCCAGAAACGGATTATTTTTTTACAAATGTTTTATTTTGTTTTGTTGTGCATGTACTGAGGCCTCAGACCTGCCCAGAGTCCTGCTGTGTATTCCTTATGTCAAGCTTTCCTCCCCTGTGCTGTTTTGAGGACGTGCCTTCAATGTACTCATTGTGGAAGGCACCACTTTGCATTCATGCCCACTTTGTGCTGGTGCAAGTCAGGCCAATCGAACCGGGAACTTCACTGGGATGTGACTGGTACTCCACACCTATAAGGATCGAGTCCGACTGAGTCACACTATCTGGGGCTGATGTATTTGACCTCTTGCTGTGCTGGTCGGGGTGCGGATGGGACGTGGACAGTTGGGAGAAATTGGTAGTATGTCCAGCCGACTTGGAGTTTGTAAATATGTACAGTTAATAAAATACAATGACATGGTCAGTGAGTTGTTGGATTTTTGGTGTGCAGGAATCGGCTTCTTGCACTGAAGCGGAGAATGAGTGTGTGGCTATGGAATTACTTCAGCATGAGCACGAGGGCTTTGCCTCCTCCACCATTCTGACTTTACTCTCCTACCTGCACCTCCCAACTCTCGATTCCCTGGACAGTCAGTCTCAGCTCTTGTCTAATTGTCCAATACAGGGTGGCATCGTGCTATTACTGGACGAGTAAGCCAGAGGCCCTGGGCAGTGAAAATCCAGAATAAGACATAGGAGGCCATTCGGCCCACTGAGTCTGCACCAGCTCTTGGAAAGAGCACACTACCCCCAAGCTCAACACCACCCTATCCCCATAACCCAGCAACCCCACCCAACACTTAAGGGCAATTTATCACGGCCAATTCACCTAACCTGCACATCTTTGGACTGTGGGAGGCACCCGGAGGAAACCCACGCAGACACGGGGAGAACGTGCAGACTCCGCACGGACCGGATCCAAGCCGGGAATAAGTCTAATGATGGTAAATTGGAAATAGTTTTATGGTTGTTTATTTGGCTCACTGACACCCTTTATTGAAGGAAATCTGCAATCCTTGCCCAATCAGGTCTCCATCACAGAAAACACACCAGCCCATTACCACATTTGTCCTCACATCACCTCTGAACTTCCTGCCCCTTGTCTTAAATCTGTCCCCTGGTCATTGAATAACCTTCCCGCTCTCTGTCTTGGCTAATTTGCCTTAACTATCCACTGCAGGGATCAATGTGCACACCAAAGTCCCTCTGAGTTATCATGTATTCCCTTGCCACTGACCAGCCCATCGATAATAATAAATCTTTACTATTGTCAGAAGTAGGCTCACATTCCGGCGCCTGTTCGGGTACATGGCGGGAGAATTCAGAATGTCCAATTCACCTGACAGCACGTCTTTCAGAACTTGTGGGAGGAAACCGGAGCACCCGGAGGAAACTCGTGCAGACTCCACACAGCCAGTGACCCAGGCCGGGAATCGAACCTGCGACCCTGGCGCTGTGAAGCCACAGTGCTATCCTTGCTTTACCACCCTGCCAATTTTCGTATCATCCATGAACTTACTGATCTACATTCTTGTCTAAATCATTTGGATAAACCACAGGTAGCAAGGACTCCCAACACATCCTTGAGCGAGCTTGCAGGTGCCAGGCAATGGCCACCCAGAGGTGGTGCAAGCAGGGTTTTTTTTTATAGAAACATTTTATTGAGGTATTTATGGTTTTATGACAACCGAATAAACAATGTACATGAAAATATAAACATAAGTGCAAAAGCTGTCTCCCTTACAGGTCCCACCTTTACTAACCCCTACTCTAAACCCCACCCCCTTCTGCTGACAATTTTCCCCAAAGAAGTCGACGAATGGTTGCCACCTCCGGATGAATCCTAACATTGACCCTCTCAAGCCAAACTTGATTTTCTCCAAACAGAAAGCTAGCCAGGTCTCCGTCTTCGGGGGCTCTGGGCTACCAGGGAAGCAAAGGCTAGAACGTCTGCCTCTTTCTCCTTCTGGATTCCCGGTCTTCCGACAGCCTGAAAATCGCCACCTCTGGACTCTGTGCCACCCTTGTTTTTAACACCATGGACATGACATCTGCAAACCCCTGCCATAATCCCCTAAGCTTCAGGCATGTCCAGAACATGTGGACATGGTTCGCTGGCCCTCCACCACACCTGTCTTCCACCCCAAAGAACCTGCTCATCCGGGCCACTGTCATGTGAGCCCGGTGAAAGACCTTGAACTGTATCAGGCTGAGCCTGGCACATGATGTGGACGCGTTAACTCTACTCAACGCGTCCACCCAGAGACCATCCTCTAACTCATCTTCCCACTTGCGTTTCTACTCGGTCTGCGTCTCCTCCGACCCCAACTCCCACCCACATTCTGGAAACTACCCTGTCCTGGATCCCGCTTGGTGGTAGGAGCAGGAAGATTAAGACCTGCCTGCGTAGGAAGTCCCGTGCCTGCAGGTACCTAAACTCATTTCCTCTCGTCAATCCAAATTTGTCCTCCAGCTCCACACCGACCCTCCACCCACTTCCTAATCATGGCTATATTCACCGCCCAATAATAATTGCTGAAGTTCGGCAGCGCCAGCCTGCCCTCCCCCCGGCTCCGATGGAGCATCCCCTTTTTTACTCACGGGGTCTTACCTGCCCATACAAAGCCTGTGATCATCTTATTGTCCCGTTTAAAGAAGGACCGGGGAATAAAGATGGGGAGACACTGAAACACAAACCGGAATCTCGGGAGGACCGTCATTTTCACTGACTGCACCCTCCCAGCTAGTGACCACGGGAGCGCGTCCCACCTCTGAAAATCGGCCTTCATTTGGTCGACTAATCGGGCCAAATTTAAGTTGTGTAGCCATTCCCGCGCCACCTGAATGCCTAGGTACCGAAAGCTTCCCCCTACCACCTTAAACGGCAGCTCCCCCAATCACCTCTGCTGTCCCCTTGCCTGGATCGCAGTCATCTCACTTTTCCCCATATTTAGTTTGTACCCCGAAAGCCGGCCAAATTCCCCTAGAATCCTCATAAACCCAGTCAAAGCTTTGGAGTGGGTGCAGAGGAGATTTACCAGGATGTTGCCTGGTATGGAGGGAAAATCTTATGAGGAAAGGCTGATGGACTTGAGGTTGTTTTGGTTGGAGAGAAGAAAGTTAAGAGGAGACTTAATAGAGGCATACAAAATGATCAGAGGGTGGACAGTGAGAGCCTTCTCCCGCGGATGGATATGGCTGGCACGAGGGGACATAACTTTAAACTGAGGGGTAATAGATATAGGACAGAGGTCAGAGGTAGGTTCTTTACGCAAAGAGTAGTGAGGCCGTGGAATGCACTACCGGCAACAGTAGTGAAATCGCAAACATTGAGGGCATTTAAAAGTTTATTGGATAAGCATATGGATGATAATGGCATAGTGTAGGTTAGATGGCTTTTGTTTTTTGACTTCCCATGTCGGTGCAACATCGTGGGCCGAAGGGCCTGTACTGCGTTGTATCGTTCTATGTTCTATGTTCTAATGAAGCCCCGTCCAAATTGTCCCAGTACCTCCCACAGATTTTCCCATTCAACCCGATCAAATGCCTTCTCTGCGGCCATTGCGACCACTACCTCCACATCCCTACATTCCAGGGGCATCATAATCACATTTAACAACCTTCTTACGTTGGCCGCCAACTGCCTGCCCTTAACAAATCCCGTCTGGTCCTCCCCAATCGCGTCCGGAACGCAGTCTTCAATCCTAGAGGACAAGATTTTGGCCAACAGTTTGGCGTCCACATTTAGTAGGGATATCGGCCTGCAGGACCCGCATAGCTCCGGGTCCTTGTCCCGCTTCAGGATCAATGCGATAGTGGCCTGTGACATCGTCGGGGGAAGCACCCCACACCGTTGCCTCATTGAATTTACATGGAGTTTAATCCGGACAAATGTGAGGTCATGCATTTTGGAAGGTCTAATGCAGGTAGGGAATATACGGTGAATGGTAGAACCCTCAAGAGTATTGAAAGTCAAAGAGATCTCGGTATACAGGTCCACAGGTCACTGAAAGGGGCAACACAGGTGGAGAAGGTAGTCAAGAAGGCATACGGCATGCTTGCCTTCATTGGCCGGGGCATTGAGTATAAGAATTGGCAAGTCATGTTGCAGCTGTATAGAACCTTAGTTAGGCCACACTTGGAGTATAGTGTTCAATTCTGGTCGCCACACTACCAGAAGGATGTGGAGGCTTTAGAGAGGGTGCAGAAGAGATTTACCAGAATGTTGCCTGGTATGGAGGGCATTAGCTATGAGGAGCGGTTGAATAAACTCGGTTTGTTCTCACTGGAACGAAGGAGGTTGAGGGGAGACCTGATAGAGGTATACAAAATTATGAGGGGCATAGACAGAGTGGATAGTCAGAGGCTTTTCCCCAGGGTAGAGGGGTCAATTACTAGGGGGCATAGGTTTAAGGTGAGAGGGGCAAGGTTTAGAGTAGATGTACGAGGCAAGTTTTTTACGTAGTGGGTGCCTGGAACTCGCTGCCGGAGGAGGTGGTGGAAGCAGGGACGATAGGGACATTTAAGGGGCATCTTGACAAATACATGAATAGGATGGGAATAGAGGGATACGGACCCAGGAAGTGTAGAAGATTGTACTTTAGTCGGGCAGCATGGTCGGCACAGGCTTGGAGGGCCGAAGGGCCTGTTCCTGTGCTGTACATTTCTTTGTTCTTTGTTTGTTCTTTGAATGTCCTCATCAACAGCGAACTCAATATCCCAGAGAACTTCTTATAAAATTCCACTGGGTACCCGTCCGGCCCTGGGGCTTTACCCAGCTGCATAGCCTTCTGTCCCTCTGCTATTTCCTCCAACCCGATCGGGGCCCCCAGCCCTTCTACCAACCCCCCGTCCACCCTTGGGAACTTCAGCCCCCCTAAAAAGTGCCTCCATCCCCTCTGGCCCAGCTGGGAGTTCCGACTCATAAAACCTGCTGTAAAACTTCTTGAACGCCTTATTAACCCCTGCTGAATCTCCGACCAGGCTCCCGTCCCCGTCCTTTACTTTCCCTATCTCCCTGGCTGCCTCCCTCTTTCTAAGCTGCTGCACAAGCAATCTGCTGGCCTTCCCCCCATGCTCAGAGATCACCCCCCTCGCCTTCCTCAGCTGCTCCACCACCCTCCCTGTAGTTAACAAGCCAAACTTTGCCTGTAGCCTCCGTCGCTCCCTTAGCAGCCCTGCCTCTGGGGTCTCTGCATACCTCCTGTCGACCTGCAATATCTCCTTTACCAGTCGGTCCGTTTCTGCTCTGTCTGCCTTCTCCCTGTGGGCCCATATCGAGATCAACTCCCCTCTAACCACCGCCTTCAATGCCTCTCAGACCACCGTCACCGAAACTTCACCCGTGTTGTTAACTTCCAGGTAGTACTGAATACATTTACTCAGCCGCCCACACACCTCTTCATCAGCTAAAAGTCCCACGTCCAATTTCCAGTGCGGGCGCTGGCTAGACTCCTTGCTAACCTGTAGGTCAACCCAGTGTGGGGCATGATCCAAGATTGTGATCGCCGAATACCCCGTGTCCACTACCCCTGTCAGTAGACCCCTGTTGTCATGTGAGAGTACATTTAAGAAATGGATGTTTATAAATGGGTGTTTAGAAATATCTGTAGTGAGAATACCTTTAAGAAATGGGTGTTTATTACTGCAGTGATGTCAGAGAGTGGGTGGAGCTGGGCTGTCTCAGCTTTTTACTTTCATTTTAGGCTGTTTGCTGCCGGGTGTGTTTTTAGCTTCGTTTTCAGAGCTGGACTGCTGCAGTCACAGCCAGAAGGTGGTTGAGTCTCTCTTTCTCTAATCTAAAGACTGTAAAACGATCCTTTGGTGATTTAAAACTAATAACTGCTCTCAGTAGTGACTTTAACCTGATGTGCTTCTGTTTAAACATTTTTTTAAAGTCTTATTGAGGTTAAAAGGACAGCTTAAGGATTACTGAGTGTTGTATTCTTTGGGGGTTGTATTTGAATTGATCGTTGCTAAGATGTTCACTGCATGTTTTAAAAAGGGTAACTTGAGTTCATAGAATAAACATTGTTTTGCTTTAAAAAATACTTTTCCATTTCTGCTGTACCACACCTGTAGAGTGAGCCGTGTGCTCCCCATACCACAATCTATTAAATGTTGTGGGTCAGGTGAACTCCATTATACACTTTGGGGTTCTCTAAAACCTGGCCCATAACAAATTGGGGGCTCGAGGGGGATAAAAGTCTATCTATTGGATTGGCTTAGTGAACTTAAAGACAGTGAGGGGTGAGCATATTGTGGTTGCTTTTCAGGCGTGGTATTCTAGTTTAAGTAGGGAGTGTGTTGTGGAAAATGCCTCTTTCAGAGGCTCTGAAGTTTTTGGGGGTGGAGACGGTCACACACAGTACCTTTCGGACAGAGACTAAAAGCAGACTGTTAGATTTGACAAAAACATTGCAGTTAACATTACCTGGCAAAATGCGAAAAGATGAGGTAATTATGGCGGTGGCCAAGCATTTAAGGTTGCCTGATACAGTTTGACTCATTGGAAATGGCAAAAATTCAGTTACAACTTAAACAAATGGAACAGGAGAAAGAATTAAAGCAGCTTGAATACAAAAGAGAGGAAAAAGAAAGAGAGGGAAAGAAAAGGATAGAGAAGAAAGGAGAAAAGAAAGAATAGCCCTAGCAGAACAAAATGAAAGAGAAAGGGAGATACAGATCAGGGAAAAAGATAAAGGGAGAGAGAGTTTGAACTTCAGAAAATGGCCATGAAACATGACAGTCAGTTAAAATTGGCAAAAGGGAAACGTACAGTTGGATGATAGTGATGAGGATAGTGAGAAAGAGCGTCAAAGTCGAAGGCTTGTTGGGGATCTATTTAAATATGTCCAAGCATTGCCAAGATTTGACGAGAAGGTGGTGGAAGCCTTTTTCATTTCATTTGAGAAGGTGGCTAAACAAATGAAATGTGGATATTACTGATTCAAACAAAGCTGATAGGTAGGGCTAGTGAAGTGTTTGCATCACTACCGGAGGAGGTATCTGGGGCGTATGAGGAGGTGAAAAAATCCATCTTAGGTGCATCTGAACTAGTGCCTGAAGCCTACAGAAAGGTTTAGAAATTTAAGCAAAGAATTTGGTCAAACATACATGGAGTTTGAAAGGATCAAACAGTAATTTTGATAGGTGGATAAGGTGAAAATAGACCAAACGTATGAAGCTCTCAGAGAAATTATACTTTTGGAGGAGTTTAAAAATTCAATTCCTGATGTAGTGAGAACTCATGTGGAAGAGCAGAGGGTTAACACTGCAAGGTTAGCAGCAGAAATGGCAGATGATTATGAATTAATTCATAAATCAAAGTTTGGTTTCCGACATCAGTTTCAGTCTGTGAGGGATAGAAACTGGGGACATGAGAAATACTCAAGTGGTAAAGGTAAAGGTGATCTGATGGGAGATAATAAGGAGAGTGTACCTCAGACTAAAAAGGAAATCCAGGACGGTGGAAAAGAAATGAATAATTTCAAATGTTTTCACTGTAATAAACTAGGACATGTAAAGGCACAGTGTTGGTGGTTGAAGAAAAGCATTGGGAAGGCTGATGTGGTAAAACAGGATAAGACAGTGGGGTTTGTTAAAGTGGTAAAGGAAAGCCCAAGTGAAGTGAAGGAGGTGCAAAAGATTGTATAGCCTGATCAAGAGGTGATTGATAAGAAGGTGCCAGATCGCTTTAAAGAATTTACTTGTGTGCGTAAAGTTTACTCATGTGTATCAGGAGAAGCAGGTAAAGAAGTCACTTTAAGAGGTACGGGAGCTAGTCAATCTTTAATGGTAAGAGATGAGGAGTTATGTAGTCTGGGAAGAATATTGCCAGAAAAGGTGGTAATATGTGGAATTCAGGGTGAGGGGAGTAGTGTTCCATGATATAAGGTAAGGTTGGAAAGTCCAGTTAAGAGTGGTGAAGTGGTAGTAGGAGTAATAGAGAAACTATCTTGTCCAGGAATACAGTTTATCTTGGGGAATGATATAGCTGGATCGCAGGTGGGAGTGATGCCTACTGTGGTTGATAAGCCAGTGGAAAATCAGACAACTGAAGTGTTGAAGGACGAATATCCAGGGATTTTTTCCGGATTGTCACAAAGTCACAGGTTAAGACAAGAGGAGAAATCGAAGAGTGAAGATGAAGTTGAAGTGCAATTATCAGAAACGATTTTTGATCAGATGGTTGAAAAAGAACAAGAACAGGTGGAGGATGAGGCGGATATATTTAGTTCAGGAAAATTGGCGGAGTTACAAAAGAAAGATGTAGAAATGCATCAGAAAGCATGTACGGAAGAGGAATCTGAGTGTATACCAGAGTGTTATTACCATAAAAGTAATGTCTTGATGAGAAAATGGAGACCTTTTCATCTGCGGATGAAAAGTGGGCAGAGGTTCATCAAGTAGTATTGCTGGTAGGGTATGGAAAGGAGGAGTTGCGAGTTGCACATGAGGTACCAATGGGAGGTCATTTGGGAATAAGGAAAACTCAAGCTAAAATCCAGAAACATTTTTATTGGCCTGGACTACATAAAGATGTAATTAAATTTTGTCAATCATGTCACACATGTCAAGTGTTGGGAAACCTCAAGCAGTGATAAAACCAGCACCCTTAATACCCCTTCCAGCATTTGAGAAACCTTTTACAAGGGTCCTAATTGATTGCGTAGGACCGCTTCCTAAAACAAAAAGTGGGAATCAATATCTTTTGACTATAATGGATGTGTCTACTAGGTTTCCAGAGGCCATTCCAGTACGTAATATTACAGCTAAAAAGATTGTGGAGGAGTTACTTAAATTCTTTACTCGATATGGACTACCCACAGAAATACAATCGGATCAAGGATCAAATTTTACCTCCAGGTTATTCAAAGAAGTTCTGGATAGCTTTGAAATAAAACAATTTAAATCAACTGCGTACCATCCAGAATCGTAGGGAGCGTTAGAAAGGTGGCATCAGACATTAAAGACAATGTTGAGGGCATATTGTCAAGATTATCCAGAGGATTAGGATAAAGGAATTCCATTCGTACTGTTTGCAATTAAGGATACACCTAATGAATCAACCAAATTCAGTCCATTTGAACAAATTTTTGGTTATGAGGCAAGAGGACCAGTTAAATTGATGAAGGAAAAATTGGTGAGTGGGAAATCAGAACTTAAATTATTGGATTACGGGTAAAATTTTAGGGAACGATTAAATAGAGCAGGTGAATTGGCTAGACAACATTTGAAAGTTGCACAAAATGTGATGAAACAGGTCGCGGACAAGAAATCTAAAGTTCGTAGTTTTGCCAGTGGAGATAAAGTTTTAGTGTTGTTACCAGTGGTAGGTGAACCTTTAAAAGCAAGGTTTTGTGGACCTTATCAGATTGAAAGGAAATTAAGTGAGGGGAATTATGTGGTTAAAAACCCCAGATAGAAGGAAGACTCACCGAGTGTGTCATGTGAATATGCTTAAAAGGTACTTTGAAAGGGAAGGAGTGGAAAAGGAGGTTTCAATGATTCTAACTCAAAGTGACGAACCAAATCCAGATGACTGTGAATTCGACATACCTCAAATTAAATTGGAAAACGTGGATGTTCTTAAAAATTAGGATAAATTGTTTTTTCTTTGAAGAAACTATTTTATTGAGGCATTTTGGCATAGTAAACAGCAACAGTACAGAACAGCGTGCAAAGAACAATCAAGATAGTGCAAAAACCAGCTCCCCTCCCACAAGGACCCGCCTAACTAACCCCCCCTCCCGCTCCCCCCCCCCCCCCCCCCCCCCCGGTGATAATTAATTTTCCGCAAAGAAGTCGATAAAACATTGCCACCTCCAGGCAAACCCGGACAGTGACCCTTCAGAGCAAACTTAATTTTCTACAGACCGAGGAAGCTCACCATGTCCGATAGCCAGGCCTCCGATTTCGGAGGTTTTGAGTTCCTCCATGCCAACAGAATTTGTCGCCGGGCTACCAGGGAAACAAAGGCCAGAACTTCGGTCTCTCTCTCCTCCTGGACTCCCGGGTCCTCCGAAACCCCAAAAATTGCCACCTCTGGACTCATCACCACCCTTGTTTTCAGTACCCGGGACATAACGTCCACGAAACCCTGCCAGTACCCCCTGAGTTTTGGACATGCCCAGAATATGTGGACATGGGATAAGCCATGGGGTACAGGTTTCTGGCACAGAGTCTGTCCCTATTTCTCAGAAGGGAAGGGGGGAGAGGAGTAGAGCATTAGCCATTGGAGACTCCAACATAGTTAGGGCGATAGATAGGAGATTCTGTGGGAACGAGAGAGACTCGCAGATGGTGTGTTGCCTCCCAGGTGCCAGGGTCCGTGATGTCTCGGATCGTGTTTTCGGGATCCTTCAGGGGAAGGGGGAGCAGCCCCAAGTCGAGGTCCACATAGGTACCAACGACATAGGTAGGAAAAGGGATAGGGATGTAAGGCAGGAATTCAGGGAGCTAAGGTGGAAACTTAGATCTAGGACAGAGTTATTATCCCTAGGTTGTTACCCGTGCCACATGCTAGCGAGACGAGGAATGGGGAGAGAGAGGAGTTAAACACGTGGCTACAGGGATGGTGCAGAAGGGCGGGTTTCAGATTTCTGGATAATTGGGGCTCATTCTGGGGTCGGTGGGACCTCTACAAAAGGGATGGTCTACACCTGGACCAGAGGGGTACCAATATCCTGGGGGGAAATTTGCTAATGCTCTTCGGGAGGGTTTAATCTAGTTCAGCAGGGGATTGGGAACCTGAATTGTAGCTCCAGTATACAGGAGGTTGAGAGTAGTGAGGTCATGAGTAAGGTTTCAAAGTTGCAGGAGTGTACCGGCAGGCAGGAAGGTGGTTTAAAGTGTGTCTTCTTCAATGCCAGGAGCATCCGGAATAAGGTGGGTGAACTTGCGGCATGGGTTGGTACCTGGGACTTCGATGTTGTGGCCATTTCGGAAACATGGATAGAGCAGGGATAGGAATGGTTGTTGCAGGTGCCGGGGTTTAGATATTTCAGTAAGCTCAGGGAAGGTGGTAAAAGAGGGGGAGGGGTGCATTGTTAGTCAAGGACAGTATTACGGTGGCAGAAAGGACGTTTGATGAGGACTCGTCTACTGAGGTAGTATGGGCTGAGGTTAGAAACAGGAAAGGTCACCCTGTTAGGGGTTTTCTATAGGCCTCCGAAAAGTTCCAGAGATGTAGAGGAAAGGATTGCAAAGATGCTTCTAGATGGGAGCGAAAGCAACAGGGTAGTTGTTATGGGGGACTTTAACTTTCCAAATATTGACTGGAAACGCTATAGTTAGAGTACTTTAGATGGGTCCGTTTTTGTCCAATGTGTGTAGGAGGGTTTCCTGACACAGTATGTAGATAGGCCAATGAGAGGCGAGGCAATATTGGATTTGGTACTGGGTAATGAATCAGGACAGGTGTTAGATGAAAAAATGAAAATCGCTTATTGTCACAAGTAGGCTTCAAATGAAGTTACTGTGAAAAGCCCCTAGTCGCCACATTCCGGCACCTGTTCGGGGAGGCTACAGGAATTGAACCGAGCTGCTGGCTTGCCTTGGTCTGTTTTCAAAGCCAGCTGTTTAGCACAGCTCTTTAGCCCTGTGCTAAACAGCCCCTCAGATTTGGAGGTAGGTGAGCACTTTGGTGATAGTGACTACAATTCGATTACATTTACTTTAATGATGGAAAGGGATAGGTATATACCGCAGGGCAAGAGTTATATCTGGGGGAAAGGCAATTATGATGCGATGAGGCAAGACTTAGGATGCATCGGATGGGGAGGAAAACTGCAGGGAATGGGCACAATGGAAATGTGGAGCTTGTTCAAAGAACAGCTACTGCGTGTCCTTGATAAGTATGTACCTGTCAGGCAGGGAGGAAGTGGTCGAGCGAGGGAACCGTGGTTTACTAAAGCAGTCGAAACACTTGTCAAGAGGAAGAAGGAGGCTTATGTAAAGATGAGACATGAAGGTTCAGTTAGGGCGCTCGAGAGTTACAAGTTAGCTAGGAAGGACCAAAAGAGAGAGCTAAGAAGAGCCAGGAGGGGACATGAGAAGTCTTTGGCAGGTAGGATCAAGGATAACCCTAAAGCTTTCTATAGATATGTCAGGAATAAAAGAATGACTAGGGCAAGAGTAGGGCCAGTCAAGGACAGTAGTGGGAAGTTGTGCATGGAGTCCGAGGCGATAGGAGAGGTGCTAAATGGATATTTTTCATCAGTATTCACACAGGAAAAAGATAATGTTGTCGAGGAGAATACTGAGATTCAGGCTACTAGACTAGAAGGGCTTGAGGTTCATAAGGAGGAGGTGTTAGCAATTCTGGAAAGTGTGAAAATAGGTAAGTCCTCTGGGCCGGATGGGATTTATCCTAGGATTCTCTGGGAAGCTAGGGAGGAGATTGCTGAGCCTTTGGCTTTGACCTTTAAGTCATCTTTGTCTACAGGAATAGTGCCAGAAGACTGGAGGATAGCAAATGTTGTCCCCTTGTTTAAGAAGGGGAGTAGAGACAACCCCGGTAACTATAGACCAGTGAGCCTTATTTCTGTTGTGGGCAAAGTCTTGGAACGGTTTATAAGAGATAGGATGTATAATCATCTGGAAAGGAATAATTTGATTAGAGATAGTCAACACGGTTTTGTGAAGGATAGGTCGTGCCCTACTTGGCTAGCTGGAAGAAGACAAAGGGTGGTGGTTGATGGGAAATGTTCAGACTGGAGTCCAGTTACTAGTGGTGTACCACAAGGATCTGTTTTGGGGCCACTGCTGTTTGTCATTTTTATAATGGATCTGGAGGAGGGCGTAGAAGGATGGTGAGTAAATTTGCAGATGACACTAAAGTCGGTGGAGTTGTGGACAGTGCGGAAGGATGTTACAAGTTACAGAGGGACATAGATAAGCTGCAGCGCTGGGCTGAGAGGTGGCAAATGGAGTTTAATGCAGAAAAGTGTAAGGTGATTCATTTTGGAAGGAATAACAAGAAGACAGAGTACTGAGCTAATGGTAAGATTCTTGGTAGTGTAGATGAGCAGAGAGATCTCGGTGTCCATGTACATAGATCCCTGAAAGTTGCCACCCAGGTTGAGAGGGTTGTTAAGAAGGCGTACGGTGTGTTAGCTTTTATTGATAGAGGGATTTAGTTTCGGAGCCATGAGGTCATTTTGCAGCTGTACAAAACTCTGGTGCGGCCGCATTTGGAGTATTGCGTGCAATTCTGGTCGCCGCATTATAGGAAGGATGTGGAAGCATTGGAAAGGGCGCAGAGGAGATTTATCAGAATGTTGCCTGGTATGGAGGGAAGATCTTATGAGGGAAGGCTGAGGGACTTGAGGCTGTTTTCGTTGGAGAGAAGGTTAAGAGGTGACTTAATTGAGGCATACAAGATGATCAGAGGATTAGATAGGGTGGACAGTGAGAGCCTTTTTCCTAAGATGGTGATGTCTAGCATGAGGGGACATAGATAGAGGACAGATGTCAGAGGTAGGTTCCTTACTCAAGAGTAGTAAGGGCGTGGAATTCCCTGCCTGCAACAGTAGTGGACTCGCCAACACTAAGGGCATTCAAATGGTCATTGGATAGACATATGGACGATAAGGGAATAGTGTAGATGGGCTTTAGAGTGGTTTCACAGGTCGGCGCAACATCGAGGGCCGAAGGGCCTGTACTGCGCAGTAATGTTCTATGGTTTGCTGGTCCTCCCGCACATCTGGCCACCTGTCCTCCAGTCCAAAGAATTTACTCATCTGGGGCCACTGTCATGTGGGCCCGGTGGACGACCTTGAATTGAATCAGGCTGAGCCTGGCGCATGTTGCGGTCGCGTTTACCCTACTCAACGCCTCCGCCCATAAGCCCTCTTCTATCTCACCCCCGAGCTCCTCTTCCCACTTAAGCTTCAGCTCCTCGGTCAGCATCTCCTCTGCCCCCATAAGTTCTTTATATATATCCGAGACCCTCCCCTACCCCACCCATCCACTGGTCACTACCCTGTCCTGGATCCCCCTAAGTGGCAGGCGTGGGAAGGACGGAATCTGTCTGCACAGAAAGTCCCGCACCTGCAAGTACCTGAAATCATTCCCTCTCGCCAGCCCAAATTTCTCCTCCAGCGCCCTCATGCTCGGGAAGCTCCCTTCTAAGAACAGATCCCCCCATCCTCTCAATCCCAGCTCTCCGCCATGTTCGGAACCCACCGTCCATATTCCCCGGGGCAAACCGGTGATTGTCGCAAATTGGGGACCAAACCGATGCTCCCACTCCCCCCACGTGCCTTCTCCATTGGCCCCAGATCCGCAAAGTCGCCACCACTATCGGGCTGGTGGAGTACCGTGCCGGCGGGAGCGGCAGGGGCACCGTAACCAGGGCCGCCAAACTGATGCCCCTGCACGAAGCGGCCCCCAAACCGACCCCATACCCACCATCCACTTCCTTATCATCGCCATGTTGGCCGCCTAGTAGTAATTACTAAAGTTTGGCAGCGCCAGCCCCCCTTCCCCTCGGTTCCTCTCGAGCATCGAGACACTGGAAGACGAACAGGAATCTCGGGAGGATCGACATTTTAACCGTCTGCACTCTCCCCGCTAGTGTCAGTGGGAGCGCATCCCACCTCCGGAACTCAACCCTCATTTGCTCCACCAACCGAGATAAGTTCAACTTTTGCAGCCGACCCCAGTCCCGCGCCACCTATATCCCTAAGTATCTGAAACTGTCCCCTATTAACCTAAACAGCAGCCCCCTCAGCCTACCCTCCTGGCCCCTCACCTGGACTACAAACAACTCACTGTTTGCCATGTTCAGTTTATATCCCGAGAACCGGCCGAATTCCCTCAAGATTCCCATGATTTCATCCATCCCAGCCACTGGATCCATGATGTATGAGTAGGTGGTCGGTGTATAACGAGACTCTGTGTTCCACCACTCCCCCCTCCCCCCCCCCCCCCCCCCCCCCCCCCATACCAGCCCCTTTCAACCCCTAGAAGCTCTCAGGCAATTGCCAGCGGCTCTATTGCTAGCGCTAAGAGCAGTGGGGAGAGGGGGCACCCCTGCCTTGTCCCTCGGTACAGTCTAAAATAGTCAGATGTTGTCCTATTCTTCCTTAGACTAGCCTCCGGAGCCTGGGATAGCAGTCTAACCCAGTCGATAAAGCCCTCTCCGAACCCAAATCGTCCCAGCACCTCCCATAGATAGTCCCACTCAACCCGGTCGAAAGCCTTCTCGGCATCCATTGCCACAACTACCTCAACCTCCCTTCTCTCCGGGGGCATCATGATCACATTCAGCAGCCTTCTTAGGTTGGCCACCAGCTGCCCTTGACGAACCCGGTTTGGTCTTCCATAATAACGTCTGGCACACAGTCCTCGATCTTAGCCGCCAAGAGCTTGGCCAGTACTTTAGCATCTACATTGAGCAGAGAGATCGGCCTATGGGACCCACATGCCTCCGGGTCTTTGTCCCGTTTCAATATCAGGGAGATGGTGGTCTGTGACATCGTCGGGGGTAAAACCCCTCTGTTTCTTGCCTCATTAAAAACCCTAACCAACCCCAGCCCCACTATCTCAGAGAACGTGTCATAGAACTCCACCGGATACCCATCCGGCCCCGGGGCTTTACCCGATTGCATGGTCCTCAAGCCCCCCAATAATTCTTTGGTCCTAATCGGGGCACCCAACCCGCCTACCAACCCCTTAAACACTTTTGGCAGGGTCACTCTGTCCAAAAAGCGTCTCATCCCCTCCGGCCCCGCGGAGGGTTCCGAGGTATAAAGCTTACTGTCGAAGTCCCTGAACACCTTGTTCAGCCCTGCCGGATCTCCTACCAAGTTTACCCCCCCCCCCCCCGCCCCCCTGTCGACCACCTTCCCTATTTCCCTGGCCGCCTCCCTCTTCCTCAGTTGCTGTGCCAGCATTCTACTGGCTTTCTCCCCGTGCTCGTAGATCGCACCCCTCGCCTTCCTAAGCTGATCCACTGCCTTACCTGTGGACAACACCCCAAACTCCGTCTGTAGCCTTCGTCGTTCCCTTAATAGCTCTGCCCTCGGGGTCTCCGCGTATCTCCTGTCTGTCTGTAAGATCTCCTTTACCAGTCAATCCATTTCTGCCCTGTCCGTCCTGTCCCTATGTGCTCGAATCAAGATCAGCGCCCCTCCCTCCACTGCCTTCAGCGCCTCCCAGAGCACCGCAGCTGGGACTTCCCCTGTGTCATTGACCTGCAGGTAGTTTTGCATAATTTCCTCACCCTCTCACACACCGCCTCGTCCGTCAACAGACCGACCTCTAGCCTCCATTGAGGGGGCTGAAAGCTTTCCTTACAGACCTGCAGATCAACCCAGTGTGGAGCATGGTCCGAAGTAGCGGTCGCCGAATATTCTACATCCGTCACCCCCGCCAGCAAATCCCTGCTCATGGTGAAAAAATCAATTCGGGAATACACCTTATGAACATGTGAATAGAACGAAAACTCCCTCCCCGTCGGCCGACTAGCCCTCCATGGGTCAACCCCCCCCCATTTGCTCCATGAACCCCCTCAGTTCCTTTGACCTTGCCTGCACCCTACCCGTTTGGAACACGACCGGTCCAGGCCGGGGTCAAGGACTGTGTTAAAATCACCTCCCATAATCAGTCTGTGCGAGTCCAGGTCAGGTATCTTCCCCAGCAGTCATCCCAATTTGGGGCATATACATTGACCAAAACTACCCTCACCCCCTCGAGCTTGCCACTCACTATGACAAATCTACCTCCCCCATCCGAAATTGTGCTACCCACCTCGAATTGCACCCGTTTGTTAACCAAAATCGCGCCCCCTCTGGTCTTAGTATCCAGGCCCGAGTGGAAGACCGGGCTAATCCAGCCAGGCCCGAGTGGAAGACCGGGCTAATCCAGCCAGGCCCGAGTGGAAGACCGGGCTAATCCAGCCAGGCCCGAGTGGAAGACCTGGCTAATCCAGCCCTTCCTTAACCTGACCTGGTCAGCTACTTTCAGGTGAGTCTGCTGCAGCATTATTCCATCCGCCTTCAGCGCCCTCAGATGCGAACACATGTGCCCTCTTTACCGGCCCGTTTAACCCTCTAATGTTCCAGGTGATCAGCCTGATTGGGGGGCACCATGCACCCCCCCCCCTTCGACGATCAGCCATCTCCTTTCTTGGGCCGGCCCCTGGCCCCTGTGCCGCGCCTCCCCTGGCCCGCCTCCTGCCAGCCCCCACCTCCGACCTCCTCCATGTTACTAAACCCAATTTCCTCCATCGTCAGCAGATCAACTACCCACCTCCTCCCCCCCTAGCGACAACACCTGTAACCTAACTTCTGTCATAAACTAGCTATATGCACCACCCCCCCCCCCCCCCCCCCCAACCTGGCTCCCGTAGACCAGCTCACCCAGCTAGCCTGGTGATTCTCCTGTAATTTCCCTACACACTGAAAGTGGGACAATCAGTTTTTATTTCCAAACTGGATTTACTTAAAGGTTACTGGCAGGTACCTTTAACCGAAAGGGCGAAGGAGATTTCAGCTTTTGTGACTCCAGATGGTATATACCAATTCAAAGTCCAAAAGTTCTCATTTCGGCATCAGCCCTTCTCAATGTCAATTCAGCCATTTGGCATGAAAAACGCCCCAGCCACATTTCAACGGTTAACTATCAAAGTTGTTTCAGGATTACCCAGTTGTGCGGATTACATCGACGATCTGGTAATTTTCAGCCAGACATGGACGGAACATTTAAAACATCCGATGGAGTTATTCGATCGACTTCAGGAGGCGGGTTTGGTGATAAACCTAGCCAAAAGTGAATTTGGAAAAGCCCAAGTCACTTTCCTTGGCCATACAATCGGACAGGGTTGAATGGTCACACGGGATGTGAAACCAACAGTTTGTGAGGAGTTTCCGATACCCTCAAGGCGAAGGGAAATAATGCGATTTCTTGGCATGATTGGATTTGATTGGACATTTGTGAAATATTTGTAGCGTGGTTGCTCCACTGATGATAGACTTGCTGAAGAAACGTCGAAAATTTCAGTGGGCAGCGGACTTTCAACAGGCATTTGACTGCCTGAAAGCTGTGATAACCAATGCTCCTGTGTTGGAGAATTACAAGGGACTCTGCGGTCAGATTGAACTAAAGTATCTGACTTTAAGAAATGGATGGATCGTGCAGAGACCGTCTCGTCCAAAGAGACTGTCAATCGAGAAGGATTCCAGTTGGAGGAAAAACAAAAAATGGACTATATTGTTGTACCTGTTTGTGTGTGTTGTTCTTTTTTTTAAACAAAAAAGTATATTTACTGTGTGCATTTCTTAAAGGATAGTGATAGATCTACCATTCAGTTTCAGCAGCACTTTGCGATTACTGGAACTCAGTAGAAATTTAAGTGAAAACTTCTCAGGTGCAAATAAGAATTGTTTTATTTGTCTTTTATTGATTACAACCGAAAGTCATTTAAAAGGCAATTCGTAGACAATTTGGAGCTTTCAAAGAATCACAGAAATTATCTTCTTGCTTAGGCAAACGGCTCTGGGTGGTTGCTAAGGTGGGGGGACTGGGTGGTTGCTAAGGAGGGGGACTGGGTGGTTGCTGAGGAGCGGACTGGATGGTTGCTAAGGGGGGGACTGGGTGGTTACTAAGGGAGGACTGGGCTGGTGCTAAGGGGTGACTGGGTGGATGTTAAGGGGGTTGGGTGTTATGGAGGATGGTTGAGGCATGGGCAGTTGCTAAGTGGGGACTGGGCGGTTATGGGGGATTGTGGGAGTAGTTGCGGGACTATATAAGGGCAGCACGGCAGCATAATGGTTAGCACAGTTGCTTCACAGCTCCAAGGTCCCAGGTTCGATTCCCGGCTTGGGTCACTGTCTTTGCGGAGTCTGCGTGGGTTTCCTCCGGGTGCTCTGGTTTCCTCCCACAGTCCAAAGATGGGCAGGTTAGGTGGATTGGCCATGCTAAATTGACCCTGGTGTCCAAAACATGTTAAGTGGGGGTTACTGCGTTACGGGGATAGGGGAGATACATGGGCATCAGTAGGGTGCTCTTTGTAAGGGCCGGTGCAGACTCAATGGGCCGAATGGCCTCCTTCTGCACTGTCAATTCTATGACTCAATGGCTCGACAATAACTTTAGAAGTCAAAGTCTGAAAATGAAATATGAAGACAGCAAATAGTTCAAAGTATTGATTGATTCCGGAAAGAGAGAGAAAGAAATCCAGCTAATCATCCAGCCCAGCTCCAGCTAAAGAAATGGCTGAACGAAACTTTACAGCTATACTGTTTCTGTCTTTAGCCATCTAATTACACCCTAATATAATCCTGATTGGAGACTTCCGGGTGCGGCGATGACCAGCTGAGTCGCACGTTTCGGCATCTCCCGGTGAAACGGACTTTTGGGCTCTTGATAGGAGCCCCAACGGCAATTTTGACGGCTAAAAACACTGTGCGGTAAACCAGAAGGGAATCCCCCCTGGATACGGATGAAAAAAGGAGGAGAAAGTGGCCGGATTGCAGTGGATCCTTTAGAACAGCGGCAAGGAAGGCAAGCAAAAACCAAGATGGCGTCGGAAGGTGGCAGTTTAACATGGGGCCCTGAACAACAAGAGTTCTTGAAATGCTGTGTGGAAGAGATCAAAAAGGAAATGAAGAAAGGGCTGTTGGCCCCGATACTACAGGCGATCGAAGGGCTAAAGGAGGAACAAAAGACCCAGGAGCGGGAGCTTCGGGTCGTGAAGGCAAAGGCAGCCGAGAATGAGGACGATATACAGGGCCTGGTGGTGAAGACGGAGACGCAGGAGGCACATCAGAAACGATGTGTGGAAAGGTTGGAGGCACTGGAAAACAATGCAAGGAGGAACAACCTGAGGATTCTTGGTCTTCCTGAAGGTGTGGAGGGAGCGGACGTCGGGGCATATGTGAGCACGATGCTGCACTCGTTAATGGGAGCGGAGGCCCCGGCGGGTCCGCTGGAGGTGGAGGGAGCATACCGAGTGATGGCGCGAGGACCGAGAGCAGGAGAAATTCCCAGAGCCATAGTGGTGAGATTCCTCCGTTTTAAGGATAAATAAATGGTCCTTAGATGGGCAAAGAAAACTCGGAGCAGTAAATGGGAGAACGCGGTGATCCGCGTTTATCAAGACTGGAGTGCGGAGGTGGCGAGAAGGAGGGCGAGCTTTAATCGGGCCAAGGCGGTGCTTCATAAAAAGAAGATAAAATTTGGAATGCTGCAACCGGCAAGACTGTGGGTCACATATCGAGGAAGGCACCACTACTTTGAGACGGCAGATGAAGCGTGGACTTTTATTGTGGAAGAAAAACTGGAATGAGCGGGTTATTAAAAAGAACGTTTGAACAAAGTGGTGGGGCGAATGTGGGGGGCGAAGAGGGGAGTTAAAAAGGGGGGAAAGAGGAGTTTTATGTACTAATCCTGCGATGTGGTAACTTTTCTCTCTTCCACAGGTGGTGATGGGGGGAGGAGGGGAGGTGGAGGAGATGGGGCGTTGGCCATTGGGGGCGGGGCCAAGGGAGAAGCGCGGGCTTGGTTCCCGCGCTATGATAATCATGGCGGGAATAGAGAAGCAGGAAGGAGGGGGCGTCACACAGTGCGAGCCGAGGTCACGGGGGGAAGCCGAGGTCGGCCAGAGTTTGCTGACTTCTGGGAGCAACATGGGGGGAGTAATTATGCTAGCGGGGGATCTAGCGGGGGGGGGGGGTGGGAGGGGGGAATTACTGGGTTGCTGCTGCTGGGGAGAGGGGGGAGCTGGTATGGGAGGGGATGGGCGAGGGGGCACCGCCTGGGGGAGATACAGCTGCGTGGGAACCGGGTGAGGAGCTGGAAAAAGGGGATGGCTAATCGACAAGGGGGGGGGTAGGAAACCCCCCAACCCGGCTGATCACGTGGAACGTGAGGGGGCTGAACGGGCCGATAAAGAGGGCACGGGTACTCGCACACCTGAAGAAACTTAAGGCAGATGTGGTTATGTTACAGGAAACGCACCTGAAACTGATAGACCAGGTTAGGCTACGCAAAGGATGGGTGGGGCAGGTGTTCCATTCGGGGCGAGATGCGAAAAACAGGGGGGTGGCTATATTAGTGGGGAAGCGGGTAATGTTCGAGGCAAAGACTATAGTTGCGGATAACGGGGGCAGTTACGTGATGGTGAGTGGCAAACTACAGGGGGAGACGGTGGTTTTGGTAAACGTATATGCCCCGAACTGGGATGATGCCAATTTTATGAGGCGGATGCTAGGACGCATTCTGGACCTAGAGATGGGAAAGCTGATAATGGGGGGAGATTTTAATACGGTGTTGGAACCAGGGCTGGATAGGTCGAAGTCCAGGACTGGAAGGAGGCCGGCAGCAGCCAAGGTACTTAAAGATTTTATGGAGCAGATGGGAGGTGTAGACCCGTGGAGATTTAGCAGACCTAGGAGTAAGGAGTTCTCGTTTTTCTCCTATGTCCATAAAGTCTACTCGCGAATAGACTTTTTTGTGTTGGGAAGGGCGTTGATCCCGAAGGTGAGGGGAACGGAGTATACGGCTATAGCCATTTCGGATCACGCTCCACACTGGGTAGACTTGGAGATAGGGGAGGAAACAGGAGGGCGCCCACCCTGGAGAATGGACATGGGACTAATGGCAGATGAGGGGGTGTGTCTAAGGGTGAGGGGGTGCATTGAAAAGTACTTGGAACTCAATGATAATGGGGAGGTCCAGGTGGGAGTGGTCTGGGAGGCGCTGAAGGCGGTGGTTAGAGGGGAGCTGATATCAATAAGGGTACATAAAGGGAAGCAGGAGAGTAAGGAACGGGAGCGGTTGCTGCAAGAACTTTTGAGGGTGGACAGACAATATGCGGAAGCACCGGAGGAGGGACTGTTCAGGGAAAGGCAAAGGCTACATGTAGAATTTGACTTGCTGACTACGGGCACCTCAGAGGCACAATGGAGGAAGGCACAGGGTGTACAGTACGAATATGGGGAGAAGGCGAGCAGGTTGCTGGCACACCAATTGAGGAAAAGGGGAGCAGCGAGGGAAATAGGGGGAGTGAGGGATGAGGAAGGAGAGATGGAGCGGGGAGCGGAGAGAGTGAATGGAGTGTTCAAGACATTTTATAAAAAATTATATGAAGCTCAACCCCCGGATGGGAGGGAGAGAATGATGGGCTTTTTGGATCGGCTGGAATTTCCCAAGGTGGAAGAGCAGGAAAGGGTGGGACTGGGAGCACAGATCGAGGTAGAAGAAGTGGTGAAAGGAATTAGGAGCATGCAGGCGGGAAAGGCCCCGTGACCGGATGGATTCCCAGTCGAATTCCATAGAAAATATGTGGACTTGCTCGCCCCGGTATTGACGAGGACCTTTAATGAGGCAAAAGAAAGGGGACAACTGCCCCCGACTATGTCTGAAGCAACGATATCGCTTCTCTTAAAGAAGGAAAAGGACCCGCTACAATGCGGGTCCTATAGACCTATTTCCCTCCTAAATGTAGATGCCAAGATCCTGGCCAAGGTAATGGCAATGAGAATAGAGGAATGTGTCCCGGGGGTGGTCCACGAGGACCAAACTGGGTTTGAGAAGGGGAGACAGCTGAACACGAATATACGGAGGCTGTTAGGGGTAATGATGATGGCCCCACCAGAAGGGGAAACGGAGATAGTAGTGGCGATGGATGCCGAGAAAGCATTTGATAGAGTGGAGTGGGATTATTTGTGGGAGGTGTTGAGGAGATTTGGTTTTGGAGAGGGGTATGTTAGATGGGTGCAGCTGTTGTATAGGGCCCCGATGGCGAGCGTGGTCACGAATGGACGGGGATCTGCATATTTTCGGCTCCATAGAGGGACAAGGCAGGGATGCCCTCTGTCCCCATTATTGTTTGCACTGGCGATTGAGCCCCTGGCGATAGCGTTGAGGGGTTCCAAGAAGTGGAGGGGAGTACTTAGAGGAGGAGAAGAACACCAGGTATCTTTGTATGCGGACGATTTGTTACTATATGTGGCAGACCCGGCGGAGGGGATGCCAGAAATAATGCGGATACTTGGGGAGTTTGGGGATTTTTCAGGGTATAAATTGAACATGGGGAAAAGTGAGTTGTTTGTGGTGCATCCAGGGGAGCAGAGTAGAGAAATAGAGGACCTACCGTTGAGGAAGGTAACAAGGGACTTTCGCTACCTGGGGATCCATATAGCCAAGAATTGGGGCACATTGCATAGGTTAAATTTAACGCGGTTGGTGGAACAAATGGAGGAGGATTTCAAGAGATGGGATATGGTATCCCTGTCACTGGCAGGGAGGGTGCAGGCGGTTAAGATGGTGGTCCTCCCGAGATTCCTCTTTGTGTTTCAGTGCCTCCCGGTGGTGATCACGAAGGCTTTTTTTAAAAGGATCGAAAAGAGCACCATGGGTTTTGTGTGGGCCGGGAAGACCCCGAGAGTGAGGAAGGGATTCTTACAGCGTAGCAGGGATAGGGGGGGGGCTGGCACTACCGAGCCTAAGTGAGTATTATTGGGCCGCTAATATTTCAATGGTGAGTAAGTGGATGGGAGAGGAGGAGGGAGCAGCGTGGAAGAGATTAGAGAGGGCGTCCTGTAGGGGGACTAGCCTACCAGCTATGGTGACAGCCCCATTGCCATTCTCACCGAGGAACTACACCACAAGCCCGGTGGTGGTGGCTACACTGAAGATTTGGGGACAGTGGAGACGGCATAGGGGAAAGACTGGAGCCTTGGGGGGGTCCCCGATAAGAAACAACCATAGGTTTGCCCCGGGGGGAATGGATTGGGGATATGGAATGTGGCAAAGAGCAGGAATAACGCAACTGAAAGATCTGTTTGTGGATGGGAAGTTCGCGAGTCTGGGAGCGCTGACCGAGAAATATGGGTTGCCCCAAGGGAATGCATTCAGGTATATGCAACTGAGGGCTTTTGCGAGGCAACAGGTGAGGGAATTCCCACAGCTCCCGACACAAGAGGTGCAGGACAGAGTGATCTCAAAGGCATGGGTGGGGGATGGTAAGGTGTGATATATATATAGGGAAATGAGGGACGAAGGGGAGACTATGGTAGATGAACTAAAAGGGAAATGGGAAGAAGAGCTGGGGGAGGAGATCGAGGAGGGGCTGTGGGCAGATGCCCTAAGCAGGGTAAACTCGTCGTCCTCGTGTGCCAGGCTAAGCCTGATTCAGTTTAAGGTATTACACAGGGCGCATATGACTGGAGCACGGCTCAGTAAATTTTTTGGGGTAGAGGATAGGTGTGCGAGATGCTCGAGAAGCCCAGCGAATCATACCCATATGTTTTGGTCATGCCCGGCACTACAGGGGTTTTGGATGGGGGTGACAAAGGTGCTTTCAAAAGTAGTAGGGGTCCGGGTCGAACCAAGCTGGGGGTTGGCTATATTTGGGGTTGCACAAGAGCCGGGAGTGCAGGAGGCGAGAGAGGCCGATGTTTTGGCCTTTGCGTCCCTAGTAGCCCGGCGTAGGATATTGCTAATGTGGAAAGAAGCCAAGCCCCCGGGGGTGGAGACCTGGATAAATGACATGGCAGGGTTTATAAAGCTAGAGCGGATTAAGTTCGTCCTAAGGGGGTCGGCTCAAGGGTTCACCAGGCGGTGGCAACCGTTCGTCGAATACCTCGCAGAAAGATAGATGGAATGGAAAAAAGAAGGCAGCAGCAGCAGCCCAGGATCGGGGGAAGGGGGGGGGGGGGGGGGGAGGATGGGGGGAGGGGGGGGGGGGGAGGAGGAACCAAAAGGACTCTCAGGGTTGTTAATATATACTGTATAATATGTATAGGTCATTGCTACAGATAATTAGATATTGGACTGTTAAATTATATTTTTGGAGAGTGTTACTTGTGATAAGGCAGTTGCCAATTAGGGTTAGTTTTCATTTTTGTTATTTATTATTTATTCATTTTCTGTTTATAAAATAGGTCATTGTTATTTGTGTTGTTATAATATTGTGTAAAGGATGCACAATGTACTGTGTTGGTTGACCAAAAATTTTCAATAAAATATTTTTTTTTTAAAAAAAATATATATATATAATCCTAATTGGTTTGGGTTAGACTCAAAGACATCTAATTTGACGGCAAGCCGTCCATCTTTAATATGTAACATTAGTTCTAATTGTTTGGTATCTGCATACTTGTGTATGTTAAAGAATGCGATATTGTGCTGTTATCAAGACCAGTTTGAACTGGTCTTTTGCTGACTTCGCTGTTATAACAATAGAGCCTTCATGTTACCTTGTCGCGCCACGCTGTTGCTATGGATCCTGCCCTGTCCTTGGACACTGTCTTGAAAAATGTATTAATTACTTCAGTTAAAGTGTTTGTTTTAATCTATACTGCCTTTGCATGTATCAGGTTCTTTTGTGTAGTAAAGTGAATTATGCTGTGTTCTGCTGTTTTGTAAGCTGTATGTTTTGAGATGACCTGAGGTTATGAGAGTGTTGACATCCTCAATTTAAAATGGGTAAAACTGGGGCTTAATATTTATCCTAAATAGCTATCTTTTACCTATTAGGTGTGTTAGGAAATAGTTGACTTCTACGGTTTCCTTGGATTTCTGTGGCTAAGACTCATCTTTCATTCTCACTCCACAGTATAAACATTTCCCACTTTCTCTGTCTGTTAGCTTTGACAAAGAGTCATCGGACTCGAAACGTCGGCTCTTTTCTCTCCCTCCAGATGCTGCCAGACCTGCTGAGATTTTCCAGCATTTTCTCTTTCGTTTCAGATTCCAGCATCCGCAGTAATTTGCTTTTATCTATTGTGGTGCCAGATGCTTGGCTACGTCTGCACTCCCTCGAGGAACCAAAATGGAACGCCGATTTGCGAGCAGGACCCCAGGGGACTCCTGAACTACCTGCCTGTTTTTCTTGGACTGCCTGGTGGTTGCCCATTCCCTTCCTCCCTCAAGTCTCTTCAGCTGCAGTGTGACCACCTCTCTAAACGTACTATCCATGATGCTCTTCGACTCGCGGATGCTCTACAATGTCCCAGCCGCCATTGAAACCCGAGCTTCCAGGACACACTTCCTGCACTCATGCTGGTCCTGGGGACTGGAAATGTTCCCAACCTCCCACATAGAGCAGGAGGAGCAAACCACGGCTTTGAGCTCTCCTGCCATGACTAAACCCTTTAAATTTAAAACTTTAGAAGACTTTTATATTTAAAAAAGAACAAATCAACTAAGTCCCTACCCTTTCTAAAACATTGACTCGCAATGTAATATAGTTTGAAAAATACCCACCACAACCTCTTCACCAATCATCTGCGCCTATTGGTCCCACGTCACTTTCTGAACTGTGCGTCATCTCTGAACAGCCGCTGTTGGTAGCCCCAATGGTCCCCGCTGCAAGACCGTCGCTTGCCTTTGAGGACAGGAAGAAAATGAAAGGAGCACCTCCCTCCCCGAACAGGCGCCGGAATGTGGCGACTAGGGGCTTTTCACAGTAACTTCATTTAAAGCCTACTTGTGACAAGCGAATTTCATTTTCAGTCACAAAACTCCAACTTTAGCACTCTACTGCAGCCCAAAGTCAGCACTCCGGTGCAAACAAGGTCAGCTCTGTAAGATGAGCCGTTTTTATACTGTCTGAATCCAACCTCTGAAAAACGGTTTAAGCCATGTTCTCTAATTAACGAGTTGCAGCTGCGGGCAGAGCTTGAGTGAGCCCTGCTTTAAAGCTGGTCTAAAACTCACCTTCTTCCAACCCAAACAGCAACTTTTAGTTAATTATTAAATGGAAGACTAGATTTTAGACGGAAATTAACCCTTAATTTCCCTCAGGCACAAAACTCCAATGTCAGCACTCCCCTGCAGCCCAAAGTAGCACTCCAGTGCCAAACATTAATAGATTAATTCAGAGACCGAGAGGACGATCTGTGGGCGTGAATCGCATCAGGGCAGGTGGTGAAATCTGACTTGCACAAAAATCTGGAATTAATGATGACCATGAAACCATTGTCGATTGTAATAAAAGCCCATCTGGTTCACTAATGTCCTTTCGGGAAGGAAATCTGCCGTCCTTCCCCGGTCTGGCCTACATGTGACTCCATATTCCTGAAATGGAGTGGGCAATGCTCCTTCACAGGCTGCAAGTGACTGGCTGCATTGAGAACCAAGAATGAGGGCACAGTGGGCCTGGTCTGCAATTTGGTGGAAACCATTCCAGCGGTACAGCTCCCTCTCTCCGGCACTGATGTCATAAGACATAGGAGCAGAATGAGGCCACTCGGCCCATCGAGTCGGCTCCGCCATTCAATCATGGCTGATATTTTCTCATCCCCATAACCCCTGATCCCCTTTATGATCAAGAACCTATCTATCTCTGCCTTAAAGACACTCAGTGAATTGGCCTCCACAGCCTTCTGCGGCAAAGAGTTCCACAGATTCACCACCCTCTGGCTGAAGAAATTCCTCCTCATCTCTGTTTTAAAGGATCGTCCCTTTAGTCTGAGATGGTGTCCTCTGGTTCTAGTTTTTCCTACAAGTGGAAAAATCCTCTCCACGTCCACTCTATCCAGGCCTCCCAGTGTCCTGTAAGTTTCAATAAGATCCGCCCTCATCCTTCTAAACTACGAGTACAGACCCAGAGTCCTCAACCGTTCCTCATACGACAAGCTCTTCATTCCAGGAATCATTCTTGTGAACCTCCTCGGGACCCTTTCCAAGGCCAGCACATCTTTCCTTAGATACGGGGCCCAAAACCGCTCACAATCCTCCAAATGGGGTCTGACCAGAGCCTTATACAGCCTCAGGAGTACATCCCTGGTCAGTGCCTCATGAATTGAAACCCAGTATTTGACAAAGGTTTACAACAATTTGCTTTGAACGAAGCAGGTATCCGGTCTTCCCATTCCACCAGCAGCATCACATGGGCTGTAGTGGGATAAAACGCTTTGGAAAGAGACTTATTGTCCACTGCCGGTGGCCGGGATTCTCCAATCTCGTCGGTGGACCCCCCCCCCTTTCCCCCTGTCACAAGTGAGAAGGGAGAACTTGGCGTTCCAGCCAAATGGCCATTCGCTGGGATGGCACAATCCCAGCCAGGTCCGAGGTTTCTGGCGAGTATCTCTGTTCCATTTACCAAAATATCTCCCTTCCCCAGTGACCCATTGGATGGGAATATTAAATCCATGAAGGGAATTCTGAAGGAATACACCAGACTAGTTGAGGTGAGGGAGGGATAACCTTTACACCAGAGCTGTACGTCCCTCCAATCCAATTCTGACCGTTCGAGAGTTCTTTATGAAAGTTGGGTTTGGCAATGTATTAAAACACAACGCCATGGTTCTTTGTGCTTTTATTCACATTTAACAGATAACACAGTACGTACACACCATATCTGGCAGGGGGCTTAATCCCCAGTGTGGAGCAGTTGTGGGATCCTCCTGTAGTAACCCAGTTCCCGCCGACGCTCAGGCACTGAGGTTAGCAATCACAGCCGAGGTGAACTCTGCCGAGGTCGAGTATCCACCCATATCTGGAGTCCGAACCTGGGGAGGGAACAAACACGGATTTAGTGGTGAGGTAATTATGGTATCAGACGGAAGTTGTTGTGTGTTCAGTAACAGGTGGACTGGGGAAGTAGAATCTCAATGCAGCAAGTCAACAAGGGGCAGAAGACCCAGTGAATCATACAATGGTTCCAGCTCGGCAGTGGCCATCCAGCCTGTTGGATCTTTGCCTTTCTGCGCATCTCTGGACACTAAGGGGCAATTTAGCGCGGCCAATCCACCTAACCTGCACGTCTTTGGACTGTGGTAGGAAACCGGAGCACCCGGAGGAAACCCACGCACACACGGGGAGAACGTGCAGACTCCGCACAGACAGTGACCCAAGCCGGAATCGAACCTGGGACCCTGGAGCTATGAGGCAGCAGTGCTAACCACTGTGCCACCGTGCTGCCAGTGCATTCCAGATCCTAACCACTTGCTGCCTTTAAATTGGTGTCCTCTGGTTCTAGATCCTTCCACCAATGGGGATAGTCTCTCCCCATCTACTCTGTCAGGCTATAGAAGAACAAGGGCCAATCTCCTTGAAACATGCAAGATTCTGAGGGGGTTCGATGGGGTGAATGCTGAGAGATTGTTTCCACAGGTTGGAGAATCTCAAAACACGGGAGCCCAGGATCAGGGGCCGATCATTTAGGACTCAGATGAGGAGAAATGACTTCAAAGGGTTGTGAAGTTTTGGAATTTTCTACCCCAGAGGGTATGGATGCTCCATCGTTGAATACATTTAAGCCCCAGGATCGAGAGATTTCTGATCTCAGGGAACGTGGGAATATGTGATGTGTAAAAATGAAGCTGAAGTCCAAGACCACAGTGAACGGTGGAGCTGGCTTGACAATATGTCTACTCCGGCTCCAATTTCTGGTGTCTACACCACCCTCAAATCTCCTCACCTTCTTTACTAGAACTACCTCAGCTTCTTCAATGTAACTAGAACAATTCTTGTGAATCATTGCGGCACCCTCTTTATTGTTAACATTTTAAAAATCCATTTATGGGATGTGGGCGGTCGCTGGTCAGGCCAGCATTTATTGCCCATCCCTAGTTGCCCTTCGGAAGGTCGTGGTGAGCTGCCTTCTTGAGCCGCTGCAGTCCTTGAGGTGTAGGTACACCCTCTGTGCTGTTAGGGAGGGAATTCCAGGATGTTGCCCCAGCGACAGTGAAGGAACGGCGATATATTTCCCAGTCAGGGTGGTGAGTGACTTGGAGGGGAACCTCCAGGTGGTGGGGTTCCCGGGTATCTGCTGCCCTTGTCCTTCTAGGTGGTAGTGGTCGTGGGTTTGGAAGGTGTCTTAAGAAACCTTGGCGATCAGGGTAGATCAGTGTTTTTCAAATTTTTTTTTCAGGGACCCATTTTTACCAACCAGCCGACCTTTGCGACCCACGCCGGCTGACCTTTGTAGCCCACGCCAGCCGACCTTCGCGACCCACGCCAGCCGACCTTCGCGACCCACGCCGGCTGACCTTCGTAGCCCACGCCAGCCGACCTTCGCGACCCACGCCAGCCGACCTTCGTAGCCCACGCCGGCCGACCTTTGCGACCCACGCCAGCCGACCTTTGCGACCCACCATTTTCCCTTACCTTGTTTGCAGCTGACAAAATGGAGGAATCGCAATCGCGCCCAATGCACGTGATGTCGACGTTCGGGGGGCCTGACCTGCTCTCTGCCTCCCTTCAGACAGGAAGATCACATAGAATTTTTGTGGAAGGCGGAGCAATCAAGCGGGGCTGCTTTGTCCTGGATGGTGTTGAGTTTCTTGAGTGTTGTTGGAGCTGCGCTCATCCAGGCAAGTGGAGAGTGTTCCATTACACTCCTGACTGTGCCTTGTAGATGGTGGCCATGATGTGGAGATGCCGGCATTGGACTGGGGTGAGCACAGTAAGAAGTCTTACAACACCAGGTTAAAGTCCAATAGGTTTGTTTCAAAACAAACCTGTTGGACTTTAACCTGGTGTTGTAAGACTTCTTATTGTAGACGGTGGACAGGCTTCGGGGGGTCAGGAGATGAGCTACTCGCCGTAGGATTCCTGGCCTTGGACCTGCCCTGGTAGCCACAGTATTAATGTGGCTAGTCCAGTTCCATTGCCTTAACATCCGTGTTAAAGTTAGGAGTGAATGGTGGGTAAGGTTTGATGGCGTTGTGAATAACTAAACCTATCGTTGTACAAGGGGAGGCATGACCAAATGTGATGTTCATATTACCTGGTCATTACCGTATTGCTGTGCCCAGATTTTCCATCATGAATTATATTGAATTTGATTTATTGTCACGTGTACCGAGGTACAGTGAAAAGTTCTGCGAACAGTCCATAGATCGGTCCAGACATGAAAAGACATAGGACATACGATAAATACACAATGTAAATACGTAGACACAGGCATCGGGTGAAGCATATGGAGTGTGGTACTACTCAGCAGAGAAGGTGCGCGAAGAGATCAATTCCGTCAAGAGGGTCATTTCGAGGGCAGCACGGGGGCGCAGTGGTTAGCCCTGTTGCCTCACGGCACCGAGGTCACTGTCCGTGTGGAGTTTGCACATTCTCCCCGTGTTTGCGTGGGTTTCGCCCCCACAACCCAAAGATGTGCAGGGTAGGTGGATTGAACATGCTAAATTGCCCCTTAATTGGAAAAAAATTAATTGGGTGCTCTAAAATTTTTATTTTTTTTAAAAAAAAGAGGGTCATTCCGGTCCTGGGCCGAGCAGTTGCCATACCAGGCTGTGATGCAGCCCGATAGGATGCTTTCTATGGTTCATCTGTAAAAGTTGGTACGGGTTAATGTGGACATGCCGAATTTCCTTAGTTTCCTGAGGAAGTATAGGTGCTGTTGTGCTTTCTCGGTGGTAGCGTCGATGTGGGTGGACCAGGACAGATTTTTGGAGATGTGCACCCCTAGGAATTTGAAACTGCTAACCATCTCCTCCTCGGCACCATGTGAAAAATCTACTCCGCACATTTCCCTTAAACTTTCCCCCTCTCACCTGGAACCTGTGCCCCCTTGTAATTGACACCTCCATCCTTGGAAAAAGCCTCTGACTATCCACCCTGTCTATGCCTCTCATAATTTTGTAGACCTCTATCAGGTCTCCCCTCAGCCTCCGTCTTTCCAGTGAAAACAATCCTGGTTTATTCAACCTCTCCTCATAGCCAACACCCTCGAGGCCAGGCAACATCCTGGTGAACCTTCTTTGCAATCTCTCCACGTCCTTCTGATAATGAGGTGACCAGAACTGCACGCAACACTCCAAATGCGGCCTAATCAAAGTTTTATACAGCTGCAACATGATTTCCCAACTCCTGTACTCAATGCCCCGGCTGATGAATGCAAGAATGCCACATGCCTTCTTCATCACCTTGGCCACATGTGTTGCCACTTTTAGGGAACTGTGGACCTGCACGCCCAGATCCCTCTGTATGTTAATGTTCCGAAGGGTTCTGCCATTTACAGTATAATTCATATCTAGATTTGATTCTCCAAAGGAAAACATTGTACCCACCTCTACCACTGCCTCTGGCAGCTCGTTCCAGACGCTCACCCCCTTCTGTGTGAAGGAATTTCCCCTCTGGTCTCTTTTGTATCTCTCCACTCTCACCTTAAACCTGTGCCCTCTAGTTCTAGACGCCTCTACCTTTGGGAAAAGATGTTGACTATCTAACTTATCTATGCTCCTCATTATTTTATAGACCTCTATAAGATCATCCCCAAGTCTCCTACGATCCAGGGAAAAAAGTCCCAGTCTATCCAGCCTCTCCTTATAACTCAGACCATCAAGTCCATGAGTGTGGAGGACAGCATTCTCCTGTGGGGAACCGGCATGGTCATCCTGTGGCCAGGATATTGCAAGACTTGCGTAGCAGACACCCGGGTGTTTCCAAAACGAAGATGCTTGCTAGGAGTTAGGTGTGGAGGCCGGGGCTCGATTGAGTGAATGGTGCAGCAATGTGTGGCTTGCCAAGAACACAAGAAGCTCCCTCCGCCAGCCTTGCTCCACCCTTGGGAGTGGCCGGAAGGTCCCTGGGGTGCACTTGCATTTCAACTTCGCCGGGTCCTTCGTGAGGGTCAATGTTTCTGCTCCTTCTAGACGCCCACACAAAGTGGATGGACATGCGCCGAATGTCTTCCACCATCTCGCCAATCATTGTTGAGAAGTTAAACAAGGGAACGTTGTTCAGATTCGAAATTTCCTAGACGGCGCCAAGTGTGTCCCAGGGATTATAGGGGAAAGAACGGGACCAGTTCCTACATGGTGTGGGGCCAGAGAGCAGACTGTGCCAAAGAACATGGACCACCTGAAGGTAGGGAACCCACCGCAGAGGAAGCTATGCCGGGTGGATCTGTACCTTGCTCACCGTCCTTTAGCCAAAATACACTTCCCTCCAGGAACCAATACCCAGCCCAGCGGGACGCGGACAACTCGCATCAGCTACGGACACAGTCCTCAGTGCTCTGAGGATGTGGCAGAGATGGGCCCCCCCCACCCCTGACAAGGCCCCATCAGCGTTCTGACGAAAAAGGCACTCCCCGACATGATACACACCCAGGCCTGGCCTCACAGCTGCTGGAAGCACAGCAATGGGCGAAACGGTGAAGGAGACCCCCGCTACAATTCGTTTCGGACTTTGGTTGGGGTTGGGGGGGGGGGGGGGGGGGGGGGGGGGGAGGGGGGTAGTAACCCACAGTTTACCCACGGGGTCGCCTCAATTGATTTCTCCGTGGGATTCCCAGCTCCCTTGCTGTAGGCCAGAGGCCTGTCCAGCTGGGGATGGTAAATCCGCCCAATAAAAGCCGGCCTGGACTGGGACGGAAGTGATTGGTCATCCTGGTTTGGACTGTTGAACTGCAAGCTGCGTTGCGGCTTTACTTTGTGATGGTTTATTCACTACTGTTTGAGTTACCTTCTCGGGCCTCCTGAACTTTTACACAGTGGCGACACCACAAGTGTTCCATTGGTTGTAAAGCACTTTGGAACATCCTGAAGATGTGAAAGACTGTAAAATCACAAGATCTTCATCTATTTCCTGACCTGTGTAAGAAGTGACCATGAGATGTAGGAGCAGAAGGCCATCGGCCCATCGAGTCTGCTCTGCCATCCAATGAGATCATAGCTGACCTGATGTAATGCGTAACACCCAGCCTCTCCTGGTCTTTGTGGTAAAACAAATTCCCCTGATTCACTACGCTCTGACAAAAGAAATTCCGCTTAATCTCGGTCTTGAATGGCGACCCTTTACTCTGAGATTATGCCCTCTGGACCCTCCCACAAGGGGCAGCACAGTTGCCGTGCATTTAGCGCCAACGCCATCTACAAGTTTGCTGATGACACCACCCTGACTTGTTACAACTGCTCAGTGTTGGGATTAAGCTGCTGTCACCAGAATCCGTTCACCTGGTGATTTAGTTTGACCCACGCGATATTACTGGCCGCTCAGCACTTTGAAGAATACTAGAAGTGGAGCCCAGAAATACTCAATAGTGACACAGCGCCCCAAATCTGCGACCTCACCTCGCAGAATGATGTCAGCAGGTGCACGGTAACTTGCAGGTTGGCCTCTGAATGTCATGTTTATGTCTAACCCTGTGCTGGCAGGAAGGATGTTTGGAGCACTGAAATAGGAGGTATGGGGGTTCTGCATCTTTAAAAAGTCTTAATTTGTAATTATAACCTTTAATGCGTTTTCTGATATCAGAGTGCGGTCCTTCAACCTTCACAAAATAAATGTTCTTTAGCTTTTCACAGTTGCTAGGGATGTGGAAATGCATAGATCACGGTTTGTTTGATTACCGTTGGAAGTCATGGGGAACTTTTTGCAGAACCTTCTCCACGGAGATTATTTTTAAGTAGAGTCCATCATGGAGTAGTGATTCTGGATCTTTCTTCACAAGTTTTGCACGAGTAATAACGTAAGGGACGGCTGCAATAACCAACTCACGGACGCTCAGTTTGGGTTCCGCCAGGGTCACTCAGCTCCTGACCTCATTACAGCCTCGGTTCAAACATGGGCAAAAGCCTGAATGCAGAGGTGAGGGGAGAGTGGACTGCCCTCGACATCAAGGCAGTATTTGACCAAGTGCGGCATCGAGGAGCCCGAGCTAAACTGGAGTCAATGGGAATCAGGGGGAAACTCTCCGCTGGTTGGAGTCATACCCGGCACACCAGGAAGATGGTTGTGGTGGTGGAGGTCAATCTCTCAGCTCCAGGACATCACTGCAGGAGGTCCTCAGGGTCGTGTCCTCGCCCAACCATCTTCAGCTGCTTCATCAATGACCTCCCTTCCATCATAAGGTCAGAAGTGGGGATGTTGGTGGATGGCTGCACAATGTGTTCAGCACCATTCGCGACTCCTCAGATAATGCAGCAGTCCCTGTCCAAATGCAGCAAGACCTGGACAGTATCCAGGCTCGGGCTGACAAGTGGCAAGTTACATTTGCACCGTGACAGCACGGTGGCGCAATGGGTTAGCCCTGCGACCTCACGGCGCCGGAGGTCCCAGGTTCGATCCCGGCTCTGGGTCACTGTCCGTGTGGAATTTGCACATTCTCCCAGTGTCTGCATGGGTTTCACCCCACAACCCAAAGATGTGCAGGGTAGGCGGATTGGCCAAGCTAATTGCCCCTTAATTGGAAAAAATGAATTGGGTGCTCTAAATTTAGATTTTTTAACAAGTTACATTCGTGCCACACAAGTGCCAGGCAATGGCCATCTCCTACAAGAGAGGATCTAACCACCGCCCCCTGACATTCAATGGCATTACCATCGCTGACTCCCCACAATCAACATCCTGGGGGTTACTATTGATCACAAACTGACACTGGGCTAGCCACATTAATACTGTGGCTACCAGGGCAGATCAAAGGTCAGGAATCCTACAGTAAGTAACTCACTCCCTGACCCCCCAAATCCTGTCCACCGTCTACAAGGCACAAGTCAGGAGTGTAACGGAATACTCTCCACTTGCCTGGATGAGTGCAGCTCCAACAACACTCAAGAAGCTCAACACCATCCAGGACAAAGAAGGCCGCTCCCCCCTTCCACAAATATTCAAACCCTCCACCACTGACGGCACAGTAACAGCCGTGTGCACCATCGACAAGATGCACTGCAGTAACTCACCAAGGTTCCTGAGGCAACACCTTCCCAACCCACGACCACTACCATCGAGAAGGACAAGAGCAGCAGATACCTGGGAACCCCACCACCTGGAGGTTCCCCTCCGAGTCACTCACCACCCTAACTTGGAAATATATCGCCGTTCCTTCACGGTCATATAATCCTGGAACTCCCTCCCTAACAGCACAGTAGGTGTACCTACACCTATGGACTGCAGCGGTTCACGAAAGCGGCTCATCAAGCGATGGGCAATATATGCCGGCCTAACCAGCGACGTCCACATCCTCTAAATGAACTTTTAAAAAGTATTATGGACAGGAAAACTAGATGATTTTGTTTCGTCCCTTGCCTGAGACAAGAAAGCCCGAGGCCAACCACTGCCTTCCTCGGATAGCCTGGGTCAGTGAACGTGCAGTGGGTCCCGGCGGGTCGGCCCGTTGGCAGAAGTGGGTCCCGGGAAAAGAAGTTTGAAAAAAACACTGGCCTAAATAGCAACGCCGTCAATTATTTTGCTTTGTAAGGCAACATATCCCGCTCCAGTACTGCAGCCCCCCTCCCCCCGCCCCGCTCCTCTATTTAGTGTAATGTCCCCTCTACCTCCTTAGTCACAGAGTTTACAGGAACACTGGTCCCAACACGACAGAAATGCCCGGATTATCGACTGACACAAAGCGATGCAGACTGTCGTTGCTAAAGTGCTGGAATGTTTATTTGTGACTAACATTGACTGCCCCAAATGCAGGACTCTACCGGTGTTGTAACAGACAGTCCATGGGAGAGGGTCCCCCAGGCTGGTGCCCTGCACATTACCTGGTGTCCAAAGCTCCCAATGACTCCAGTGTCAATGATTTAGACGCTAGAAATCTCAGAAATTCTCCTCTAGGCGTCAATGATCTGATTGGTAAATGCCATTTATTTTTATCACGATTTGAGTCCATTCACGTGTTGTCTCTCCCTCCTGGGATGAAGCAATCTGAAAATCTTCAAAATCAATCTCGGCAAAACAAAGGAAAATAAGATGATCCACAAATCAGGAACAATGGAGGGCAGGAAAGGGCGAGGCGGTCACTGTCAATCCCGGATATTGTTCCGCCCTGGGACTCCTCTCTATACAAGAGCTGGCCAATGAATGCTGAGCACAGCGGCAGGAGGGTTAAAGGTTAAACACTAACTATTGGTCCAGCTAACTGGAGGAACCTCAGCTCACTCCATCCACTCCAGGTGGAGCCATTGGTGACGCTACTTTGTAGAAACTCCATCTGGCCGGGACATAGATACAAACTCTTCAACTCACTCATTCCAAAGGATTCTGAACAGAGGTGGGGAGAGGAGGGGGTTCCTACAGTCCCCAGGCGTCCAGGAACAGTGTTAAATCCAAACACGACAGGAGGAGCTGCTGCTAAGGGAAAGTCAGTGACTGACAGGGCCCCGAGACACATTAGCGCAGGCGAGGAGGGTGCAGGTTATCCATGATGCTCTTCAGAAAATCACTGGTCGTGGAATAACCGCCCATATCTCTGGTCCGAACCTAATCCCAGGGAGGGAGTGAGGGAGAAATAAATCAAAAGGAGAAAATGAAAAGAAACAAATGGAAATCAAATAAACAATGTGGATAAATCAAGACAAAATCATTCCAGGAACCAGGGAGACAGAACAGTGAATACACTGGGTACAGCCCCACCCCCACAAAACCCAGTACCCATAATAACCCTCCCCTTCCCCAAACCCCACCCCTACACCCTCACTCCCCACAAACCCCCCCCCCACACCCTCACTCCCCACCCAAACCCCCCCCCCACACCCTCACTCCCCACCGAAACCCCCCCCACACCCTCACTCTGCACCCAAACCCCCCCCACACCCCCACTCCCCACCCAAACCCCCCCACACCCTCACTCCCCACCCAAACCCCCCCCCACCCTCACTCCCCACCAAAACCCCCCCCACACCCAAACTCCCCCCCACACCCAACCACCCCCCACACCCTCACTCCACACCCAACCCCACCCCACTCCCTCACTCCCCACCCAACCCCCCCCACTCCCTCACTCCCCACCCAAACCGCCCCCACTCCCTCACTCCCCACCCAACCCCCCCCCACACCCTCACTCCCCACCCAACCCCCCAACACCCTCACTCCCCACCCAACCCCCCCCCACTCCCCACCCAAACCCCCCCCCACTCCCTCACTCCCCACCCAACCCCCCCACACCCTCACTCCCCACGCAAACCCCCCCACACCCTCACTCCCCCCCAACCCCCCCCCACCTCCTCACTCCCCACCCATCCCCCCCCACACCCTCATTCCCCACCCAGCCCACTCCACACCCTCACTCCGCACCCAACCCCCCCCACACCCTCACTCCCCACCCAACCCCCCCACACGCTCACTCCCCACCCAACCCCCCCCCCACACCTTCATTCCCCACCCAACCCCCCCCACACCCTCACTCCCCACCCAAACCCCCCCCACACCCTCACTCCCCACCCAAACCCCCCCCACACCCTCACTCCCCACCCCACACCCTCACTCCCCACCCAACCCCCCCCACACCCTCGCTCCCCACCCAATCCCCCCACACCCTCGCTCCCCACCCAATCCCCCCACACCCTCGCTCCCCACCCAACCCCCCCCACCTTCACTCCCCACCCAAACCCCCCCCACACCCTCGCTCCCCACCCAACATCCCCCACACCTTCACTCCCCACCCAAACCCCCCCCACACCCTCACACCCCACCCAAACTCCCCCACACCTTCACTCCCCACCCAACCTCCCCCCACACCCTCGCTCCCCACCCAATCCCCCCACACCCTTGCTCCCCACCCAACCCCCCCCACCTTCACTCCCCACTCAAACCCCCCCACACCCTCGCTCCCCACCCAAACCCCCCCCACACCTTCACTCCCCACCCAACCCCCCCCACACCCTCGCTCCCCACCCAATCCCCCCACACCCTCGCTCCCCACCCAACCCCCCCCACACCCTCGCTCCCCACCCAACAACCCCCACACCTTCGCTCCCCACCCAAACCCCCCCCACACCCTCGCTCCCCACCCAAGCCCCCCCACACCCTCGCTCCCCACCCAACCCCCCCCCACACCCTCGCTCCCCACCCAATCCCCCCACACCCTCGCTCCCCACCCAACCCCCCCCCACCTTCGCTCCCCACCCAAACCCCCCCCACACCCTCGCTCCCCACCCAAGCCCCCCCACACCCTCGCTCCCCACCCAACCCCCCCCACACCCTCGCTCCCCACCCAACAACCCCCCCACACCTTCGCTCCCCACCCAAACCCCCCCCACACCCTCGCTCCCCACCCAACCCCCCCCACACCCTCGCTCCCCACCCAACCCCCACCTCCTCACTCCCCACCCATCCCCCCCCACACCCTCATTCCCCACCCAGCCCCCTCCACACCCTCACTCCGCACCCAACCCCCTCCACACCCTCACTCCGCACCCAACCCCCCCCACACCCTCACTCCCCACCCAACCCCCCCACACCCTCACTCCCCACCCAACACCCCCCACACCTTCATTCCCCACCCAACCCCACCCACACCCTCACTCCCCACCAAACCCCCCCCACACCCTCACTCCCCACCCCACACCCTCGCTCCCCAACCAACCCCCCCCACACCCTCGCTCCCCACCCAATACCCCCACACCCTCGCTCCCCACCCAATACCCCCACACCCTCGCTCCCCACCCAACCCCCCCCACCTTCACTCCCCACCCAAACCCCCCCCACACCCTCGCTCCCCACCCATCATCCCCCACACCTTCACTCCCCACCCAAACCCCCCCCACACCCTCACTCCCCACCCAACCCCCCCCCACACCTTCACTCCCCACCCAACCCCCCCCACACCCTCGCTCCCCACCCAATCCCCCCACACCCTTGCTCCCCACCCAACCCCCCCCACCTTCTCTCCCCACCCAAACCCCCCCACACCCTCGCTCCCCACCCAAACCCCCCCCCACACCCTCACTCCCCACCCAACCCCCCCCCACACCCTCGCTCCCCACCCAATCCCCCCACACCCTCGCTCCCCACCCAACCCCCCCCACCTTCGCTCCCCACCCAAACCCCCCCACACCCTCGCTCCCCACCCAACACCCCCCACACCTTCGCTCCCCACCCAAACCCCCCCCACACCCTCGCTCCCCACCCAACCCCCCCACACCCTCGCTCCCCACCCAACCCCCCCCACACCCTCGCTCCCCACCCAACCCCCCCACACTCTCGCTCCCCACCCAAACCCCCCCACACCCTCACTCCCCACCCAACCCCCCCACACCCTCACTCCCCCCCAACCCCCCCACACCCTCACCCCCCCAACCCCCCCACACCCTCACTCCCCACCCAAACCCCACCCTCACTCCCCACCCAAACCCCCCCACACCCTCACTCCCCACCCAAACCCCCCCCACACCCTCACTCCCCACCCAACCCCCACACACTCTCACACACACTCTCACACACACACACTCACTCACTCACTCACACACACACTCACTCACTCACTCACTCACTCACACACTCACTCACTCACTCACTCACTCACACACTCACTCACTCACACACTCACTCACACACTCACACACACTCTCACACACACTCTCACACACACTCTCACACACACTCTCACACACACTCTCACACACACTCTCACACACACTCTCACACACACTCTCCACACACACTCTCACACACACTCTCACACACACTCTCACACACACTCTCACACACACTCTCACACACACTCTCACACACACTCTCACACACACTCTCACACACACTCTCACACACACTCTCACACACACTCTCACACACTCTCACACACACTCACACACACACTCACACACACACTCACACACACACTCACACACTCTCACACACTCTCACACACTCTCACACACTCTCACACACTCTCACACACTCTCACACACTCTCACACACTCTCACACACACACTCTCACACACTCTCACACACTCTCTCACACTCTCTCACACACTCAAACACCACACGCACACACCACACGCGCGCGCACACACCACACACACTCAAACACACACCACACACTCAAACACACACCACATGCACACTCAAACACCACACACACCACACTCACACACACACACACACACTCAAACACCACACACCCCCACACCCACCACACACACACACACACACACACACAAACACCAGTCTCTCAAACACACACACACTACACGCACACACACACTCAAACACCACACACCCCACACAAACACGACTCTCTCAAACACCCCCCCCCCCCACACACACATCCACCCCCACACATATACACACCCACACCACACTCACAAACACACACCCCCCCCACCCACAAACACCCTCCCCCACACCTCACACCACACTCTCTCTCTCACACATACACTCACCACACACACATAAGAGTGCTGTAACCTGCAAGGCTACGACCCAGATGCTGGAAGGTGCTATTTTTGGCGTCTTCCTGTGCCATACCTTTCAATGATTCTACAATGCCCCAATCCCCCATATAAAACCCCCAAAGAACTCCCCGTCGCACATACCTCCCCCACCTGGGTGCCCCTCTTCCCAGGCAGTATCCCTTCCCCCTCCGTGTCAGTCTCCCCCTACCTTGCCCAGTTTGATGACTTTCTTCACAGCCTCGGAGACCAGGTTGGAGTGAAATTCTAGGCTGCAGCAGAGAGAAAAATAAGAGTCTTGTGTCTAACAATTTGCACGGGGCTTTTAACAATTTGCACGGGGCTTTTAACAATTTGCACGGGGCTTTTAACAATTTGCACGGGGCTTTTAACAATTTGCACGGGGCTTTTAACAAATTGCTCGGGGCTTTTAACAAATTGCTCGGGGCTTTTAACAATTTGCACGGGGCTTTTACAATTTGCACGGGGCTTTTAACACTTTGCACGGGGCTTTTAACAATTTGCACCGCGGCTTTTAACAATTTGCACGGGGCTTTTAACAATTTGCACGGGGCTTTTAACAATTTGCACGGGGCTTTTAACAATTTGCACGGGGCTTTTAACAATTGCACGGGGCTTTTACACATTTGCACGGGGCTTTTAACAATTTGCACGGGGCTTTTGACAAATCAAGCCGATAAGGACAGTGTGAATGTCAACAATAAAGATGCACAAACTGGGCCACACAGAAACGGAGTGTGAGGGTGGGAGGAGGCGGGCAAGTGGACAGAGTGAGAAGGTAAGGCAGGGAGAGAGCGCAGGTCAGTGAAGGTAAGGCAGGGAGAGAGCGCAGGTCAGTGAAGGTACGGCAGGGAGAGAGCGCAGGTCAGTGAAGTACAGCAGGGAGAGAGCGCAGGTCAGTGGAGGTAAGGCAGGGAGAGAGCGCAGTCAGTGAAGGTCGGCAGGGAGAGCGCAGGTCAGTGAAGGTACAGCAGGGAGAGAGCGCAGGTCAGTGAAGGTACGGCAGGGAGAGAGCGCAGGTCAGTGAAGGTAAGGCAGGGAGAGAGCGCAGGTCAGTGAAGGTACGGCAGGGAGAGAGCGCAGGTCAGTGGAGGTAAGGCAGGAGAGAGCGCAGGTCAGTGAAGGTACGGCAGGGAGAGAGCGCAGGTCAGTGAAGGTAAGGCAGGGAGAGAGCGCAGGTCAGTGAAGGTACGGCAGGGAGAGAGCGCAGGTCAGTGAAGGTACGGCAGGGAGAGAGCGCAGGTCAGTGAAGGTACGGCAGGGAGAGAGCGCAGGTCAGTGAAGGTACGGCAGGGAGAGAGCGCAGGTCAGTGGAGGTACGGCAGGGAGAGCGCGCAGGTCAGTGAAGGTACGGCAGGGAGAGAGCGCAGGTCAGTGAAGGTACGGCAGGGAGAGAGCGCAGGTCAGTGAAGGTACGGCAGGGAGAGAGCGCAGGTCAGTGAAGGTAAGGCAGGGAGAGAGCGCAGGTCAGTGGAGGTAAGGCAGGGAGAGAGCGCAGGTCAGTGAAGGTACGGCAGGGAGAGAGCGCAGGTCAGTGGAGGTAAGGCAGGGAGAGAGCGCAGGTCAGTGGAGGTAAGGCAGGGAGAGAGCGCAGGTCAGTGAAGGTACGGCAGGGAGAGAGCGCAGGTCAGTGAAGGTACAGCAGGGAGAGAGCGCAGGTCAGTGAAGGTACGGCAGGGAGAGAGCGCAGGTCAGTGAAGGTAAGGCAGGGAGAGAGCGCAGGTCAGTGAAGGTACGGCAGGGAGAGAGCGCAGGTCAGTGGAGGTAAGGCAGGGAGAGAGCGCAGGTCAGTGAAGGTACGGCAGGGAGAGAGCGCAGGTCAGTGAAGGTAAGGCAGGGAGAGAGCGCAGGTCAGTGAAGGTACGGCAGGGAGAGAGCGCAGGTCAGTGAAGGTACGGCAGGGAGAGAGCGCAGGTCAGTGAAGGTACGGCAGGGAGAGAGCGCAGGTCAGTGAAGGTACGGCAGGGAGAGAGCGCAGGTCAGTGGAGGTACGGCAGGGAGAGCGCGCAGGTCAGTGAAGGTACGGCAGGGAGAGAGCGCAGGTCAGTGAAGGTACGGCAGGGAGAGAGCGCAGGTCAGTGAAGGTACGGCAGGGAGAGAGCGCAGGTCAGTGAAGGTAAGGCAGGGAGAGAGCGCAGGTCAGTGGAGGTAAGGCAGGGAGAGAGCGCAGGTCAGTGAAGGTACGGCAGGGAGAGAGCGCAGGTCAGTGGAGGTAAGGCAGGGAGAGAGCGCAGGTCAGTGGAGGTAAGGCAGGGAGAGAGCGCAGGTCAGTGAAGGTACGGCAGGGAGAGAGCGCAGGTCAGTGAAGGTACGGCAGGGAGAGAGCGCAGGTCAGTGGAGGTAAGGCAGGGAGAGAGCGCAGGTCAGTGAAGGTACGGCAGGGAGAGAGCGCAGGTCAGTGAAGGTACGGCAGGGAGAGAGCGCAGGTCAGTGGAGGTAAGGCAGGGAGAGAGCGCAGGTCAGTGAAGGTAAGGCAGGGAGACAGCGCAGGTCAGTGAAGGTAAGGCAGGGAGAGAGCGCAGGTCAGTGAAGGTACGGCAGGGAGAGAGCGCAGGTCAGTGAAGGTACGGCAGGGAGAGAGCGCAGGTCAGTGGAGGTAAGGCAGGGAGAGAGCGCAGGTCAGTGGAGGTAAGGCAGGGAGAGAGCGCAGGTCAGTGAAGGTACGGCAGGGAGAGAGCGCAGGTCAGTGGAGGTAAGGCAGGGAGAGAGCGCAGGTCAGTGGAGGTAAGACAGGGAGAGAGCGCAGGTCAGTGAAGGTACGGCAGGGAGAGAGCGCAGGTCAGTGGGGCTCGAGAGAGTGTAAATAACGCTGGCATCCAATCCCCCCCCCCCACACATTCCCCGAATTGAACCGAGATGAATGGGGGCGAGGGATAAGCCTGGGGTCAGATGCCACACAGAGGATTGAGACTCTCCAGCAGAGGCCAAACCTCCAGGCCCCGGGACATCGCTGTCAGAGATCCTCGGCCCAACCGCCTTTGTATCACTTGTTTCCTGACAATTCCCACAACTTTCCAATCACAATCCCGCTCCATAACGAAGAAACATTTGGACGGACAGATGCAGCCACAATTTGTCAGGCAATGACAATCTTTAACAACAGTTTTCTTCTCAGTGGCTGAGGCTGTGGTTTGGAAAGCGGTGCGGAAGGAGCCTGGGGGGGGGGGGGGGGGGGGGGGTGCTGCAGTGCATCGTGTAGATGGCACACACGGCTGCCACTGTGCGCCGGAGGTGAGCGGTGAAGCTGTTGGCTGGGGTGCACTCCAGCGGGCCGCTGTAGCCTAGATGGCGTCAAACTTATGTTGTTGGAGCTGCATAATGCTAACATGGTGAACAGTTGTGGCCCTTGGAACAGATCACCGTAGGAACCATTTGGTGTAGGATTCAGCAGTGGTATTGCTGTTGAATGCAATGGAGAGGTGGCTGGAATCTCTCATGAAGACCGTCACCGCCTGCCACCCGAGTAGCAGGCAACATTCACACCGCACATCAGCCAGTGCCTGGATATTGTCCAGGTCTTGCTGCAAAACAGAGATGAGGGGTGGTGAATCTGTGCAGACTCGATGGGCCGAGTGGCCGAATACTGCTCCTATGTCTTATGGTCTGATCTGGACACAAACTGCTTCAGTATCCGGGGAGTCCGGAATGCAATAGCACAGTGCAATCACCAGCCAACATCCCCCCTTCCAATGTTGCAATGAGGGGACTGGGGGTCTTCAATCTTGCTCCCACCCAGCGGAAACAAAATGTGCTCGGAGGTCGCCGAAGAGGAAAGGGGGAAGATCACTGGCCTTCAGCTCGAGAAGTTAACAAAGGATGGAGCAGCGAGGTGGGGGAGCGGCGCAACTTACTTCAGGTGCTTCAGCATATTGGCAGAGCTCAATAACATGGCGGTGGGATTGGCGATGTTCCGGCCCATCGCCTGGGAAAAGGGGTGGCGGGCTCCCTGAAATAAAACAGCAACAGTCAGTGAGAAGGGAACAGCAACTACCTGCTGGGATTGAGCAAAACACTGGGAAATAACGAACACCCCCATCACATCGGATCGGGGATAATAACGGTTAAGAATTGGTAAATGGGCAAAAAGCAGAGAGTAGGAATAAACAGGTCACTCTCAGTGTGATGAATGTCGGACTGTCAGGTGTAATTTGGGTATTTGGTGTGGTAAAGAGCGTGTTTGACCGCTGCAGTCACGTTTTCCAACAAATCCTAGTTTGAAAGGCAAGGATGTTTTGGGAGCCAGGGGCGCAGTTAAACCATTGGGCAGCACGGTAGCACTGTGGTTAGCACAATTGTTTCACAGCACAATTGCTTCACAGCTCCAGGGTCCCAGGTTCGATTCCCGGCTTGGGTCACTGTCTGTGCGGAGTCTGCACGTTCTCCCCGTGTCTGCGTGGGTTTCCTCCGGGTGCTCCGGTTTCCTCCCACAGTCCAAAGATGTGCGGGTTAGGTGGATTGGTCATGCTATTAAAATTGCCCTTAGTGTTGGGCGGGGTTACTGGGTTATGGGGATCGGGTGGAGGTGTGGGCTTGGGTGGGGTGCTCTTTCAAAGAGCCAGTGCAGACTCGATGGGCCGAATGGCCTCCTTCTGCACTGTAAATTCTATGAGTACTGTCTATGAGTACTGTATGAGTATCATAAAAAAGCTTGGGCTAATGGAATTTTGTTTTGATTAAGGGGATTCCCTGTGGAGTTAATTAGATTTCAGCTTAGTGAGATGACGTCACTGCTAGGTGCAGCTAAGTTATCAGGCATTTTGCAGGGTAAGCAGGTCAGTGGCATTCTAGCTCAAGCTGTGACCACAGGTCAAGCACTTTTCTCTCTGCAGTTCAGTTAAAAGACTGCCTGCAAACAGAAGGGCAGTGTGGTTGGAGAGGTGAACAAACCAGCTGAAACAGCTTCTGAAGAAATACAGCCAGGGTTTCTGCATTGTTCTGACAGGAGTCTTCAAAGCAGGGTCAAAAGACCTCTCCTTCTCAGGGCAGCACGGCGTCGCAGTGGTTAGCACGGCTGCTTCACGGCGCCAAGGTCCCAGGTTCGATCCCGGCTCTGGGTCACTGCCCGTGTGGAGTTTCCACATTCTCCCCGTGTTTGTGAGGGTTTCACCCCCACAACCCAAAGATGTGCAGGTTAGGTGGATTGGCCACGCTAAATTGCCCCTTAATTGGAAAAATTGGGTACTCTAAATTTATTTTTTAAAAAGGTCTCTCCTTCTCAAAGAACATCTTTGTAAAGCAAGTATCCCTGAGTGCCAATAGTATTTAATAGTGGATTGGGAGCAGAGATATATTTCCCCCCCTTGTTGTTTGAGTTGACGTAAAGATAGCAGTTAAGGTTGGTAGTCACAGTATTGATTAGCATCTTTAAGGGGTAATTGTCATTTATTTTTGGGTGTGATGTTAAAGACATTTTAATATTGTGTTAGTAATAAAGTTTGTTTTAATGTACGATATCCCTATTTTTTCCTCTATTCATTTCTGGAGAGAGATATCCTTTCCTCACTGTCTTCCACAATTAAAATAAAATACTGGGGTTTCTGTACAGTATCCGAGCCACTGTTGGCGTGGACCGTTTCCCCGGGAAAGGAGCGCTCCTTCCCGGCTAAGGGAGTGAATCTGAACCGCCCCCCCGGGAAAGGAGCACCCTCGGGGCCAGTCCTCTCCCCTTCCTTCGGGGACCGGGAGCGAGCCGCTATTCCACCCAACCCAGGAAAGCTTGCGGTTGGTCTGAAATTGTAGCAGGAAGGTCACAGGCTGTTATTAGTGGGGTACCACCAGGATTAGTGCTGGGGCCACAGGTCTTCACAATCTATAGAAATGATTTCAATGTGGGGAGCAATTGTAACATTTCCAAATTTGCTGATAACACCAAACCCGGAAAGAATGCAAGTTTTTTTAAGAGGGTGCGGTGAGGTTTCAAGGGGGCTCAGACTGTCGCAGCGAATGGGCTGGGTGGAACATGGCAGATGGAATATAATGTGGAGAAGTGTGGAGTTATTCACTTTGATAGAAAAAACAGAAAGGCAAGGGTATTTCTGACAATGGTGAGATTGGAGAGTGATGCCCAAAGGAACCAGGGGGTCCTTGTTGACGAGTCATTAAAAGGTAGCAGCAGTTAGCAAGCAATTAGGAAAGTGAATGATACGCTGGCCTCCATCACAAGGGGACTGGAGTAAAGATGTCGCGCTGCAATTATATGGAACCTTGGTGAGACAGCACCAGGAGTAGTGTGTCAGTTTTGGTCTCTTTATTCAAGATGTATTCGCCATTGATGGAGTGTAACTGACGTTCGCCAGACTAATCCCTGGGATGGGATGGGGGGGATGGGGGTGTGGGGCGTTGTCTTATGAGGAGTCATCAAGGAGACGGGGCTTGGATTCACTCGAGTTTTAAAGAATGAGAGGTGATCTCAATGAAACTTACAAAATTCATACAGGGCATTAACAGGGTAGATGTGGATGGGAGGTTCGCCCGGCTGGTCAGCGTAGAACAGTGTGTGACCCAGTGTCCCAGAGTGAGAAAGGACAGTGTGTGACCCACTGTCCCAGAGTGTGAAAGGACAGTGTGGGATCCACTGTCCCAGAGTGTGAAAGGACAGTGTGTGACCCACTGTCCAGAGTGTGAAAGGACAGTGTGTGACCCACTGTCCCAGAGTGTGAAAGGACAGTGTGTGACCCACTGTCCCAGAGTGTGAAAGGACAGTGTGTTACCCCTGCTCCCAGAGTGTGAAAGGACAGTGTGTGACCCACTGTCCCAGAGTGAGAAAGGACAGCGTGTGACCCACTGTCCCAGAGTGTGAAAGGACAGTGTGTGACCCAGTGTCTCAGAGTGTGAAAGGACAGTGTGTGACCCACTGTCCCAGAGTGTGAAAGGACAGTGTGTGACCCAGTGTCCCAGAGTGAGAAAGGACAGCGTGTGACCCACTGTCCCAGAGTGTGAAAGGACAGCGTGTGACCCACTGTCCCAGAGTGTGAAAGGACAGTGTGTGACCCAGTGTCTCAGAGTGTGAAAGGACAGTGTGTGACCCACTGTCCCAGAGTGTGAAAGGACAGTGTGTGACCCACTGTCCCAGAGTGTGAAAGGACAGTGTGTGACCCACTGTCCCAGAGTGTGAAAGGACAGTGTGTTACCCCTGCTCCCAGAGTGTGAAAGGACAGTGTGTGACCCACTGTCCCAGAGTGAGAAAGGACAGCGTGTGACCCACTGTCCCAGAGTGTGAAAGGACAGTGTGTGACCCAGTGTCCCAGAGTGAGAAAGGACAGCGTGTGACCCACTGTCCCAGAGTGTGAAAGGACAGCGTGTGACCCACTGTCCCAGAGTGTGAAAGGACAGTGTGTGACCCAGTGTCTCAGAGTGTGAAAGGACAGTGTGTGACCCACTGTCCCAGAGTGTGAAAGGACAGTGTGTGACCCACTGTCCCAGAGTGTGAAAGGACAGCGTGTGACCCACTGTCCCAGAGTGTGAAAGGACAGTGTGTGACCCAGTGTCTCAGAGTGTGAAAGGACAGTGTGTGACCCACTGTCCCAGAGTGTGAAAGGACAGTGTGTGACCCACTGTCCCAGAGTGTGAAAGGACAGTGTGTGACCCACTGTCCCAGAGTGTGAAAGGACAGTGTGTGACCCACTGTCCCAGAGTGTGAAAGGACAGTGTGTTACCCCTGCTCCCAGAGTGTGAAAGGACAGTGTGTGACCCACTGTCCCAGAGTGTGAAAGGACAGTGTGTGACCCATTGTCCCAGAGTGTGAAAGGACAGTGTGTGACCCAGTGTCCCAGAGTGTGAAAGGACAGTGTGTGGCCCACTGTCCAGAGTGTGAAAGGACAGTGTGACCCACTGTCCCAGAGTGTGAAAGGACAGTGTGTTACCCCTGCTCCCAGAGTGTGAAAGGACAGTGTGTGACCCACTGTCCCAGAGTGTGAAAGGACAGTGTGTGGCCCACTGTCCCAGAGTGTGAAAGGACAGTGTGTGACCCAGTGTCCCAGAGTGTGAAAGGACAGTGTGTGACCCACTGTCCCAGAGAGTGAAAGGACAGTGTGTGACCCACTGTCCCAGAGAGTGAAAGGACAGTGTGTGACCCACTGTCCCAGAGTGTGAAAGGACAGCGTGTGACCCACTGTCCCAGAGTGTGAAAGGACAGTGTGTGACCCACTGTCCCAGAGTGTGAAAGGACAGTGTGTTACCCCTGCTCCCAGAGTGTGAAAGGACAGTGTGTGACCCACTGTCCCAGAGTGTGAAAGGACAGTGTGTGACCCACTGTCCCAGAGTGTGAAAGGATAGTGTGTGACCCACTGTCCCAGAGTGTGAAAGGACAGTGTGTGACCCACTGTCCCAGAGTGCGAAAGGACAGTGTGTGGCCCACTGTCCAGAGTGTGAAAGGACAGTGTGTGACCCACTGTCCCAGAGTGTGAAAGGACAGTGTGTGACCCACTGTCCAGAGTGTGAAAGGACAGTGTGTGACCCACTGTCCCAGAGTGTGAAAGGACAGTGTGTGACCCACTGTCCAGAGTGTGAAAGGACAGTGTGTGACCCACTGTCCCAGAGAGTGAAAGGACAGTGTGTGACCCACTGTCCCAGAGAGTGAAAGGACAGTGTGTGACCCACTGTCCCAGAGTGTGAAAGGACAGTGTGTGACCCACTGTCCCAGAGTGTGAAAGGACAGTGTGTGACCCACTGTCCCAGAGTGTGAAAGGACAGTGTGTGACCCACTGTCCCAGAGTGTGAAAGGACAGTGTGTGACCCACTGTCCCAGAGTGTGAAAGGACAGTGTGTGACCCACTGTCCCAGAATGTGAAAGGACAGTGTGTGACCCACTGTCCCAGAGTGTGAAAGGACAGTGTGTGACCCACTGTCCCAGACTGTGAAAGGACAGTGTGTGACCCACTGTCCCAGAATGTGAAAGGACAGTGTGTGACCCACTGTCCCAGAGTGTGAAAGGACAGTGTGTGACCCACTGTCCCAGAGTGTGAAAGGACAGTGTGTGACCCACTGTCCCAGAGAGTGAAAGGACAGTGTGTGACCCACTGTCCCAGAGTGTGAAAGGACAGTGTGTGATCCAGTGTCCCAGAGTGTGAAAGGACAGTGTGTGACCCACTGTCCCAGAGTGTGAAAGGACAGTGTGTGACCCACTGTCCCAGAGTGTGAAAGGACAGTGTGTGACCCACTGTCCCAGCGTGTGAAAGGACAGTGTGTGACCCACTGTCCCAGAATGTGAAAGGACAGCGTGTGACCCACTGTACCAGAGTGTGAAAGGCCAGTGTGTGACCCACTGTCCCAGAGTGTGAAAGGACAGTGTGTGACCCACTGTCCCAGAGTGTGAAAGGCCAGTGTGTGACCCACTGTCCCAGAGTGTGAAAGGACAGTGTGTGACCCACTGTCCCAGAGTGTGAAAGGACAGTGTGTGACCCACTGTCCCAGAGTTTGAACAGTGTGTGACCCACTGTCCCAGAGTGTGAAAGGACAGTGTGTGACCCACTGTCCCAGAGTGTGAAAGGACAGTGTCCATTCCACTGTCCCAGAGTGTGAAAGGACAGTGTGTGACCCACTGTCCGAGTGTGAAAGGACAGTGTGTGACCCAGTGTCCCAGAGTGTGAAAGGACAGTGTGTGACCCACTGTCCCAGAGAGTGAAAGGACAGTGTGTGACCCACTGTCCCAGAGAGTGAAAGGACAGTGTGTGACCCACTGTCCCAGAGTGTGAAAGGACAGTGTGTGACCCACTGTCCCAGAGTGTGAAAGGACAGTGTGTGACCCACTGTCCCAGAGTGTGAAAGGACAGTGTGTTACCCCTGCTCCCAGAGTGTGAAAGGACAGTGTGTGACCCACTGTCCCAGAGTGTGAAAGGACAGTGTGTGACCCACTGTCCCAGAGTGTGAAAGGACAGTGTGTGACCCACTGTCCCAGAGTGTGAAAGGACAGTGTGTGACCCACTGTCCCAGAGTGCGAAAGGACAGTGTGTGGCCCACTGTCCAGAGTGTGAAAGGACAGTGTGTGACCCACTGTCCCAGAGTGTGAAAGGACAGTGTGTGACCCACTGTCCAGAGTGTGAAAGGACAGTGTGTGACCCACTGTCCAGAGTGTGAAAGGACAGTGTGTGACCCACTGTCCCAGAGTGTGAAAGGACAGTGTGTGACCCACTGTCCAGAGTGTGAAAGGACAGTGTGTGACCCACTGTCCCAGAGAGTGAAAGGACAGTGTGTGACCCACTGTCCCAGAGAGTGAAAGGACAGTGTGTGACCCACTGTCCCAGAGTGTGAAAGGACAGTGTGTGACCCACTGTCCCAGAGTGTGAAAGGACAGTGTGTGACCCACTGTCCCAGAGTGTGAAAGGACAGTGTGTGACCCACTGTCCCAGAGTGTGAAAGGACAGTGTGTGACCCACTGTCCCAGAATGTGAAAGGACAGTGTGTGACCCACTGTCCCAGAGTGTGAAAGGACAGTGTGTGACCCACTGTCCCAGAGTGTGAAAGGACAGTGTGTGACCCACTGTCCCAGAGTGTGAAAGGACAGTGTGTGACCCACTGTCCCAGAGTGTGAAAGGACAGTGTGTGACCCACTGTCCCAGAGTGTGAAAGGACAGTGTGTGACCCACTGTCCCAGAGAGTGAAAGGACAGTGTGTGACCCACTGTCCCAGAGAGTGAAAGGACAGTGTGTGACCCACTGTCCCAGAGTGTGAAAGGACAGTGTGTGACCCACTGTCCCAGAGTGTGAAAGGACAGTGTGTGACCCACTGTCCCAGAGTGTGAAAGGACAGTGTGTGACCCACTGTCCCAGAGTGTGAAAGGACAGTGTGTGACCCACTGTCCCAGAATGTGAAAGGACAGTGTGTGACCCACTGTCCCAGAGTGTGAAAGGACAGTGTGTGACCCACTGTCCCAGAGTGTGAAAGGACAGTGTGTGACCCACTGTCCCAGAGTGTGAAAGGACAGTGTGTGACCCACTGTCCCAGAGTGTGAGAGGACAGTGTGTGACCCACTGTCCCAGAGTGTGAAAGGACAGTGTGTGACCCACTGTCCAAGAGAGTGAAAGGACAGTGTGTGACCCACTGTCCCAGAGTGTGAAAGGACAGTGTGTGATCCAGTGTCCCAGAGTGTGAAAGGACAGTGTGTGACCCACTGTCCCAGAGTGTGAAAGGACAGTGTGTGACCCACTGTCCCAGAGTGTGAAAGGACAGTGTGTGACCCACTGTCCCAGAGTGTGAAAGGACAGTGTGTGACCCACTGTCCCAGAGTGTGAAAGGACAGTGTGTGACCCACTGTCCCAGCGTGTGAAAGGACAGTGTGTGACCCACTGTCCCAGAGTGTGAAAGGACAGCGTGTGACCCACTGTACCAGAGTGTGAAAGGCCAGTGTGTGACCCACTGTCCCAGAGTGTGAAAGGCCAGTGTGTGACCCACTGTCCCAGAGTGTGAAAGGCCAGTGTGTGACCCACTGTCCCAGAGTGTGAAAGGACAGTGTGTGACCCACTGTCCCAGAGTTTGAACAGTGTGTGACCCACTGTCCCAGAGTGTGAAAGGACAGTGTGTGACCCACTGTCCCAGAGTGTGAAAGGACAGTGTCCATTCCACTGTCCCAGAGTGTGAAATGACAGTGTGTGACCCACTGTCCCAGAGTGTGAAAGGACAGTGTGTGATCCACTGTCCCAGAGTGTGAAAGGACAGTGTGTGACCCACTGTCCCAGAGTGTGAAAGGACAGTGTGTGACCCACTGTCCCAGAGTGTGAGAGGACAGTGTGTGACCCACTGTCCCAGAGTGTGAAAGGACAGTGTGTGACCCACTGTCCCAGTGTGTGAAAGGACAGCGTGTGACCTACTGCTCTCCAATTCCCCCCCACCCCACCCCACCCATTGCTGATACCCAGTTCATCTGAGCAACATTAAGACTATTTATTCCTTTACCGTTTCAAAAACTGCATACTCTGCACTGAAGCTTTCTCCCGGTACAACCCCAGCTCCACCCACCAGACCAGCTGCCAGGTTGTCAATGATGTTTCCATAGAGATTCGGCATAACCAGTACATCGAACTGATACGGATTGGACACGAGCTGTGGGATCAGAGGACAGAGAATCAATGCTGATTAACCAAGGTGTATGGCCAACACCCAGCAGCTCCGCGATGAAGCCTGGCAACTCGCAGCATCCCACGGCGAGCTCCATTTACCTGCATGCAGCAGTTGTCAATGATCACTGACTCATACTTGATATTGGGATAGAGTTCGGCCATCTCCTTACAGCATTGCAGGAATAGCCCATCCCCCAGCTTCCTGTCAGAGAAAAACCAGAAATACAATCACCGAGAAGAAAACAAGGAGAACATGCGCCGGGGGGGGGGGGAGGGGGGGGGGGGGAGAGGAGGAGCAGCAGCGAGAGAGACGGCCAGAGGGTGCAGGGGAAGCGCGGGTGGGGGTGACGGACAGGGAAGCGAGTGGGGGGACGGGACCAGAACGGGAGCAGGGGAAGAACGGAGTGAGAAACGGAGAAGGGTGAAGTCGGGTGACACCGTCACTTACATTATGTTGGCCTTGTGCACAGCCGTGACCTTCGCGCGACCTTTCTTCGTGGCATAGTCGAAGGCAAACTTTGCAATTCGGCGGGATTTCTCTCTCGTGATGATCTTCAAACATTCGATGACTCCATGAGCGCTCTAACCCCAAGAGAAAAGATTGGTCAGAGCAGGGCCCAGGCTTAGTAATCCAGGGATCTGGCTGGGGGGGGGACCTGGCTATTTCCACCCACCTCTTCCCCCTCCCGAGGATCGGGTGCTGAGCCAGACTTACCTCGTACTCCAGTGAGCTGTACTCGCCCTCTGTCTGCTCACGGATAATCACCAAGTCTAAGTTGTTGTGCCGTGTGGAATAACCCGGTAAACTGTTCACATGGACCACATTTGCAAACAAGTCGAGTTTCTTCCTGAGGAGAAACAGGAAGAAAGTCAACCCAAGAGGTTCAACAACCTCTTCTCCAACCATAGCATGCTAACCGTACAGAAAGGGGCCACCAATTAGTCAAACATCATTTGTCCTTCATAAAACCATGCTGGTGGATAGCGTTTCGAATTGCCTGATATTACTTCCTTAATAACTGATTCTAACAATTTTCCAACAAGATGTTGAACTAACCGGTCTGTAATTTCCCACATTCTGCCTCCCTCCCGTTTTGAATAAGGGCGTTACGTTCGCATTTTTCCAACCCACTGGAACCTTTCCCGTGTCCACGGAATTTTGGAATATTATAACCACTGGATCCATTATCTCTGCTGCCACTTCCTTTAACACCCTAGGATGTCGGCCATCCGGCCCTGGGGACTTGTCTGCCCTCAATCCCAGAGTTTGTTGAGTACCGTTTCCCTATTGTTCAAAGTTCCACCCTTTCTATTACCTCTGAATTGCCCCTTCCGATCGGAATGGAACTCGTGTCGTCCACCTGAAAACTGAGGCAAAGTATTGATTTAGCGTCACCGCCATTTCTGTGTTCCCCATTGTTAACTCTCCGGTTTCATCCTCCAGGGGACTAACATTCACTTAGCGACTCGCTTCCCTTTTATGTACTTATAGAAGCTTTTGCTATTTTGCGCTAGTTTTCTTTCGTAATTTACCTCAGCTCTTTTCATTACTTTTTTCGTAACTTAAAAAAATTTTTTTTTAGAGTACCCAAATATTTTTGTTCCAATTAAGGGGCAATTTAGCGTGGCCAATCCACCAAGCCTGCACATCTTTGGGGTATGGGGGGGGCAGCACAGTGGGTTAGCCCTGATGCCTCACGTCGCTGAGGTCCCGGGTTCGATCCCGGCTCTGGGTCACTGTCTGTGTGGAGTTTGCACATTCTCCCCATGTCTGCGTGGGTTTCGCCCCCACAGCCCAAAGATGTGCGGGGTAGGTGGATTGGTCTCGCTAAATTGCCCCTTCATTGGAAAAAAAAATGAATTGGGTACTCTAAATTTTTTTTAAAAAATCTTTGGGTTGCGGGGGTGAAACCCACGCAGACACGGGGAGAATGTGCAAACTCCACACCGACAATGACCCAGAGCCGGGATCGAACCTGGGACCTGGGTGCCGTGAGGCAGCAGTACTAACCCACTGTGCCACATGCCGCCCATTTTTTCACATCCCTTTGCTTATGTTTGAAAGTGTCCCAATCTTCCAGCCTGCCACTGGCCTTTGCAATATGATGCACCTTAGTTTTTGTCCTTTGTCAGAGTGTTGAACTTGATGATCAGCCATGATCAGAATGAATGGTGCAGCAGGCTCGAAGGGCCGAATGGCCTCCTGTTTCTATTTAGGTTCGTCCCAAAGTGAATAACGAACAAGAGGATAACAAGGGAAAGAGTTGAACTGGTAACTGGTGTCAATGCTCCCCCTCATACTCGATACTGCATTTATATGGGCTGCAACACGGTAGCATTGTGGAGAGCACAATTGCTTCACAGCTCCAGGGTCCCAGGTTCGATTCCGGCTTGGGTCACTGTCTGTGCGGAGTCTGCACATCCTCCCCGTGGGTTTCCTCCGGGTGCTCCGGTTTCCTCCCACAGTCCAAAGATGTGCAGGTTAGGTGGATTGGCCATGATAAATTGTCCTTAGTGTCCAAAATTGCCCTTAGTGTTGGGTGGCGTTACTGGGTTATGGGGATAGGGTGGAGGTGTGGACCTTGGGTAGGGTGCTCTTTCCAAGAGGGACAAACGTTTTACGTGCAGCTCCAATTTCTCTCAATGAACTAAGCTTTTTTGTTTTGCAAGCTGGTATCTGATAACGGTCGCGTTTATAACAAAACCAGTTTTTAAAAAAGAATTTGTCACCACTCCGAGAGCAACCATTTTAACAACCAGGTTCATGTCATAACAAAAATAAATATTTATTTCCCCGGCCACCAATTAGTCTGGTGAGAGCCAGACTCGGGAACAGAAATGATCTCGAGTTGTATAAAAAAAAAAATCAATAAAAACATTGGAAATTAAATATTGTTTTCAATCATCACTCAAGTTGAAGTTCGAAAGCATTCAGGGTTCCAATTAGCTAGCGAGTGAGCCGGGCTGTGTGGGAATAGCCTGCACAAAGCCGTTCTAACTTGTTCATTAGTTCAACTTGCTCCAATAAATCAAAAGAGAAAGAGTGTTCAGCGTTTGAAGTTGCCGTGTGAAACCGGCCGGGAGCAGGATGGCACACGCCCACCATCCTGACAGGAGAGTCGCCGTATGTGCTGGTGGCCAGAGTATGGGCGGACTGCGCATGGGCAACTATTCCCAACGCCTTACGGGTTGGCGGCAGTGCACAGAGTGTACAGCAGATGTTTCATTGGACTGCAAGGCTGATTAATTTACACCCCTGGCTCCTTTAAACGTCTTTGTGCGACCGCAGAGTCACGATAACCTAAAGAGATCGGGCTCACGCGCAAGAACTTTCCACTTGCTGCACGGACAGACAGCTTGGAGGAAATACTGCTCATGTGTGTGGGGGGGGGGGGGGTTTGGTGACATGGGCATGGCTGTGTGCATCTTCACACAAGAGTGGAACAGTCTCGTTACAGATGGGGGGGGGGGCGTGAATATTGGAAGGGATTAATGTATTGAGAGGGGAAATGTTAGGGAGTTTAGCATTCTTGAAAGTGGATACACCTCCAGGCCTGGATGAAATACATCCCATTGGTTATGAGAAAAGCAGTACGGAAATATTCGAGGCTCTGAGCAGATTACACAATTCCCTCTGACTGCAGGCGTATTGCCAGGGTACTGCCCTCTGGCTGCAGGCGTATTGCCAGGGTACTGTCCTCTGGCTGCAGGCGTATTGCCAGGGTATTGCCCTCTGACTGCAGGCGTATTGCCAGGGTACTGTCCTCTGGCTGCAGGCGTATTGCCAGGGTATTGCCCTCTGGCTGCAGGCGTATTGCCAGGGTACTGTCCTCTGGCTGCAGGCGTATTGCCAGGGTACTGCCCTCTGGCTGCAGGCGTATTGCCAGGGTATTGCCCTCTGGCTGCAGGCGTATTGCCAGGGTACTGTCCTCTGGCTGCAGGCGTAATGTCAGGGTACTGCCCTCTGACTGCAGGCGTATTGTCAGGGTATTGCCCTCTGACTGCAGGCATAATGCCAGGGTATTGCCCTCTGACTGCAGGCGTAATGCCAGGGTACTGCCCTCTGGCAGCAGGCGTATTGCCAGGGTACTGCCCTCTGGCAGCAGGCGTATTGCCAGGGTACTGCCCTCTGGCTGCATGCGTATTGCCAGGGTATTGCCCTCTGACTGCAGGCGTATTGCCAGGGTACTGCCCTCTGGCTGCATGCGTATTGCCAGGGTATTGCCCTCTGACTGCAGGCGTATTGCTAGGGTACTGTCCTCTTGCTGCAGGCGTATTGCCAGGGTATTGCCCTCTGGCTGCAGGCGTATTGCCAGGGTACTGTCCTCTGGCTGCAGGCGTATTGCCAGGGCACTGTCCTCTGGCTGCAGGCGTATTGCCAGGGTACTGCCCTCTGACTGCAGGCGTAATGCCAGGGTACTGTCCTCTGACTGCAGGCGTATTGCCAGGGTATTGCCCTCTGACTGCAGGCGTATTGCCAGGGTACTGCCCTCTGACTGCAAGCGTAATGCCAGGGTACTGCCCTCTGGCTGCAGGCGTATTGCCAGGGTATTGCCCTCTGGCTGCAGGCGTATTGCCAGGGTACTGCCCTCTGGCTGCAGGCGTAATGCCAGGGTACTGCCCTCTGGCTGCAGGCGTATTTCCAGGGTACTGCCCTCTGGCTGCAGGCGTATTGCCAGGGTATTGCCCTCTGGCTGCAGGCGTATTCCCAGGGTACTGCCCTCTGGCTGCAGGCGTATTGCCAGGGTACTGCCCTCTGGCTGCAGGCGAATTACCAGGGTACTGCCCTCTGGCTGCAGGCGTAATGCCAGGGTACTGTCGTCTGACTGCAGGCGTATTGCCAGGGTACTGCCCTCTGGCTGCAGGCGTATTGCCAGGGTATTGCCCTCTGGCTGTGACGAATGTGATATAAAATAGTTACTTTAGAGATATTAGTTAATGTAATGTAGAAATAAGCCACTTTGATTCTGGCAGGTAGAGACAAAGGGATTTGAGACCGCATGGAAAAAGCAGGAAGAGGTGTGTCTATGAGAGTGATGCTGCGGAGAAAGGGATTGGAAGTGAGCCAATCAGAATAGATGAAACAAGTCAGGAGGGACATAGGATGACCTATGGGTGTCGAGTATGTGAAACGTGATGCCATTTGAATGTATGAGTACTGATCTCTTTGTCTGGGACCTTCACTTAGTTCCCGGGACTGCAGACAGCAACATGTTGTCTGTATCACTGTGGACTAGGTAGCTTGCAAGCTGAATAAAATAACTTCTTTTTACTTGCAAATCCATCTCGACTTTTATTGAGGCCAGACTGACGGAGAAAGAAATTTGGAAATGAACATTTGGTGCCGAAAACCGTGATTTCTCAGGGCGATCCTGATCCAACTGCGAAATCAGAATTAGACTGATTATGAACAGGAGGATGGGGAACAAAGGGCCCTCAATGTAGAACTGGAAAACGACCACGCATTGATTGTTCCCCTCTTCTAATCGTCTCATTAGTCTGGTCATTCGCGGTTGGCACAGAAAGACCGCCTCGACGAAATCACAGGTCAGTCTGGGGATTAGCAATTTAATTGATGGGATTTCATATTGTTGTTTCGGCTTGGGTTAGGGTTTTGGGTTGATGTGACATCTCAAATGATGATTCAATTCCAAGTATAAGGGTTCAGAGGCTGATGGGACTTCAGTAATGAAGGTTCAGTCTATTATATGGGTTCAGGGGCTGATGGGACTTCAGTAATGAAGGTTCAGTCTATTATATGGGTTCAGGGGCTGATGGGACTTCAGTACTGAAGGTTCAGTCCAGTATAACTGTTTTTAAATCTGAAGATGGTTCAACTCTATGTGTGAGTATTTTAAATATATAGTTGATTAAGCTAAAATTGTCTCCTTGGACTGTGTTGGCGAAAAACGCAGTTCCGAGGACTAGTTGAGATTGTGGGGAATGCTGCATATTGGTTGAAGCAGAAGTCTCTCAAAGGGTTAACAGCAGCAGGCAAAGTTAAAGACAGACAGTGCTTCTCACTCAGGCCTTGAGATAACAGCACCAGTCGCTAGTGTAATCGGATACCTTTCCTTTGAGTCAGTGAACACCAGCAAAGTTACGTTTTGAATTAATTAAAGGAAACCAGTGGGTTTCTCCACCTCTTTGATAAAAGTTATTATTTTCGAAAGCAATTGATTGAAATTGCCAGAATCTTAAGTTTTACTTACTTGAAATAAGGTTTATCTCATTTTATCTGGAGATTAATAGAAACTTAAAGAAGATCATGGACACCATTTTAAAAAGTGCCAATCTGGAGATGATAGTTGATTTTGCTAATACTTATGTGTATGTAAAAGAAAAAAAACTTGTTAAAAGAAAAATTGTTAAGATAAAGAAATAATTAAGTTGTAAATGTTATACAAGTTTGTGTTAAGCAAATTGTAAATTTAGTTCTGAGTTGAGATCAGAGCTAAGCTTTCAAGTTGCAGTAATTCAATTTGAATTTTCAAACATTTTTAAGTTTTAAAAAAAAAGCGCAAGTAGAGGAAAGACGCAGGTCAAACAAGAGAGGAGCTACGTAGTTCAATGGCTGGCCTTGAATTGACAGAAAAAGAAAAATTCAATAATTTGGAAAAGTAAGCATATCACCTAAGTCTCTCCAAACTAAGCAGAAACCACAAGATTCGGGAACAAAGGAAGCTGAAACAACTTCTTTTGAAGAGAAAGAACTCCCCCTAGTGACAGGGAGAGACGTTGAAGTCTTGGAACAACCAGGGGAAATAGCTAGAGTGCCCCCTGGTGACATTCGGAGACAGTTACCGATTAGGAAGATGCGAAACCCCGACCCAGTGACTGCGGGAGCGAACCCCACGATAGACGTTTACTTCCCATGGACACCCAGTGAGATGATGGCTATTACGTCTACAATCCCAGATAGAAAAAATCTGCTGCTGCCTTCATGGATTCCTTGAGAACTACCATCTCAATTTATCAAGCTGATTCAAGGGACCTCTGGGCCCTAGTCCAGCAGATTTTAACCCCAGCAGAGTACCGCAATTATCTTAACCACCTGAATTATGCTAGTCATGCCGCACTCCAGCAGGCCTATGCGTTAGACGACGATAGAAGGACACAGATCTTGAATGCGTTGAATAGCACATTTCAAAGGCCCATAAATCTTTCTGTTATCTTAGACCTAAAACCTAAGAAGACTGAAGAGCCAGAGGAATTTCTGGAGCGTTTTAATGAAATCTACCGGGGACAGTCAGGCGATTTGCTGTATCAAAATGGTCAGAATTCCCCTCAATACTGTGCTATGTTAATGCATTGCCTACCACCTTCTGTGGTTACTGCTGTGAAATGTAATAACATGAATTGGACAGAGAACGACCCTTCCCAGATGGCAAGGGCAGTCAGATTTTACTGGAAGGAGGGTGTAGGCCAAGAAGGAGGCTCAGTTACAAAGGTTAAGACTGAGTATGTAATGAAAAAGGATGATCTGCGACCCCAACAAGCGGCAGAAATGGTAGTTTACCAGCAGGAGCCCCAATATAGTGACTTTGGGTGGGTGGATCAGCGAAGAGGAGGATACCAAACCCACCCAAAGGGACCCTCACCCCCTTTTTGTGGCCCACCAAACGAATCAATCACTCTACAACCGCAGCCCCCTCTGAGGGGCCATTGGTCTACTGGAAGAAGAGGACGGGGCAGCCATGTCTTCTGTGCAATCAGCACTTAAATTACCATTATCCGACCACACACAGCAATTGTCAGGGTTCCAAGGACAGGTGTGTGAGTATCCTATTTCTGAACCTGTGACAGTCACTTACGAGAATAAGTCTGCAGATCATCAGTTTGTAGTGTCTACTGGATTGGACTGTAACTTGTTGGCCCGAGATTTACTGTGTATCTTCCAGCTACAGCTAGAATGCGGAGATGAGGGGGTAACGGTTACATCATGGAGGATGAGACAACAGTGCTATATTTCTATCACCCCCCAGTGGTGGACGTTAGACGTTGAACATTCACTGCACCACGTTACCCTGGCCTATGACAGAACTGGACGAAACAGGGAGTTGGAGGACAAATACCGGCCATTACTTGAGACCGAATGGCCAGTCAAGGTTACAGCCACAGTCACGGGAAAAGAAGGTACAGCCGATTTTGTTACAATATCACCACATTTATGGCCACAGTCAGCTTCGGTAAGCCCTCATATTACACGTCAGGTCCATGACCAGTACCATGCCAGGGATATGGGGCGAATGGTCAGGAGGGCAGTGGATCATTCGGATCCAACAGACTACGCACTTCAAGTCATGCCGGACGGCACTACCATAAAATATTTTGAGGTCCCTGAAACGATTAACACTCGACTGCAGCATCACAGGGGACATGATGTGTTGGAATATGTCAATCCACAGGTCTGGGCGGAATACCCATCACAAGTGGGAAAGACAAATGTTACACCTATTAAGGTGATGATTCAGGATCATGTAAAGCTACCTTCCATTCGGCAATACCCCCTGAAATCCTAAGCTGTTCCATCAATAGATAAATTAATTCAAGAGCTGTTGAAACAGGGTATTTTGGTCCCTTGCCAATCAGAATGTAACACCCCCATACTTGCTGTGCCTAAACCAGCCAAACCAGCCCAGTACCAATTAGTACAGGATTTACGTTCAATCAATGCCATCGCATAGCCGTTACATGCTCTCACCCTCCAACAGGATATTACGGTGTATAGCTCCCACTCGGTCATCGCACTACTGAGGCAACTGCAGACTCAGCATCTTACCGCAGCTCGTCAGAATAGGTATGAGATATACCTTTTGAACAATCCACGTCTGACATTTAAATACTGTACCACTATCAATCCAGCCTGTTTTCTTAGTGGTCCCCCTGTCCATGAGGGCGCACCTGGTCACGACTGTTTAGCCTTGATTCAGGAAACTACCACAATAAGGGGCGATTTGAGTGACATTTCGTCAGAACAACCTGACATGATTATGTGTGGTCAAATATCCCACCGGGGTTTAGTTAATGACCTACTGCAGGCCCTCCTTATGCCCGCGCAGATTTCTGTTATTAAATGCGCTGCCCACACGAATGGTACAACCCCAGTTGACGTTGGTAATGAACAAGCAGATTGTGCAGCGCGCACAGCCGCACAAATTCAGCAAGTGATGGTGCCTAAAATGTTAAGTCAGACTAAACAATCTGCTATAAATAGGTCTGCCTCTGACAAGCCAATGCCAACCATCCAAGACGTCATAAGGTTACAGGAGGACGCTCCTGAGAGTGATAAACAAATGTGGAAACGGTTAGGTTGTACATATGATTCTGTTTCCTCTTTATGGACCACGCCAGCACATCTGACTTGTATGTCTGAGGTACTGGCTTTATGGGTCATCGAATGTGTACACTTTGCAACTCATTGTGGGGCTCGAGGGACTAGTGATTTGTTGCTGGACACTTGGTGGCACCCTAAAATGCAGGGGTTGGCCCAAAGTATCAGTAATCGGTGTTTGATTTGTCAGCAATATAACACCGGAAAAGGTATCCCTTGTGGGAAGGGGAAAACCCCATTGCCCAGTGGTCCCTTTGAGACGCTCCAAATGGATTACATTGCGTTGGAAAGGTGTCAATGTTATAAATATGTTTTGGTCATTGTGGATGTGTTCAGCAGATGGGTTGAGGCGTATCCGACTACCGATAATAAAGCTGCTACTGTGGTTAAAGTCTTGATGGGGGAAATCATTCCCCGGTACGGTATACCAGCTCAGTTAAGTTCTGATAATGGGCCTCATTTTATTGGACAAATTAACAAGGAGTTTTGCTCCCAGTTGGGCAAACGCCAGCAGTTACACTGGGCGTACAGACCGCAGGCGGCCGGGTTGGTTGAGAGACACAATCAGACCCTCAAAACTAAATTGGCTAAATTAAGAGCAGACACGGGACTGACATGGCTTAAGTTGCTCCCCGTTGCCCTCTTCCAGCTGCGGGTTACACCTGCGGGACCGGCCCGGCTCTCTCCCGCCGAGATTCTTTATGGCAGGCCTCTTAGAACTCCCTGGAGCCTGCAGGTTCCCAGACTGGTTCAGTTTCATCAGATGACTGAAGAAATGACCACCTATGTTCTAGCCCTCACGCAAGTGCTCAAGGAACTCCATGGCCAAGTCCGCGCGGCTCACCAGCCATTGCCCCCAGTACCTAGCTCACTTTCAGTCCAGCCCGGTAGTTATGTCATGGTCAAAAATTGGACTAGGAAGGGGTCGGAGCCGCGATGGGACGGGCCCTTCCAAGTTCTCCTTACCACCCCCACAGCAGTTAAAGTGGAGGGGTGAAGTGCTTGGGTCCACCTACATCACTGTAAATTGAGTCCATCTCCACTACTGTAAAAGGTCGGATACTAACCTGCCTCCCTTCTCCAGTGCTATTTTACAGGTGTGGAGCATGATGGAGTGGCTACGCATAGTCTGTCTGATATTTGGCCTCACTTCGCTTGGCGTGTTATTGGCGATGGACATGGAAAAGGGGAATATTGTGTATCTGTGTAGCCCCAACCAATCTACAAGGTTTCATCACCTCTGCAAAGGTGATGTTCTTCGCTGCTCCCATATACGAGGACATGGTATCGACTCATGGAAGGTCATCAAAGTTAAGGAGAATGCAGGAGTCATGAAGCAGTTGCACCGGTCCCGGCGATGGGAAGGGAACATTATATGGACATTGCCTTGTTTTCGGAATACATGTAAATTCGATTTTGGATGTGTTAAGAGTGGTACAATAAAGGTAAAATCAGGCTGTCAGAAGAGTGTAGGAAGAGGCTATGAGAAAGAGAAAGGGACTAGAGAGGGGACGGGGCGTATGAGAAGGGAAGTACAGCTAGAGGCTGGAGAGGAAATTGCTGAGGCCTTGACAGAAATCTTTGGATCCTCGCTGTCTTCAGGGGATGTCCCGGAGGACTGGAGAATAGCCAATGTTGTTCCTCTGTTTAAGAAGGGTAGCAAGGATAATCCCGGGAACTACAGGCCGGTGAGCCTTACTTCAGTGGTAGGGAAATTACTGGAGAGAATTCTTAGAGACAGGATCTACTCCCATTTGGAAGCAAATGGACGTATTAGTGAGAGGCAGCACGGTTTTGTGAAGGGGAGGTCGTGTCTCACTAACTTGATAGAGTTTTTCGAGGAGGTCACTAAGATGATTGATGCAGGTAGGGCAGTAGATGTTGTCTATATGGACTTCAGTAAGGCCTTTGACAAGGTCCCTCATGGTAGACTAGTACAAAAGGTGAAGTCACACGGGATCAGGGGTGAACTGGCAAGGTGGATACAGAACTGGCTAGGCCATAGAAGGCAGAGGGTAGCAATGGAGGGATGCTTTTCTAATTGGAGGGCTGTGACCAGTGGTGTTCCACAGGGATCAGTGCTGGGACCTTTGCTCTTTGTAGTATATATAAATGATTTGGAGGAAAATGTAACTGGTCTGATTAGTAAGTTTGCAGACGACACAAAGGTTGGTGGAATTGCGGATAGCGATGAGGACTGTCTGAGGATACAGCAGGATTTAGATTGTCTGGAGACTTGGGCGGAGAGATGGCAGATGGAGTTTAATCCGGACAAATGTGAGGTAATGCATTTTGGAAGGGCTAATGCAGGTAGGGAATATACAGTGAATGGTAGAACCCTCAAGAGTATTGAAAGTCAAAGAGATCCAGGAGTACAGGTCCACAGGTCATTGAAAGGGGCAACACAGGTGGAGAAGGTAGTCAAGAAGGCATACGGCATGCTTGCCTTCATTGGCCGGGGCATTGAGTATAAGAATTGGCAAGTCATGTTGCAGCTGTATAGAACCTTAGTTAGGCCACACTTGGAGTATAGTGTTCAATTCTGGACGCCACACTACCAGAAGGATGTGGAGGCTTTAGAGAGGGTGCAGAAGAGATTTACCAGAATGTTGCCTGGTATGGAGGGCATAAGCTATGAGGAGCGATTGAATAAACTCGGTTTGTTCTCACTGGAACGAAGGAGGTTGAGGGGCGACCTGATAGAGGTATACAAAATTATGAGGGGCATAGACAGAGTGGATAGTCAGAGGCTTTTCCCCAGGGTAGAGGGGTCAATTACTAGGGGGCATAGGTTTAAGGTGAGAGGGGCAAGGTTTAGAGTAGATGTACAAGGCAAGTTTTTTACGCAGAGGGTAGTGGGTGCCTGGAACTCACTACCGGAGGAGGTAGTGGAAGCAGGGACGATAGGGACATTTAAGGGGCATCTTGACAAATATATGAATAGGATGGGAATAGAAGGATACGGACCCAGGAAGTGTAGAAGATTGTAGTTTAGTCGGGCAGTATGGTCGGCACGGGCTTGGAGGGCCGAAGGGCCTGTTCCTGTGCTGTACATTTCTTTGTTCTTTGTTTAGAACGTAGGTTACCGGGAGATGCACTTAAGTTAATTAAAGGCCAAACTGAGGAAAACCCGGGTAGTATGAGTCTCTTCTACCAGATTTACCACCGCTTGTATGGCCAGGGACGGGTTGTCTGCTACCCGAACCCCGCAGCGGTGTCTAGGTTATTTTCTGTTTCACCGCTTTGGGGCACTCCCCAAACGGTGGTTCATTGTCAGCATTCCGAACCACTGCCCGATCAGGTCACTCTTCCTTACGATCCGGGTTCAGCACCACCGGCTATTTGCCTTCCCCTTCCTCGGGATAATTCCCATTCACAGTACGATAGGCTGCGACGGTGGAGGGCGTACATACCTAGCCACTTCACTCCCAATAGGGATTCCCGGTCGTACGAGAATTGCTTCAGCAGTGAAGGATATGGCTGTTTGCTGGTAGAGGTGGACACAAATATAACATGTCTGTTTCCCACCTGTACGGACAGGAGGTGCCATATCACCCAGGCGTCTGGCCAATGCGTTTGTTACAACACCACTTGCGTTCCATTGAACGCCGGCCTCCAGCTCCTCTGTGGCTGGGCGAATGTCTCTCATATCACTGTTGGGACTAGGGCTTTCCGCATTGCTGGGTGGCCCGAATGGGCATTTCAAAGTTGGATAAACTGGGCTACTGGGGGGTCCTTACGCAACCGATATGCTGATTGTGATGCTAGCCTGCACACGGAGCAAGGATACTACTTTTTATTCAATGGCACAGCGACCAATGTTTTGTCACCCCCATTTCCCCGCCAAATTGCTATTGGGACTCTAGTCCCTACCACAGTCCCCTGCCCCTCGGCGTGGATGCTGCATAATCAGTTAGCACGCCGGGCAGTCTCGGCTGAATTTTGCGAGAACTGGAAAAAACCTCAGGTTCTCGCACCCAACTGGGGCCACTCAGCCGGATGGGGGGTTCTGGGCGTCTTGACACTGGGAGGTGTGGGGGTTCCTTGGCTGTCAGTGATCGGAATTATTTTATTTGCGGCCTTACCATCTTGGGAAATGAAACCTTGGGAGCCCTCGGGGCAATAACCAAGGAATTGTCTCAGCTACGGTTGTTTGCAATGCAGAACCGGTATGCTCTTGACTATCTTCTGGCCCGTGAGGGTGGGGTATGCGCCATAGTGCAGGGCAAGTGTATCATGGGAGTTCAGGACTTGACCGCGAACATTACTAAATTTATGTATCGCATACGGGATCACTTGGACGGGATGCAGGATCCTGGCTCTTGGGGTAACTGGGGATTTGGAGGATGGAAGGACTGGTTGATAAATATGGCCATGTATCTAGTGGTAGCTATCGGCTGCATCTTTGTGGGCCTGGCCATCCTTAAATGTGTGATGGGTAGAATGCGGGGTGCACTGGATCAGATCACCGCCACAATCACCACAAAAAAAAAATTTAACTGTTAAAATCCATGAGGGTGAGGCAGATGAAGGGGGGCTAAGACAGGAATTGGAAACGCAGCGACAGATCTTTTTAGATGAGGAACCGTAGCTATGGATTGGATAGTTCGGTTATCATGGAATGATAAAAGGAGGGAATGACGAATGTGATATAAAATAGTTACTTTAGAGTTACTAGTTAATGTATGTAGAAATAAGCCACTTTGATTCTGGCAGGTAGAGACAAAGGGATTTGAGACCGCATGGAAAAAGCAGGAAGAGGTGTGTCTATGAGAGTGATGCTGCATTGATAGGGGCCGGAGAAAGGGATTGGAACTGAGCCAATCAGAATAGATCAAACAAGTCAGGAGGGACATAGGATGACCTATGGGTGTCGAGTATGTGAAACTTGATGCCATTTGAATGTATGAGTACTGATCTCTTTGTCTGGGACCTTCACTTAGTTCCCGGGACTGCAGACAGCAACATGTTGTCTGTATCACTGTGGACTAGGTAGCTTGCAAGCTGAATAAAATGACTTCTTTTTGCTTGCAAATCCATCTCGACTTTTATTGAGGCCAGACTGACGGAGAAAGAAATTTGGAAATCAACAGCTGCAGGCGTATTGCCAGGGTATTGCCCTCTGGCTGCAGGCGTAATGCCAGGGTATTGCCCTCTGGCTGCAGGCGTAATGCCAGGGTATTGCCCTCTGGCTGCAGGCGTATTGCCAGGGTACTGCCCTCTGGCTGCAGGCGTATTGCCAGGGTACTGCCCTCTGGCTGCAGGCGTATTGCCAGGGTACTGCCCTCTGACTGCAGGCGTATTGCCAGGGTATTGCCCTCTGGCTGCAGGCGTATTGCCAGTGTACTGCCCTCTGACTACAGGCCTATTGCCAGGGTACTGCCCTCTGGCTGCAGGCATAATGCCAGGGTACTGCCCTCTGGCTGCAGGCGTATTGCCAGTGTACTGCCCTCTGACTGCAGGCGTAATGCCAGGGTATTGTCCTCTGGATGTAGGCGTATTGCCAGGGTATTGTCCTCTGGCTGCAGGCGTATTGCCAGGGTACTACCCTCTGGCTGCAGGCGTATTGCCAGCGTATTGCCCTCTGGCTGCAGGCGTATTGCCAGGGTACTACCCTCTGGCTGCAGGCGTATTGCCAGGGTACTGTCCACTGACTGCAGGCGTAATGCCAGGGTATTGCCCTCTGGATGTAGGCGTATTGCCAGGGTATTACCCTCTGGCTGCAGGCGTATTGCCAGCGTATTGCCCTCTGGCTGCAGGCGTATTGCCAGGGTACTGCCCTCTGACTGCAGGCGTAATGCCAGGGTACTGCCCTCTGACTGCAGGCGTATTGCCAGGGTACTGCCCTCTGACTGCAGGCGTATTGCCAGGGTACTGCCCTCTGACTGCAGGCGTAATGCCAGGGTACTGCCCTCTGACTGCAGGCGTATTGCCAGGGTACTGCCCTCTGTCTGCAGGCGTATTGCCAGGGTATTGCCCTCTGACTGCAGGCGTATTGCCAGGGTATTGCCCTCTGACTGCAGGCGTATTGCCAGGGTACTGCCCTCTGTCTGCAGGCGTATTGCCAGGGTATTGCACTCTGGCTGCAGGCTTATTGCCAGGGTACTGCCCTCTGGCTGCAGGCGTAATGCCAGGGTATTGCCCTCTGGCTGCAGGCGTATTGCCAGTGTACTGCCCTCTGACTGCAGGTGTATTGCCAGGGTACTGCCCTCTGGCTGCAGGCGTAATGCCAGAGTATTGCCCTCTGACTGCAGGCGTATTGACAGGGTACTGCCCTCTGGCTGCAGGCGTGTTGCCAGGGTACTGCCCTCTGGCTGCAGGCGTATTGCCAGGGTACTGCCCTCTGACTGCAGGCGTATTGCCAGGGTACTGCCCTCTGACTGCAGGCGTATTGCCAGGGTACTGCCCTCTGGCTGCAGGCGTATTGCCAGGGTACTGTCCTCTGACTGCAGGCGTATTGCCAGGGTATTGCCCTCTGGCTGCAGGCGTATTGCCAGTGTACTGCCCTCTGACTGCAGGCCTATTGCCAGGGTACTGCCCTCTGGCTGCAGGCGTATTGCCAGGGTATTGCCCTCTGGCTGCAGGCGTATTGCCAGTGTACTGCCCTCTGACTGCAGGCGTATTGCCAGGGTACTGCCCTCTGGCTGCAGGCGTAATGCCAGGGTACTGCCCTCTGGCTGCAGGCGTATTGCCAGGGTACTGCCCTCTGGCTGCAGGCGTATTGCCAGGGTACTGTCCACTGACTGCAGGCGTAATGCCAGGGTATTGCCCTCTGGATGTAGGCGTATTGCCAGGGTACTACCCTCTGGCTGCAGGCGTATTGCCAGCGTATTGCCCTCTGGCTGCAGGCGTATTGCCAGGGTACTGCCCTCTGACTGCAGGCGTAATGCCAGGGTACTGCCCTCTGACTGCAGGCGTATTGCCAGGGTACTGCCCTCTGACTGCAGGCGTATTGCCAGGGTACTGTCCTCTGACTGCAGGCGTATTGCCAGGGTATTGCCCTCTGGCTGCAGGCGTATTGCCAGGGTACTGCCCTCTGTCTGCAGGCGTATTGCCAGGGTATTGCACTCTGGCTGCAGGCGTATTGCCAGGGTATTGCCCTCTGACTGCAGGCGTATTGACAGGGTACTGCCCTCTGGCTGCAGGCGTATTGCCAGGGTATTGCCCTCTGGCTGCAGGCGTATTGACAGGGTACTGCCCTCTGGCTGCAGGCGTAATGCCAGGGTACTGCTCTCTGACTGCAGGTGTATTGCCAGGGTACTGTCCTCTGACTGCAGGCGTATTGCCAGGGTACTGTCCTCTGACTGCAGGCGTATTGCCAGGGTACTGCCCTCTGACTGCAGGCGTATTGCCAGGGTATTGCCCTCTGGCTGCAGGCATATTGCCAGGGTATTGCCCTCTGACTGCAGGCGTATTGCCAGGGTATTGCCCTCTGACTGCAGGCGTATTGCCAGGGTATTGCCCTCTGGCTGCAGGCATATTGCCAGGGTATTGCCCTCTGACTGCAGGCGTATTGCCAGGGTATTGCCCTCTGGCTGCAGGCATATTGCCAGGGTACTGTCCTCTGGCAGCAGGCATATTGCCAGGGTATTGCCCTCTGACTGCAGGCGTATTGCCAGGGTATTGCCCTCTGACTGCAGGCATATTGCCAGGGTATTGCCCTCTGACTGCAGGCGTATTGCCAGGGTATTGCCCTCTGGCTGCAGGCATATTGCCAGGGTATTGCCCTCTGACTGCAGGCGTATTGCCAGGGTATTGCCCTCTGACTGCAGGCGTATTGACAGGGTACTGCCCTCTGGCTGCAGGCGTGTTGCCAGGGTATTGCCCTCTGGCTGCAGGCGTATTGCCAGGGTATTGCCCTTGGCTGCAGGCGTAATGCCAGGGTATTGCCCTCTGGCTGCAGGCGTATTGCCAGGGTACTGTCTCTGGCTGCAGGCATATTGCCAGGGTATTGCCCTCTGACTGCAGGCGTATTGCCAGGGTATTGCCCTCTGACTGCAGGCGTATTGCCAGGGTATTGCCCTCTGGCTGCAGGCGTATTGCCAGGGTATTGCCCTCTGACTGCAGGCATATTGCCAGGGTATTGCCCTCTGGCTGCAGGCGTATTGCCAGGGTATTGCCCTTGGCTGCAGGCGTATTGCCAGGGTATTGCCCTTGGCTGCAGGCGTATTGCCAGGGTACTGCCCTCTGGCTGCAGGCGTAATGCCAGGGTACTGCCCTCTGACTGCAGGCGTATTGCCAGGGTATTGCCCTCTGGCTGCAGGCGTAATTCCAGGGTACTGTCTCTGACTGCAGGCGTATTGCCAGGGTACTGCCCTCTGACTGCAGGCGTATTGCCAGGGTACTGTCTCTGACTGCAGGCGTATTGCCAGGGTACTGCCCTCTGACTGCAGGCGTATTGCCAGGGTACTGCCCTCTGACTGCAGGCGTATTGCCAGGGTATTGCCCTCTGGCTGCAGGCGTAATTCCAGGGTACTGCCCTCGGGCTGCAGGCGTATTGCCAGGGTATTGCCCTCTGACTGCAGGCCTATTGCCAGGGTACTGCCCTCTGACTGCAGGCGTATTGCCAGGGTACTGCCCTCTGACTGCAGGCATAATGCCAGGGTACTGCCCTCTGGCTGCAGGCCTAATGCCAGGGTACTGCCCACTGGCTGCAGGCATAATGCCAGGGTACTGCCCACTGGCTGCAGGCATAATGCCAGGGTACTGCCCTCTGGCTGCAGGCGTATTGCCAGGGTACTGCCCTCTGGCTGCAGGCGTAATGCCAGGGTACTGCCCTCTGGCTGCAGGCGTATTGCCAGGGTACTGCCCTCTGACTGCAGACGTATTGCCAGCGTATTGCCCTCTGACTGCAGGCGTATTGCCAGGTTACTGCCCTCTGGCTGCAGGCGTATTGCCAGGGTACTGCCCTCTGGCTGCAGGCGTATTGCCAGGGTACTGCCCTCTGGCTGCAGGCGTATTGCCAGGGTACTGCCCTCTGACTGCAGGCGTATTGCCAGGGTATTGCCCTCTGGCTGCAGGCGTATTGCCAGTGTACTGCCCTCTGACTACAGGCCTATTGCCAGGGTACTGCCCTCTGGCTGCAGGCATAATGCCAGGGTACTGCCCTCTGGCTGCAGGCGTATTGCCAGTGTACTGCCCTCTGACTGCAGGCGTAATGCCAGGGTATTGTCCTCTGGATGTAGGCGTATTGCCAGGGTATTGTCCTCTGGCTGCAGGCGTATTGCCAGGGTACTACCCTCTGGCTGCAGGCGTATTGCCAGCGTATTGCCCTCTGGCTGCAGGCGTATTGCCAGGGTACTACCCTCTGGCTGCAGGCGTATTGCCAGGGTACTGTCCACTGACTGCAGGCGTAATGCCAGGGTATTGCCCTCTGGATGTAGGCGTATTGCCAGGGTATTACCCTCTGGCTGCAGGCGTATTGCCAGCGTATTGCCCTCTGGCTGCAGGCGTATTGCCAGGGTACTGCCCTCTGACTGCAGGCGTAATGCCAGGGTACTGCCCTCTGACTGCAGGCGTATTGCCAGGGTACTGCCCTCTGACTGCAGGCGTATTGCCAGGGTACTGCCCTCTGACTGCAGGCGTAATGCCAGGGTACTGCCCTCTGACTGCAGGCGTATTGCCAGGGTACTGCCCTCTGTCTGCAGGCGTATTGCCAGGGTATTGCCCTCTGACTGCAGGCGTATTGCCAGGGTATTGCCCTCTGACTGCAGGCGTATTGCCAGGGTACTGCCCTCTGTCTGCAGGCGTATTGCCAGGGTATTGCACTCTGGCTGCAGGCTTATTGCCAGGGTACTGCCCTCTGGCTGCAGGCGTAATGCCAGGGTATTGCCCTCTGGCTGCAGGCGTATTGCCAGTGTACTGCCCTCTGACTGCAGGCGTATTGCCAGGGTACTGCCCTCTGGCTGCAGGCGTAATGCCAGAGTATTGCCCTCTGACTGCAGGCGTATTGACAGGGTACTGCCCTCTGGCTGCAGGCGTGTTGCCAGGGTACTGCCCTCTGGCTGCAGGCGTATTGCCAGGGTACTGCCCTCTGACTGCAGGCGTATTGCCAGGGTACTGCCCTCTGACTGCAGGCGTATTGCCAGGGTACTGCCCTCTGGCTGCAGGCGTATTGCCAGGGTACTGTCCTCTGACTGCAGGCGTATTGCCAGGGTATTGCCCTCTGGCTGCAGGCGTATTGCCAGTGTACTGCCCTCTGACTGCAGGCCTATTGCCAGGGTACTGCCCTCTGGCTGCAGGCGTATTGCCAGGTTACTGCCCTCTGGCTGCAGGCATAATGCCAGTGTACTGCCCTCTGACTGCAGGCGTATTGCCAGGGTACTGCCCTCTGGCTGCAGGCGTAATGCCAGGGTACTGCCCTCTGGCTGCAGGCGTATTGCCAGGGTACTGCCCTCTGGCTGCAGGCGTATTGCCAGGGTACTGTCCACTGACTGCAGGCGTAATGCCAGGGTATTGCCCTCTGGATGTAGGCGTATTGCCAGGGTACTACCCTCTGGCTGCAGGCGTATTGCCAGCGTATTGCCCTCTGGCTGCAGGCGTATTGCCAGGGTACTGCCCTCTGACTGCAGGCGTAATGCCAGGGTACTGCCCTCTGACTGCAGGCGTATTGCCAGGGTACTGCCCTCTGACTGCAGGCGTATTGCCAGGGTACTGTCCTCTGACTGCAGGCGTATTGCCAGGGTACTGCCCTCTGACTGCAGGCGTATTGCCAGGGTACTGTCTCTGACTGCAGGCGTATTGCCAGGGTACTGCCCTCTGACTGCAGGCGTATTGCCAGGGTACTGCCCTCTGACTGCAGGCGTATTGCCAGGGTATTGCCCTCTGGCTGCAGGCGTAATTCCAGGGTACTGCCCTCGGGCTGCAGGCGTATTGCCAGGGTATTGCCCTCTGACTGCAGGCCTATTGCCAGGGTACTGCCCTCTGACTGCAGGCGTATTGCCAGGGTACTGCCCTCTGACTGCAGGCATAATGCCAGGGTACTGCCCTCTGGCTGCAGGCCTAATGCCAGGGTACTGCCCACTGGCTGCAGGCATAATGCCAGGGTACTGCCCACTGGCTGCAGGCATAATGCCAGGGTACTGCCCTCTGGCTGCAGGCGTATTGCCAGGGTACTGCCCTCTGGCTGCAGGCGTAATGCCAGGGTACTGCCCTCTGGCTGCAGGCGTATTGCCAGGGTACTGCCCTCTGACTGCAGACGTATTGCCAGCGTATTGCCCTCTGACTGCAGGCGTATTGCCAGGTTACTGCCCTCTGGCTGCAGGGATATTGACAGGGTACTGCCCTCTGGCTGCAGGGGTATTGCCAGGGTACTGCCCTCTGGCTGCAGGCGTATTGTCAGGGTACTGTCCTCTGACTGCAGGCGTGTTGCCAGGGTATTGCCCTCTGGCTGCAGGCGTATTGCCAGGGTATTGCCCTCTGGCTGCAGGCGTAATGCCAGGGTACTGCCCTCTGGCTGCAGGCGTAATGCCAGGGTACTGCCCTCTGGCTTCAGGCGTATTGCCAGGGTACTGCCCTCTGGCTGCAGGCGTATTGCCAGGGTACTGCCCTCTGGCTGCAGGCGTATTGCCAGGGTACTGTCCTCTGGCTGCAGGCGTATTGCCAGGGTACAGCCCTCTGGCTGCAGGCGTAATGCCAGGGTACTGCCCTCCGGCTGCAGGCGTATTGCCAGGGTACTGTCCTCTGGCTGCAGGCGTATTGCCAGGGTACTGCCCTCTGACGGCAGGCGTATTGCCAGGGTACTGCCCTCGGGCTGCAGGCGTATTGCCAGGGTACTGCCCTCCGGCAGCAGGCGTAATGCCAGGGTACTGCCCTCTGGCTGCAGGCGTATTGCCAGGGTACTGACCTCTGGCTGCAGGCGTATTGCCAGGGTATTGCCCTCTGGCTGCAGGCGTATTGCCAGGGTACTGCCCCCTGGCTGCAGGCGTATTGCCAGGGTACTGCCCTCTGGCTGCAGGCGTATTGCCAGGGTACTGCCCTCTGGCTGCAGGCGTATTGCCAGGGTACTGCCCTCTGGCTGCAGGCGTATTGCCAGGGTACTGCCCTCTGGCTGCAGGCGTATTGCCAGGGTACTGCCCTCTGGCTGCAGGCGTATTGCCAGGGTATTGCCTGCTGACTGCAGGCGTATTGCCAGGGTATTGCCATCTGGCTGCAGGCGTATTGCCAGGGTATTGCCCTCCGGCTGCAGGCGTAATGCCAGGGTACTGCCCTCCGGCTGCAGGCGTATTGCCAGGGTACTGCCCTCCGGCTGCAGGCGTAATGCCAGGGTACTGCCCTCCGACTGCAGGCGTATTGCCAGGGTACTGCCCTCTGACTGCAGGCGTATTGCCAGGGTATTGCCCTCTGGCTGCAGGCGTATTGCCAGGGTATTGCCCTCTGACTGCAGGCGTATTGCCAGGGTACTGCCCTCTGACTGCAGTCGTATTGCCAGGGTACTGCCCTCTGGCTGCAGGCGTATTGCCAGGGTACTGCCCTCTGGCTGCAGGCGTATTGCCAGGGTACTGCCCTCTGGCTGCAGGCGTATTGCCAGGGTACTGCCCTCTGGCTGCAGGCGTATTGCCAGGGTACTGCCCTCTGGCTGCAGGCGTATTGCCAGGGTACTGTCCTCTGGCTGCAGGCGTATTGCCAGGGTACTGCCCTCTGGCTGCAGGCGTATTGCCAGGGTACTGCCCTCTGGCTGCAGGCGTATTGCCAGGGTACTGTCCTCTGGCTGCAGGCGTATTGCCAGGGTACTGCCCTCTGGCTGCAGGCGTATTGCCAGGGTACTGCCCTCTGGCTGCAGGCGTATTGCCAGGGTACTGCCCTCTGACTGCAGGCGTAATGTCAGGGTACTGCCCTCTGGCTGCAGGCGTATTGCCAGTGTACTGCCCTCTGACGGCAGGCGTATTGCCAGGGTACTGCCCTTGGGCTGCAGGCGTATTGCCAGGGTACTGCCCTCTCACTGCAGGCGTATTGCCAGGGTACTGCCCTCTGACTGCAGGCGTATTGCCAGGGTACTGTCCTCTGGCTGCAGGCCTATTGCCAGGGTACTGCCCTCTGGCTGCAGGCGTATTGCCAGGGTACTGCCCTCTGGCTGCAGGCGTATTGCCAGGGTACTGCCCTCTGGCTGCAGGCGTATTGCCAGGGTACTGCCCTCTGGCTGCAGGCGTATTGCCAGGGTACTGCTGTCTGACGGCAGGCGTATTGCCAGGGTACTGCCCTCTGGCTGCAGGCGTATTGCCAGGGTACTGCCCTCTGGCTGCAGGCGTATTGCCAGGGTACTGCTGTCTGACGGCAGGCGTATTGCCAGGGTACTGCCCTCTGGCTGCAGACGTATTGCCAGGGTACTGCCGTCTGACGGCAGGCGTATTGCCAGGGTACTGCCCTCTGGCTGCAGGCGTATTGCCAGGGTATTGCCCTCTGACTGCAGGCGTATTGCCAGGGTATTGCCCTCTGACTGCAGGCGTATTGCCAGGGTACTGCCCTCTGACTGCAGGCGTATTGCCAGGGTACTGTCCTCTGGCTGCAGGCGTATTGCCAGGGTACTGCCCTCTGACTGCAGGCGTATTGCCAGGGTACTACCCTCTGGCTGCAGGCGTATTGCCAGGGTATTGCCCTCTGGCTGCAGGCGTATTGCCAGGGTATTGCCCTCTGACTGCAGGCGTATTGCCAGGGTACTGCCCTCTGGCTGCAGGCGTATTGCCAGGGTATTGCCCTCTGGCTGCAGGCGTATTGCCAGGGTACTGCCCTCTGGCTGCAGGCGTATTGCCAGGGTATTGCCCTCTGACTGCAGGCGTATTGCCAGGGTACTGCCCTCTGGCTGCAGGCGTATTGCCAGGGTATTGCCCTCTGGCTGCAGGCGTATTGCCAGGGTATTGCCCTCTGGCTGCAGGCGTATTGCCAGGGTACTGCCCTCTGGCTGCAGGCGTATTGCCAGGATACTGGAGGACAGTTCACATCGTGCCGTTGTTTAAAAAGGGAGAAAGGGTCAGACCGAGTAATTATAGGCCAATCAGCTCAACCTCAATGACAGGGAAGTTGTTAGATACATTCGGAGGATAAATCACAGAACGACACAGATTCATCAAAGACAGTCGGCTCAGATTTGTTAAGGGAGCGTTCTCAGAGTCAGAGATTTTACTGCGTGGATTTTCTAACCCACTATGTCCGCACTGGCCATCAAGCGCCTATTTACTCTCATCCAGCTAACTGAACTGATAACTCTTTCTCGGTCAGCACAGAACATAGAACAATACAGCGCAGTACAGGCCCTTCAGCCCACAATGTTGCACCGAAACAAAAGCCATCTAACCTACACTATGCCATTATCATCCGTATGTTTATCCAATAAACTTTTAAATGCCCTCAATGTTGGCGAGTTCACTACTGTAGCAGGTAGGGCATTCCACGGCCTCACTACTCTTTGCGTAAAGAACCTACCTCTGACCTCTGTCCTATATCTATTACCCCTCAGTTTAAAGCTATGTCCCCTCGTACCAGCCATTTCCATCCGCGGGAGAAGGCTCTCACTGTCCACCCTATCCAACCCCCTGATCATTTTGTATGCCTCTATTAAGTCTCCTCTTAACCTTCTTCTCTCCAACGAAAACAACCTCAAGTCATTCAGCCTTTCCTCATAAGATTTTCCATCCATACCAGGCAACATCCTGGTAAATCTCCTCTGCACCCGCTCCAAAGCCTCCACGTCCTTCCTATAATGCGGTGACCAGAACTGTACGCAATACTCCAAATGCGGCCGTACCAGAGTTCTGTACAGCTGCAACATGACCTCCCGACTCCGGAACTCAATCCCTCTACCAATAAAGGCCAACACTCCATAGGCCTTCTTCACAACCCTATCAACCTGGGTGGCAACTTTCAGGGATCTATGTACATGGACACCTAGATCCCTCTGCTCATCCACACTTTCAAGAACTTTTCCATTAGCCGAATATTCCGCATTCCTGTTATTCCTTCCAAAGGTGAATCACCTCACACTTCTCTACATTAAACTCCATTTGCCACCTCTCAGCCCAGCTCTGCAGCTTATCTATATCCCTCTGTAACCTGCTACATCCTTCCACACTATCGACAACACCACCGACTTTAGTATCGTCTGCAAATTTACTCACCCACCCTTCTGCGCCTTCCTCTAGGTCAGAGGAAGAGGAGTAGAATGGTCTTCAGCGACGTATATTTTCTATGGGTCAATGTTTCTACCACTCCACCTCCTATCCTGACTCACTCACCCCCTCCCCACACCTTCTCTGTCAGATCTTTCAAACAAGGAAACAACCGAGGTGACCTTGGATTCGGAGAACCTCAATTCCCGATCCCAAACGCCTTCCCTCCCTCATCCTGGTGGGACAGCGGCTCAGTCCTTACCTCAGCTTCATCTCATAGGACGACAGCTCGCCCTTATAGTCCATCGGAGTGTAAATCTTCCCTGTGAACGCAATGAGATAAGATCTGGAATTAGGAGGGTAAAGTGGCACAAAGTCCAGCATGAGGGAATTTTAAGGATTGATCGCTTTCCAAAATGTAATTAAAAGTTTGTATTTAATTGGAAATTGTTGACTGGGGTTTACTGGCCCGTCCCGCTGGTCGGGCTGAAGGTGACCCCCTCGCTGCGGGTTTCCCAGCAAGCAGTGCAAATGGACATTAACCTCAGTGGTCTGGAAGATCTTACTGACGCTCGATGTCGACCTGCCCCTGCTGTCAGAGGGGTCTGGAAAATCCCGGACGCAGCGGCAATCAGCCTCAGTCAGCGATAAACAAACTGCCTGCTAATGGCAGCTGCGTAGTCAGTTCATTATGTAGCCAGTTAGAAATGGTTCCCCCGGGGTGGCATGGTGGCATAGCGGTTAGCACTGCTGCCTCGCGGCGCCAAGGACCCGGGTTCATTGTCTGTGTGGAGTTTGCACATTCTCCCCATGTCTGTGTCGGTCTCACCCTCATAACTCAAAAGACGTGGTTAGGTGGATTGGCCACACTAAATTGCCCCTTTTAAATAACAATGTTAACAATAACGAACAACAAGGCCTAATTCAGGTCTCTGGAAAATCGGCAAGTTTAAATACAGGGGGTTTACCTGAGAGACAAAGTAATAAGCATTTGTGCTGGACAGAGTGCTGTTAGACACAATACTTTACTCGGGGAATTCAGCCCACTGAAGGAAGGTGTGCTGATCTAATTGTGCATGAGACGCGGCGGGATCCCGAGAGGGAGCAAGAGACAGCGAGATCGGAGAGGTGAAGTCCAGAGGCATTCAATTTGTGTCGTACAAGTACCAGGCAGTGACCATCTCCAGCAAAAGAGGAAATGAAAATCGCTTATTGTCACAGGTAGGCTTCAAATGAAGTTACTGTGAAAAGCCCCTAGTCGCCACATTCCGGCGCCCGTTTGGGGAGGCTGGTACGGAATTGAACCATCGCCTCTTGACATCATTGCCATCACCGAATCCCCCACTATCAACGGTGGCAGGGTTACTATTGGCCAGAAACTGAATTGGAACAGGGGAAGTGAAAATAAAAAGAAAAGCAAGGAGAGAGCATGAAGAGAGACTGGCAGCTAACATAAAAGTGACATAAAAATATCCCGAGGTCTTCTACAACCATGTAAACAATAGGGATAAAAAGGAAACTTGCGTGTGGAGACAGCAGAAAGAGTGGAGGTGATGAATGAGTACTTTGCAGGGCAGCACATTGGCGCAGTGGTTAGCACTGCTGCCTCACGGCACCGGGGTCCCAGGTTCAATCCCGGCCCTGGGTCACTGTCCGTGTGGAGTTTGCACAATCTCCCGCACGACCCAAAGACGTGCAGAGTAGGTGGATTGGCCACGCTAAATTGCCCCGCAATTGGATACTCTAAATCTATTTTTAAAAACTAATTGGGAGTTTTATTGAAGAGGCAACAGAAAAGGTTGATAAGAACAATGCAGTTGATGTGATGTACATGGATTTTAAAAAGATATTTGATGCAGAGCCACACAACAGACTTCAGCAAAATTAATGTGTTGTCCCAGTCTACAGACAGTTAATGTGATGTCCCCAGTCTACAGACAGTCAATGTGTTGTCCCAGTCTACAGACAGTCAGTGTGTTGTCCCCAGTCTACAGACAGTTACTGAGTTGCCCCAGTCTACAGACAGTCAATGTGTTGTCCCAGTCTACAGACAGTTAATGTGTTGTCCCCAGTCTACAGACAGTCAATGTGTTGTCCCAGTCTACAGTCAGTTAATGGGTTGTCCCAGTCTACAGTCAGTTAATGTGTTGTCCCCAGTCTACAGACAGTCAATGTGTTGTTCCAGTCTACAGACAGTTAATGTGTTGTCCCAGTCTACAGACAGTCAATGTGTTGTCCCAGTCTACAGACAGTCAATGTGTTGTCCCAGTCTACAGTCAGTTAATGTGTTGTCCAAGTCTACAGTCAGTTAATGTGTTGTCCCAGTCTACAGTCAGTCAGTGTGTTGTCCCAGTCTACAGTCAGTTAATGGGTTGTCCCAGTCTACAGTCAGTGTGTTGTCCCAGTCTACAGTCAGTTAATGTGTTGTCCCAGTCTACAGTCAGTTAATGTGTTGTCCCAGTCTACAGACAGTCAGTGTGTTGTCCCCAGTCTACAGACAGTTACTGAGTTGCCCCAGTCTACAGACAGTCAATGAGTTGTCCCAGTCTACAGACAGTCAATGTGTTGTCCCAGTCTACAGTCAGTCAAGGTGTTGTCCCAGTCTACAGACAGTTAATGGGTTGTCCCAGTCTACAGTCAGTGTGTTGTCCCAGTCTACAGTCAGTTAATGTGTTGTCCCAGTCTACAGACAGTCAGTGTGTTGTCCCCAGTCTACAGACAGTTACTGAGTTGCCCCAGTCTACAGACAGTCAATGAGTTGTCCCAGTCTACAGACAGTCAATGTGTTGTCCCAGTCTACAGTCAGTCAAGGTGTTGTCCCAGTCTACAGACAGTTAATGGGTTGTCCCAGTCTACAGTCAGTGTGTTGTCCCAGTCTACAGTCAGTTAATGTGTTGTCCCAGTCTACAGTCAGTTAATGGGTTGTCCCAGTCTACAGTCAGTTAATGGGTTGTCCCAGTCTACAGTCAGTTAATGGGTTGTCTCAGTCTACAGTCAGTTAATGGGTTGTCCCAGTCTACAGTCAGTTAATGGGTTGTCCCAGTCTACAGTCAGTGTGTTGTCCCAGTCTACAGTCAGTGTGTTGTCCCAGTCTACAGTCAGTTAATGTGTTGTCCCAGTCTACAGTCAGTTAATGGGTTGTCCCAGTCTACAGTCAGTTAATGTGTTGTCCCAGTCTACAGTCAGTTAATGGGTTGTCCCAGTCTACAGTCAGTTAATGGGTTGTCCCAGTCTACAGTCAGTTAATGGGTTGTCCCAGTCTACAGTCAGTTAATGGGTTGTCCCAGTCTACAGTCAGTATGTTGTCCCAGTCTACAATCAGTTAATGTGTTGTCCCAGTCTACAGACAGTCAATGTGTTGTCCCAGTCTACAGTCAGTTAATGGGCTGTCCCAGTCTACAGTCAGTGTGTTGTCCCAGTCTACAGACAGTGAATGTGTTGTCCCCAGTCTACAGTCAGTTAATGTGTTGTCCCAGTCCACAGACAGTTAATGTGTTGTTCCCAGTCTACAGTCAGTTAATGGGTTGTCCCAGTCTACAGACAGTCAATGTGTTGTCCCCAGTCTACAGTCAGTCAATTTGTCGTCCCCAGTCTACAGACAGTTAATGTGTTGTCCCAGTCTACAGGCAGTAAATGTGTTGTCCCAGTCTACAGTCAGTTAATGTGTTGTCCCAGTCTACAGTCAGTTAATGTGTTGTCCCCAGTCTACAGTCAGTTAATGTGTTGTCCCCAGTCTACAGACAGTTAATGTGTTGTCCCAGTCTAGTCAGTTAATGTGTTGCCCCAGTCTACAGTCAGTCAGTGTGTTGTCCCAGTCTGCAGACAGTCAATGTGTTGTCCCAGTCTACAGACAGTTAATGTGTTGTCCCCAGTCTACAGTCAGTCAATGTGTTGTCCCAGTCTACAGTCAGTCAATGTGTTGTCCCAGTCTACAGTACAGTTAATGTGTTGCCCCAGTCTACAGTACAGTTAATGTGTTGCCCCAGTCTACAGTCAGTCAGTGTGTTGTCCCAGTCTACAGACAGTTAATGTGTTGTTCCAGTCTACAGACAGTCAATGTGTTGTCCCAGTCTACAGTCAGTCAGTGTGTTGTCCCCAGTCTACAGACAGTTAATGTGTTGTCTACAGTCAGTCAGTGTGTTGTCCCCAGTCTACAGTCAGTTAATGTGTTGTCCCCAGTCTACAGTCAGTCAGTGTGTTGTCCCAGTCTACAGTCAGTTAATGTGTTGTCCCAGTCTACAGACAGTTAATGTGTTGTCCCCAGTCTACAGTCAGTCAGTGTGTTGTCCCCAGTCTACAGTCAGTCAGTGTGTTGTCCCAGTCTACAGACAGTTAATGTGTTGTTCCAGTCTACAGACAGTTAATGTGTTGTCCCAGTCTACAGTCAGTTAATGGGTTGTCCCAGTCTACAGTCAGTCAGTGTGTTGTCCCAGTCTACAGTCAGTCAGTGTGTTGTCCCAGTCTACAGTCAGTCAGTGTGTTGTCCCCAGTCTACAGTCAGTCAATGTGTTGTCCCAGTCTACTGTCAGTCAGTGTGTTGTCCCAGTCTACAGTCAGTCAATGTGTTGTCCCAGTCTACAGTCAGTCAGTGTGTTGTCCCAGTCTACAGTCAGTTAATGTGTTGTCCCAGTCTAATCAGTCAATGTGTTGTCCCAGTCTACAGTCAGTTAATGTGTTGTCCCCAGTCTACAGTCAGTCAGTGTGTTGTCCCAGTCTACAGTCAGTTAATGTGTTGTCCCCAGTCTACAGTCAGTCAGTGTGTTGTCCCACTCTACAGTCAGTCAGTGTGTTGTCCCAGTCTACAGTCAGTCAGTGTGTTGTCCCAGTCTACAGTCAGTCAGTGTGTTGTCCCAGTCTACAGTCAGTCAATGTGTTGTCCCAGTCTAGTCAGTCAGTGTGTTGTCCCAGTCTACAGTCAGTCAGTATGTTGTCCCAGTCTACAGTCAGTCAGTGTGTTGTTCCCAGTCTACAGTCAGTCAGTGTGTTGTTCCCAGTCTGCAGTCAGTCAATGTGTTGTTCCAGTCTACAGTCAGTCAATGTGTTGTTCCCAGTCTAGTCAGTCAGTCAATGTGTTGTCCCAGTCTACAGTCAGTCAGTGTGTTGTCCCAGTCTACAGTCAGTCAATGTGTTGTCCCAGTCTAGTCAGTCAGTGTGTTGTCCCAGTCTACAATCAGTCAGTGTGTTGTCCCAGTCTACAGTCAGTCTGTGTTGTCCCAGTCTACAGTCAGTCAGTGTGCTGTCCCAGTCTACAGTCAGTCAGTGTGTTGTCCCAGTCTACAGTCAGTCAGTATGTTGTCCCAGTCTACAGTCAGTCAGTGTGTTGTTCCCAGTCTACAGTCAGTCAGTGTGTTGTTCCCAGTCTACAGTCAGTCAATGTGTTGTCCCAGTCTACAGTCAGTCAATGTGTTGTCCCAGTCTACAGTCAGTCAATGTGTTGTCCCAGTCTACAATTGAGTACATAATTATTTTTTTTTAAATAACAGAAACCTATTGTTGTGACTGGGGTAGAATTGGGGCTTTCTTCCTTGTCCTGTGCCATACTCCATAAAATCAAAGCAATCCACCACGGTCTGGTGACCCTCGGTTAATCAAGGGCACGACCCGGGGACAGAGA